>NC_087514.1:134642801-134946214 GCF_963921805.1 Phalacrocorax carbo
CTTTGGAAGCTCTGAACAAGACCTTTACCTTAGTACCCCTGCACCAGCACTTCAGCAGTGCTTCGGTATCCCAGTCCATCCGCCCCAACCACTGCAATTCACCTCACATCTCATTAAAGGTTTTAAAGCGTCACCTACTAGAGGACAATGGTTCATTAGGCAAACTGTCACGGGTTAAATACAATTTTTATGCAAAATGCGCCAAGCAACATTCACGTATATTGCCAGCAAGGGCATAATAAAAGTCAAGCAACGCTCTCCCATCCCGCGCAGCCAGCCACTTGGCCTACGTCTCTTGCCTACCAACAGATTGCAAGAAAATGTCTTCTGCTTGCTTTAAAGAAGAGCTCTATCCAGTCTATCTTAGATGCTAAAACTGAGAGTGCAAGTCTGCATATGCTTTGCTCTAGAAAGAAAGATCAAAGCAACTTTCCGTGCAAGAAAGCCTGCCTTCTCAAGCCACCCTTCTCAATTCATGTTTACAGCATCATTAAAGACCCCAGTGCAGAGGTGTTCTGTGAATTAGAATCCGACCAAGGTTTTTCTTTACGCTTCAAGTAGCGACTTACCATGTCCTAACTGGCATGATGCACACTGACTTACTGAGTGATTACAAGGAGGAAAATTACCTATATGAGTTTGGCAAAACTTGCTCTCCTGGAATACCAGGATCAGGGAAAAGAAAGAGCTTGAATTCGTGCACAAGTACTCTGCATTTCTCACTAGGAAATCCAGTGAAGGCTGCTCAGAAAAACTGAAATATTTTTCTGAAGTTAAGAATACCCTAGTTCAAGGTTTGCTGAGCACAGATTGCTGCAGGACTGCTGTGTGTAGAATAAAATGGAATTACTCAATGATTTTTCCATGTTCTCCTTCTGAAAAGGTGAGTAATAGACTGACAGAGATCATCCTATGAAACTCAGCACCTGTTCTCAACCTAACGATTACCTCTGTTTCTATTTCACAGTCACAAAATTTCTTTACAGTAAAACCAGCATTAGCTCATGATGAAAGGTAATATGTGCACAATATGTGCCGAAAATGATAGGAATGCTGGAGAAAATGCTTTAAAGCAACATTTATTGATTCTCATATTCCTGCAGTTGAATGTAATGATCAGTTTGCCCCTTCTAGTCTCAAACTCCATGAATCCATAGAAAATGAGGAATGGAATGATAATATCCCAAATATTACCATTAATCAAAGTTGCAATAATCAGATAACACATTTTCATGTCTGCTTCAAGAAGCCACTCCAGTGGCATAGCACAACTTCTGGACTTAGTAGTCACAGCTCCTGTAGATGATATTGCTGTAAAGGACATTAATTCATGAAGGGACAGCAATCGCAGCCACTCATGCCCAGGTTGATATACCAGCTACTTAAGAGTTAAAGGAGTACAGTACTTCAGGAAATATTTGCATGAGTAATTCTCCTGCACAACACAGGGAATCCAATATTCAGTAATATCACAGAGCAGATCCAAAGCAGAATATAATATCTAAAGTTTTTCAAACTCTAAATCTCCAAGAAAGTTTTCCTGAACTTTCCAAAGTTCCAAAGTTTCCAAAGCACCAAAACTCACCTAGCACTTTCCTTTGGGTCTGAGGATGCTGTGGGTGCCCAAAAGTCAGTATTTGTGTAAACCACAGCTTCTTTGGTCCAAGCTATGCAGCGCTTCAGCTGAGCCTGACCCCTGACTACCCTAGAAACTAGGCAGAGTAGCACCCCAATCACCCTAACAGTAGCTCTGCTCTGTACATAACTCACATGTACCAACAAAATTAGGCTTCTCTCAAAATGCAGCCATAGCAGCTTCCTTTTTAAAGCATAGCTGTCTCAGAAAAGTAGTATTGCTTCAAAATCCCAGCCAACTTTCCTCTGACAGCCAGTTTAGCAGGAAGTGGGAGACCTAGATCCAGCTCGCTTCTCAGCTGGAGGAGTTCCCAAGGGTACCTTCTGCTTTCCAAGAAGGTACTTGAATTCAGACAGTTGGAGTAGCACAAGGTAAAAGGCAAGCAAAAAAACGTACCTTGCTCTGGCTGAATGGTGAGGGAAGCTCTAGGTCCTGATGCCTACCCTCAAGATTATTTTTATTTTTACTGTTTCATAGGAAGTTCAAAACCAGAGCCACAGCCCTATTACAGGTTTTTTGTTTTCTTTTAAAAAGAAAGTAAAGTACGACACAGAATTAAAATCTTCAGTTGTATCATGCATCATCTGAGCATGTGTTAGGATTCTGGGCAGGGAAACTTTGGTTGCTATAAAATCTCAACAGTCAAGGAAGCTGATAAATATAGTTTGCAATGTGATTATACTCAAACAGTTTGTTTCAGTCATACAGGACTCTTGACTTGACATTCCAATTAAAAAAGGTAGTGACAGAAAAAACATTTCAGATCCATACTTTGGTATTAAGTCAAGGATGTGCAGAATTTTCTTTTTCTAAGGTGAAGTAATTGGAACAACTGACATTTTAGCTACAGCAGTTCCTTATATTTCCTATAATTTCCTTTCATTTCTAGATTAAATTAGATAAGAAGTTCCCAAATTCATGAAAGCAAACTCTCTGTCATTTCAATGACTACATAGTTCCTTATCTCCAGCATTAAGTTTACAATATTTCCTGTTGGTGTTTTAAAAAGGAAAAACCCACAAGATCTCAAAATTGTGAAAGATCAGCATTTCTCACAAAAAAAAAATAGCAACTCCTGAAGAGAGATTGATGAAGCTCAAGTTTATGCATACCAATGCCAAATTACTTCTCATCACAATTTTTTCTGTAACTCTCATCACAATTTTTTTTTCTGATAGGAGAAATCCTTCCACTCTGTTGGTCAGGGTCTGGAGAAACAGGTATTTGGCCTGGCAAGCAGCGGGCTGTGCTGTCCAGACTATGACCTGATCAACTGGGCAGCTTAACACAGCAGGCTTCTTTCTCACCATCCAAGTGCACCCACTGAAAGAGCTATCGATCCTCCGGGACTTGCCCCGGGAGCATCAGTTGCTCTCCCACTGTCGAATCCTACAAAGGAAGGAATGCTTTCCCGCTAAGGGGAGCCTGCCAGCGCTGAGTTAGCATTCACACTCGGACCAAAGCAGCTGGGGAAGGGAATCAGCCTTTCAAGAACAAACATTGGCTAGGAGTTCTCCCAGTAAAGGACTGGCACAGATGAAAAAATCTTCGCGCTCTGCATAGCAAAGGAAATGGCACATTAAAATGCCCATGTGGAATACAGATAACTAGAAATCCTGGGGGCAGAACTGCTTTTAGTAGCTTTAGTAAATTCTTCTGCTCTATTAACAATCAAAACTCAGCTAAAAAGGAAAAAGTAGGCATCAACTACTTAAAATCCATCTATTATTATAAATGCTGAGTTCTCTGACCCTGTTTTCATTGCTGCCAGGTAGGCCAGGCCAGAAACAACATGCGATTTCCTTTTCCCAGTTCAAAGGAATCTGAGTTAAGAGTCTGCAAAAGGTGCAGCAGGAAGAATCTCATGCTTGAGTGTCTTGAACTTAAAGATGCGGTTTAAATTTGCTGCTGTTACAAAAAAAAACGGTAGCTGTAAGGCATAAATTCTATATTCAGTGAATCTGGCCAAGCATTCAACAGTGCCAGGTTCTATCGTGAAAGCCCGCCAGTTCCCAGGCTGCTTGTGCAGCGGACCAAGGAAGAAGCCGGCTTGTTAAACTTTCCATTAGGTTATGACAATCTGCTCTCCAAATCACATGGGTACTCTAAATGATGCCATCAATTCAGTTCTCTGTGTATTTATTTGCTTTTAATTAGGGGAGTCTACCACATACTAGAAGAACTTATTGAAAAGAAAGCAATAATAGGGTTAATTCTCCTTAGTTTGTCATTTATACCATTTGAGAGTGAATGTAAAAGACAGCCATCCACTTCTATATGATTTTGTACTGGTGTAAATGAATGCAAGTGTTTCAGGTTAAAGATAAACAGGGTTTTTAAGACACTATAAATATTTTTCTGAAAGTATATCATGCTAAGCATTTACTTCCACCCACCCCCCCCACCCCCCCCAAAAAAATAAATCTGTTATTCCCATTCAAGGAGATAGGAATTGATACAAACTTTTCAACAAATTGTTCTTATCATCTTTTGTCTCAATGAGCAACCGTACCCACAGCAACATCTATGTTCAGTTCTGCCCCTGAGAGGGGGCAGAACTTTTTATATTACCTACTCAATACCACCAGACTGCATATGGCTGGGTTTTCTGTCCTATATTTCCGAGTCGCTCCCTTAAAGGACCTAATTGTGAGAATGCTACTAAGGACAAGACATGTGGTTTAACAATCTGCTGTAGCTACTGCTGACCTCTTTACCTTAGCTTTTCTTTGTTATTAGAAGCACAGTACCACCAAATGGCTGGAAAAATCAATCAGAAGAATGCCAGCAGGTAGACAGTGCCATCGAACACCTGTTTATACCACACTATAGAACACAGCTTAGTGTAAATCACCCTTTGGATGTGTTTAAAATTTACTTTTTTTACAGAAACTATTCTCTGTGTGTCTGGATGAGGCCCTCCAAAATGCCTTAAAAATCTAATAAGAAGCCAGGAATTCTTGTGGTTTCATTCCAGTTCTGCTACTGACTTGTTGTGTGGTCTTGGAAAAGGCACTTATCCTCTCCCTGGGTTTTATTTCTCGCATATGGTGATACTAATATGCAGTAGAAACTAAGGTCATATCATATGTGAAGCTGAGAAAACAAATTGACATACACAGCAAAAAGAAAACCCCAAAACCCTCAACTATATTCATCATCATAAATGCCATTTTAAGCACTGAGATTATTGTTCCTTGGCAGATGAAAACATTACTGTGAAAAACACAGGGTGTGAGAGCAAAACTCAAGAGCTACTCTATGTTATTCATCTATGTGCTCCTTCTTACCCAGTGGTGCCTTGACATGCACTTTCTTGCCTTTTCCATCCAGGAAAAGCGTACACCGCTACAACGTACCTTGGAGTAGGCGATGCATTGCAAGACAACGTCTCATTCAGCCCATGGTATCTTTTCATATGCTATTCATAATCTTGAATCCCACTCCCTAGCACCTTCCTCTAAAAAGCAGTACTCTGAATAAGGAATAGCAGGTTGTGCTTCATTATCATTAAGTTTAGCGAACTGCCAGAGTTACCCCCAGAGCCAGCAAAGATTTTCTGACCTTGTGAAGCCAAGGTTGCAGCATTCACAAGGAAAGTATACGTGTGACAACTCTAATTCCTAATCTCCACATTTGACTCTAGATAGTATTCATTTAAAATATTAGTGCAAGTCATACATCAATTTTTCAATATTAATAAAACTCAGTACAACATACTGACAACATGTCTAAGTTTCCCACTCTCGATTTTGAAAAAATGCAATGCGTTCTGGAGAGCCAGTAAGTCACCTAAAGATTTTGGGACAAGATGCATCATATACATGCGGTGTACTATTAATTTCTGAGACCGCCTCAAAGAGCATGAGTGCTGCCTTACAGCACTGAGGCTCAGCAGAATGGCTTCTGAACCATACTGAAGCCTACCAGAACCTGCTGAGAAAGGGCTCTGGGCTCCCCTCTGAAAGACAGTTCCTTTCCAAACAAGATGAGCCTTGCAGACCTTCTTCTGAGGAAAAGGATTTTTTTGCCATACTGCCAAATAATTAGACTTCAAAAAATATCCCGCTTTTTTCCAGGGATGAAATGGATGCATTTAAAAAGAAAACAATAGACTCAGCCTCAAACTGTCAAGTAACTGCACAGCTGGACACTCGGGTGTCAGCCCCAGATGTTACCCCGGCCAAAGCTGAGTCAGGGAAAGATGGGCTCCTGAATGCTCCAGGAGGTGTCACTTCTCCACGAGGCTACATAGACCTTTCCAGTTTAAATTTTGTTTTGGGTTAGTTAAATCAGGGGGTTCTGCAATAAACGTTTCTTTATTGGATCCACCAAGAGCACCTTCTGAAGCTCTAGAGCAAAGTCTCCTATTGGATCTTCCAAATGAGAGCACAGGCAGAAGGTAATGAAAACTATGCAGAGAACCATCACATCATTAGATACATATTACAAAATAAGAAAATTATTTCCTAGGTACTCCACTACAGCAAAATTGACACACAGGGCTTGATTTACACCATGCCTGTTGTACTGTGAGGAGCCTCTTAAACCTGCAAAGGCCAGGGATGGTCTCTCAGCTCATTAGAATACACTGCAACAACGAGCCTCAGCGAAAAAGCTTCTCTTTTTTTCCCCATTGGAAATTCTCTCAAGCATAGATAACCAGCTATTTTTATAGAAACTGTGAAAAATAATAATATCTGAGATATCATAATTTACCTTAAGGTCCATGAAGCCTAGAACAGTAGTGTAACAAATTTTTAAGGTAACAAGAAGGACAAACCATAATTCACGCTGGCAGTACTGAAGAGATCGATTTTATTCTGCCTGAAAAAAACCCTGTAGTTCCCAGGAAAGCCAGCTGGGCAAAGGAACTCATTTTATTATAATTTCCATAAGAACAGCAGCATTCACACCTAATTTTGGAGAAAATATAAAATGACAGGGTTTCATTATTACTTAGAGGATTTGGCAGCCATTAGAAACCTCTCGATTAAAGCATAAATATGGGGAAAAAAAAGTTTTCTGAGGCTTTTAGGGAAGTTTGTCACCAAAGATGTGTATTATGCCAAGGAGAGTTAACAACATGTGTAACAATAAGTTCTCAAGGGAAAATGTGCCTCATTTTCATGTGATATTCATATTCATTACCTCTATGTTGTGAAAAAGCATCCAAAGAACAATTTTATCATTAGCTAATATTTTAATGATTATAATGTTGGAGTTTTATACGTAAAGGCAATACGTCCATGCTTTTAAACAGTTAGATTTAAATGTTCCAGAGTTGAGGTATGTGCATTTGGTCGGTTTCTTCTGCAGCTAAAACACCTGTTTGGGAAAGACACAGCAACCTAACACCTGCTGTTCATAGCAACACCCTGAATTCTGTTAGTTTTCTTAGTCCTTGAGGCAGAGAGAGAGGACAGCACAACAGATAGTGCATTTGATTTTGCCTGAGAGGAACAACCTTAAGGTTCCAGCCCTTTTTATCTTAAAAATACTCTCCAAATACCAGCATCTTCCCTGAACACATCTGTGAGATAAGTAGATATAAATATCCCTATGCACCTGATGCAGACACCATGGGACTTGTTCCAAGGTCTTCAAGTATGAAAAACAGAAGGAAAACTGAAAACTACACCTTTGGCAGTCCTCTCATGAAAAAGCAGATGGTTGTGGCCAATGGAAAGAATAAAATAGGATCCAAGGGATGCTTCATTTATTGGCAAAATTATGGACCTGCATGTCTGTCACAAACTGCCTGTATTACTTTGAGATTCCATGTCACTAGAAAGTATAAACAACAAGAAAGTATTTTTATAAAACTATATATGTATGTCTGGGTGCCTCTACTTTCAAAATGTCATTATGCACTGGAAGTTATCATTCTATTGGAACAGAAGAACAATGCAATAGATGGTGGGGGGTTATTTGGGGTTTTTTTCTCTTTTTACACAGACAAATAAGCCTTTTCTTTACAGAAGGATGAGAAGTGGATATATGAATTTAAATTACAGGGGATACCCGATACCTATGATCACTGTCCAAATTACAGTCTAAACACATTATTTCTCACATTTAATTTCTGTCTTCAGAAAAAGAGCTGTAATGGACAGCAAATGCAATGCAGTCACCTTGCTGCCTCATGAATGCGCCATGACTGGAAGGTTAAAGTTTGATGACACCTTGTAGGGGCTGTAACACATGATAAAAAATAATAGAACTGAGTCTATGACAAGGCCCGCTTTATTTTGGGCAAGTGCTTTATATGACAAACATTCATTTCACCCTCCTCGAGAGTTTATATTGAAATTGAGCTTTCTCAGCATTAAACCTCTGGCTGTAGCCCTTCACTGGGCAACCTTGTTTCATTCAGAAACAGCACAAAGAAAGAGCTGGTAACTTTTCCTGCAGAACTGACCTAACACGATGCATCCGCCACCCTCCTAGATCACCCCCCACTTTGTTCTGAGATTTCTGCACATTACCTACCGGCACTCCTCTCCCCCTGCTTTCCAATAGGACAAAGTTAAGTTTCATAAACAGCAAAGTGTGTTAATTTGAACAAAACACAGGACAGCAGTTCTTTTTAGGCAGTAAAGTCCTGTCTGCATATTTTAGCTGTTGCATAATTGTTACCTTTAGCTCATAAACTTCAAGGTCAATGCAAGGTCAAGAGTAGGTGTTTAGCACGTGGAATTCAGAAATGCTGCTATAAGAGGCATACATTATAAATCACAATTGTTTGTTCACATTTGGGTTTTTTTTTCTTACTATCTGGTGGTTTTTAATCTGCCTTCATAAGATGTACATTTACACAGTCCTTTCAAGCTAGAAGTATAATTTATATACTTGGAACACAGACTAACATATTTCTATACTCCAAATTTGACTATTTCCCCTCTAACATCCACATCAAATGTTATAAGTTTGTTTGCTGAAGAGCAGAACCCGGCCACTAAAACAAGGCAGTATTTATTCAGAACTGGTATCAAACATTTCACAAAATTTATGCAAGAGAAAGAAACTTCAGTTACTCAGATTATTACAAATAGTTCTCTCATACTGAAAGCCATGACGAAGTTTACACTTACTTCAATGAAATACAATTGAATTCATATTGCTCTGGCTCACTTCTACATGTGAACTGTAACACAGCACCAGCAGTAACTGCTAGGATAACTTTCCTTGTTTTACATCATGGATATTTTACTTTGCATAGGACAGTAGCACACTGTACAATGTTAAGAAAAACATACAAAGATAATTAGAAGAACACTAACAAAGGGAGTTCACAAACTAAATAATTAAATCTTTGCTGACCCAAGCCTTCGCACAACAGTAGTTCAGACTGGTGTCTGGTTCTGCACTCCCTCCTGCTTGCATGCTCTCGATACCCAAGATACAGCAAATAATGTCATCGATTTCCTTCAATTACATTACAGAGGATTAATTTGCACCCAGGGAATAAAAGGTTGCGACGGTAGCTTTTGCGTCACTCAACAACAGAATCCAGCACTTACAGCATAACTCAGGAGCAACGGGAGGAGGGAAGAAGTCGTTTATTTAGCGTTCTTTAATTCTTTGTGATATAATGACAGTATATCATGATTTATGGCTAAATAGCACATACATTTTTCTCAGGAGAAAAGCCTTTCATAACCTGTTCATTTCTGTGGCACTCAGGAGTTACGAGATCCAAGTCCACTCATAAATGTGGTGTCCTGCCGAAAGTCGTCTGATAGCCTTTTGATTAAAAATAGTTCTATTTGCTGCTGTGTTTTCAAACCATGGGTCAAAACACTAAACCACCAGAGTCTAAAAAAAAGTAAGCTTTAATGATGATGCACCAAATTAGTTACTTCTTTTTTAGAATAGGATCATTGGCTGTTAATTAAGCATTCTTTTCCTGATTTGAAAACATAAAGAGTTGGTTTGCAACACAATAGCATAGGAAGGTCAGTACGGCTACAGGAGAAACCCTATATGCTGTGACAAATCCAATAACCATCAGGGTATTTGGTTCATAGAAATAAAGCGTTTCTTAAAATATTTTGCTGATTTGCTAAGGTATTGGGAGACATTTTGCTGAGTGTGTAGCATGACATTCCCAGAAGGAGATATATTTTATGGTGAAGTTGTCAACAAATTTGCTCGAAGGATAAAAGGTTGGTGCTTACGAAGCAAAGGGTATTTGAACAGGTTGTGCAGCTTGAAGTGCTAAGACTAAAAGAGGAAAGGTGGACAGGAGTAGAAGGATGAAACTGCTTTCTCACCTTCTGCTTCTACTTACAGAGAGAGGGGAAAAAGGTGAAAAGTAGGATTTTTTTCCTCATTTGCTGGACTAAACAGAAAATGTAAACATTCACAAATTGTAATCTCTTTAGTTTTCAAAAAGAAGTAAGGCATCAAGGAAATTATTAATGCTGTATTTCAAAAGATGTGATTTGTGGTAGGGCGGGGAACATCTCATTCCCCCCTGAGCACAGTCGAAAGCAGCATGCAGACACGCACACCCTCCCCAAGAGCTGTGCCAGCATAGCAGGACACACTCACAGCCCCCTCCAGCATCTACCACGTATCACATCTGCACGCTCCCTTCCTTGAAACATCACGGTCAACAGCTATGAAGTTCAATATGTAAATGATGAAATACATTTTTGAGTAGTGCAGATGACTAAACTAAAAAAAGTAGGAATAAATACCGTATCAGAAAGAAAAAGAGTCATTTACTCCAGGAAACAGTTTCAACTCCATGTAAAAGTTTGCAGTTGCAGTTGTAAGGAAGACTTCTGGCTCCCTCTAGGGGTTTCTACCTGCTCCTTTACAAAGCGTGGGGTTTTAACTTACCTTATAAACATCTCCCTCTCTCCTGTCCTGCTAAGGGAGAAGAACCATGTGAGCCTGATGTAACTAGACATGCCAGTAATACATTTTACAGTTTGGGGGAAGAGATGCTTTTGTTCACCCTGTGTGGAAAAGGTAACAGGTTTAATAAGCCCTCCTTTTCATTACCCTAAGAGCAAAAATTCCATGTGCATTTGTTCTTCAATCACAATCCTGTCTGTTAGAAAATATTTCAAATCGAAGCAATTACATCCACACCTTTAGAGTTAATAACCTCACAGCCAAATTCTGATGTGAATCATCACTAATTAGTTTTTCTTCAAGTACCAGCGTCTGTCATATTTATGCACTTCATCACTTCCAGGTTTTGTTCTTACTGTTATTCTGAATAGTGTTAAAACACCTTTTTTTTTTACAAAATTTTCAATTACAGCCCATATTTGTGTTTGGAACCTATCAAACAACACCAAGAAAAGTAACAAATGACTTTGTTGTAAATCCTACTCTAAAGATTGTTATCCAGTTACATCTTCAGCTGGAGCTTCCGCACTGCTAGCACACAAGGAATAAGATCACCACTTCAAATTAAACCAAACAGTAACTTACCAAAAAATAGCAAGAAAGAGAAGGAATGAGATTGCTGTTTGTGACCTGTTACAAAATACTTCTGCTCCCTACACATACGCAAAACAAAGTAACAAGGCCTAAGTATCAGTGTGCCTCTTTCCGTTGCCTTTACTAGGCTGTAGATCAAATAGGTCATCCATACTTTGCTTCTTACAGAACGCAGGTAAGACAGGGCAAAAATGCATCATTTAAAGAAGCTCTGAAGATGTGTTTTTAGGCCCTTTTTAACAATTACAGCCCGGTGTCAATAATGTCATTTCTTCAGGGAAATGACATTAATTAATTAATGTAATTAATTAATCCTTAATCCTAAGCATGTGGATCAAGGCTGGACCATTTGTATGAATCCCTTGCAGAGTTAATCACTTCAGTTCTGGGAGCTCAGCATGCTTTGCATCAGCAGGCAGACAGGAGGCTAGAAAGTACTTCCAGCACAAGTTTAAAACAGAACTAAGCAAAACCAGCATCAAACCCAAGCAAGCTAACACATGCAGTAAGAATAAAAACAACTCTGGGTATTGGTAACTCTGTCCAAATGTATTGCCCAAACATCTGTAACTTGCTTAATTCAAATCTAATCAAAAGTTTGGAAGTCTGTCCAGGGAAACGCAGCCTCACCTCTCAAACTGTGGCACAAGGCAAGCCAAGAAGCAGCAAGGCAACAACAAAGTTATTGCATGCATGCCTACTGCACTTAGGGGGATTAGTAAGGGGTCAGGCTCCCATGGCCGCACCTGCAAAGCTCAACACTATGACATTAGCTAATATCCTGCATAAATCATATTCCTTCTGTTTTAAAAGCAAATAAATAGCTGTGCATGTGTCCTTTGACCTTCATTGCTGGGAAACCTATGCAGTTTATCTTTATGGCAAAGACTATGCTCAGCTAACCACTGCTGGCGGGGCGTCTTTCTACTGTTTTAAGTAGAAATGAAATACAAAGCAGCTATACCCATAAATGTATAGATATATAGATATATATTTTTTTTTAATCCTTAAGAAGTGGAAGAGTCTAAGAAGTGTGAAATAAGGAAATTTTTAAAAATATAGCAGATGATATATATGGACTATACAGTGAGGACTAGAGTAAGAAACCCGTCATAAGACATTTATAGTATAATATCAAAAAAGAAAAAGTCCAAACCATAAGTCCGATTCAGGAAGCACATGAGATTTTGATCTTATTTCATAATATGAGGAGAGAGATGAATGAATTTTCACGTGCCACAGCTTCTGTAGTCTACTTAACATTTCATTTAAATTCAGGCTCAGATCCTAATTACATGTTCAGTCTACATGAAAAACACTATAAAAACAATTATTTACTCTTTACCAGAAACTTGCAAATATCAAATATATAGACATGTTTGCATATTAATCATATTTTAATATATGGAATAATTTTAACCAGATAGAACTGTTAATAGAATTGTTATTATTTATCAGACCTTAAAAATTACAATAGTTTCTTAAATAGCTTCTTTCCTTAGAAGGTCTTGTTAAGAAATACTTAATGGGGGGGTATAGAACAAACACATCATCTTGAAATACTTTGCACTCTAATTTTACAGCAGATCCTTTAAGTCAGGAGCTAGTGAACCATGCACCTAGAAAAATAGCTCATTGGGTTGGGAGGGGTAGGGGGACAAGGCCGGTAGGGGCGTGGGTTTTTTGCTTTTTCAAGAAACCACACACAAATCGGGTGTATGCACACAAAATAACTATTCTGTTATTTTTCTGTTATTTGTTCTGTAGGGACATGGTGTAGCACCCTAGTTAATTGTAGAATCATTTTATGAAATTGAAGAGATTTTAAACAACCTCAGATACTAAGAGGTTCTGACAATCTAGCCAGGAAGGAGCAGAAGATAGACAGGAAGGAACAGAAAAGAACCCATTAATTGTAATCGTCAATTCTATTGATGTATAATAAACACATAACAGGTTTTGATGAAAGTGTGTTTCTCACATAGCCAGAATATTTATGGCAATATAATATAAATAAAATATTTAATATGTTATATTAAGTAGCAGAATAAAATTATTTAAGAATTAGAAATAAAACTAAGACAGGTTTAAAAGTTTAATTCTAGCTTCTTTTCAAACTGACAATAATCTTTATTAAGAAAGAAATATCATTTATTATTTCTACATAATGATGCTGTAAAAATTAGATATTGAATATGACAAAAGCGCATAAACTGCACAAAGCACCACCAAGGTGAGTGTAGCATTACTATAATTTCAAAACCAGTGCACGTGAATGCCCTTACTAACGAATGAGAATTCGTCTTTCTTATGAAAAATACAGCTGTGAAACAGGACTGCAATACAATATAGCCAGGTTTCTTTTGTGCATGGGATTTAATTCTACTTTGAAGTTTAGCAATCCACACTGTATTCCAGGACTATCAATGCTCCCTTGCACAATACCTGGGTTTAGAGGAGAGGTAGACAGCTTATGGCTTATAGGAAGGGACCAGATCAGATCCTCTCTGCAAGCAGAACAAAGGAGGGGAGCGCAAACCTGAGCGTGATGCAGAATCCCGAGAGGTTTGTATGAACGGGTAAAATGAGTTGTCTGAGATACTACTGGGCGGCAGCATTCTTGGGAATGCAAATGCAACTTCTGGACTTAAGCACAAGGCCGTGTTTCCTCTGTTTTATTACAAAAATAAACAGTATATGTAAAATAGGTCCTTTCATTACATCACTAAAACCTACTTTGCTCTGTCAAAATCAACTTAATGTCACAGGCTGTCTTCTTTCTACTTTTCTTCTTTCCCTCTACATAATTTCCTTTAAATTAGATTGAAAGCAAAGACTTGATACAAAAAAACCTGGTTTAGCACAATGAAAAGCACAAGGATATCTGATGACCTGAAAAGCTAGCTTCAGGCATGAGTGGGTTTTAATCAGAATTTGGCAACTGAAATGTATTTGCAGCAGTCTATATGAATCAGCTCAGATGGTGGTTTTACTGATAAAAATGAAAAAGAGCAACAGACACACAAAAGGTTTTCTAAGGCAAAAGTGGTGGGACTGAGTACTGGATTTTTCCCAGTACTCTTATTTTAAGATAAGTCTGACAGAATATCCCCACCCCAGTTTTATAGTAAGATTTCAAAGACAAAAACAAAAAAAAAAAACAAACAAAGAACAACAACAAAACAAAACCAAAAAATCCCCCAAGCCCTAAGACCACGATTTCTGGCAGGAGTTTCTTGTGTAGAACTTAGTTTGCTAAGTCTGTTCTCATATAAGCTAAATTTAGGTAATTAATAAACTAACCTAGAACATGAGCAGAAAATTATTTCTTGTCCTACAAGTACAAATCTATTTTAATTCAGTACTGTTTAGGGATATAGTTTATATGAGCTCACTTGGTTCAAGACTATGTTTTTGATGGATAAGGCCTTCTGCTTGTTCAGCTGTGGAAAAGAGGAATGGAATCCAGGTTGCTGGTGAAAGAGAGTAAATGAAGCTCCTTAAACTGAAGCTTATGGATTTATGACACCCGCTTTAGAAATAAACTTGCAAGAAAAAAAATAATTAAGAAGTATTACAACTCCTGAACTGAGATGCAAAGCCACTAAATAATCATCAATATAAAAAAACATGAACGGAAGTAAAAATAATTTTAAAAATACAGAAAACAAAACCCAACCCAAACCTACCAGAAACACTACAGATTGTGTACCGCATTTTTTCATCTTCAGAATTTAATTAGCCCAACAAGAATATTGCCATCCCTCTCTGCCATACATATTGTCTGTGCATTCACATATTCACATGGATAGGTATTTGCCAAACACAATAAGCTTAAAGTATAACAAACAATAACTCCAATGTATTTCACATTTTTTTCTAAATAGTAGAAAAACTCATTTGGACTGCTTCGAGAAAACTGTATCTTCTTCCTGGCCTAACACACAAAAGTACTTAAATAAAGCCTCGTGTGTTTCAGTTAGTTACCTCCGTCCCTTAAACCCTCTGACCTGTTTGGACCCACTGTTTCCTCCCAGGTTCCAAAAGGTTCTGCAGCACTAGCCGGGACCCGAACCTGGAGAAGAGACTGGGGAGCTGCAAGCTGGGCTTTGCTCTCACCACGCCTGCAGCACCAGTGATGATAATTAGGACAAACTGGAACTTTGTTTGAAAATACTCAATCGAGTAATAAGGCCAGCAGAGGGACCCATACGGCAGAAAGTGCCACGCAGCTATGCAATCGCAAGAAATTTGTACTCAGAGGGTTTAGGGACAGCTACAGAGAGTTTTGCACTGCGTGCCCCCTTCCCAAGGGCTTCCCACAGACTGCGTGCAGATCTTTAAGTGCACTGCCCAGTAGAGATCTCCTTGTGCTGTATCTTCTGAAGAGGGTTGTTTTTTTCTCATTCTTCTCCCCCTCACTGCTGCCATTCCGACTTAACCAGCCAGCCTGGGAAGCAGGGTGACTGAGGATGGCCAGAGCGTGAGCTTGCTGTCCCCTGGCAGTTTCGGTGGCAGGATGAAGCACCTATCCCTCCACAGGCTGGCTTGGGCGAGATGAGAGGTCAGGCAGTCTGTCACTTACTCTGAACTGGCTCTGTCAGACTGCTTTTGAAAGGATGACAGAATTTAACTAGTGTCAGCTTCATTGGTCAGCCCTGGTGTTCCTCAGCCACAGGTCAATGTAGGAAAGCAGCTGGGTAGCATCAGGCACACAAGGCAGCAGCCTTCTCCTGATGCATTCACAGCAGCATCAGGGGAAATGAGAAGGCAAAAACGCAGCAGAAAGACTCAACGAGCCTGTCAAGCCACAGCAGCAACTAATCAGATCAAGCGATTAAGACATCCTGGTAAGCATGAGGAAGGCCTACCTCAACACTCCCTTACTTCATGATAACAAAGGGCAATAATCTGCAGTTCTAGCTACACTATTAGACCTGTCACCTCACTGTGGCAAATTCAGTGCAAGGCATTAGGTAACATTTTTTGCTTCAGTTCTCAGCTTGCACCACTAAATGTCATTAACATGCCTTAATTTTATATCACCACTAACTTCTATGAATCAGGATCAACACTTCCTCCTTTATTTAAAAAAAAAACAAAAAGCTTCCCACCAACACAAAACGACAATAAATATGCAATTCATTATCTGGCAATCATAAGCACAATTTCACAGGCCTGAAAAACTCTGTTCCATAATATCTGACAGTCTTCTATTCAACAGAATTATCAGGAAAGTATAGAAACCATCCTTCCACCAAAATAAAACACTTGAATCCTGAGACACTCAATAAATATAGTGTTTCCTTTGAATGTCAATGTTGCTCATATAACCACAGCTATGAAAATAAAATATCAGCACTTCACATAGAGTCAATGCATAATTACTGTCCTTTTCTGGCATGATATTCAATTCTTAGCACTCTTGACTTAGAACACTGTTGAAAAGTAATAGAAAAATTGTTTAATAATGACTATCAAAGTCAAATTAAGTTCACAGTAACCTATGCTGAATGAGAACGCAGTCTTATGCTTATAACAAGCTAGCTGATAAACCTATGAAATTACCACAAGTTGTTTAATGAGTCTTACGAAGGCAGCGTGACTGTTTAGCTGCCTGCCTGCAATCACAGCCTAGAACGTGCTCCTCTGCTTTTGAAAAAATGACATCACAGTATTTAAAAAAAAAAACAAAACAAAACAAAAAAAACACCCCACAGCTTTTAATCTCAGGAAAATATCACTTGTTACAAGTTTTGGGTTAACAAATACTAACCGTAAGGAGCACCCTGCACCAGAATTCACCTGCACACTGGAATTTACCTGAACAGCCACACACGACGTGCTTCAAATAGAGTCTCCAAATACTAGGGCACCTGACAGCGAGTTCAAAGTAATTTTGCATTTTTGGGACGCACCAGAGAAGACTGCCATTTTGTGCAAACAAGGGATAAATGACAAAGAGAGGGCAGTAATGATGTACAGGCTACGTTGTAATTTTAACCTGTTGTAACTGACTAGTAATTCGCTCTTACCATTTTTACTGTCACAAGCATTACTGGAGTTTAATATTAAATACTCTCTGGTACAACTCAAATAATATGTATCTTAATTTCTTTTTAAAGCAACACTGACAGTTTGGATATTAATTTGTAGTATTTTCTGTAACATCTATCTGGATGCCTTAGGTCACCATAGTGATCCCGTGACTAATATCCATCAGAAATTTCCCAGAGTAATTCCACTGTGAGTTCTAGCAACTAACCACTTCTGACCAGATCCTTGCTCAATGTAAATTGGATAGAGCAAATTTAGATGAGATATGAGCCATGTGTCTTTGACATAAAACTAAAGAAAGTTCCAGACATCTGCCTCAACAGGATTTTGTTCAAAAAAACACTCCTACATGCCAGTTATAAATACACAGAAGGTTATAGATATTTATTCTGAAAACATATATTTGATAAAGATGACCTCCCCTGCAGAATGAATTGGAAAAGGTTGTTGGTGGGAATATGAACCATGGAAATAAAAAAGGGTGCAGACAGCATTAATTTTGTTAGATCGGGGCTTATGTTCCAAGAAGGACTATGCAATGCAAGCAAACTGGCAGGATCTGCATATATATATTTTTTTTTTTTAAGATTTAATAAAATACAGAATTGTGCCGTCTGTATGTAAAGCAATGTAATTTAACTATCTGTGGCTGTAGTTACACCACCATCATCAACTGCCCACATACATATGGTATGGAAAAATGCTGTACAGCCTTTAGTTCTTCAAACACATGGGTCTGTACTGTCTGAGCTTTCTCTCACTACAGAAGGAAAAGCGACCTGTCCGTATGTGGGGTTTGTTCCAGCCGGGAGATGGCAGCAGGAGGCAGAACGACTGCAGTGCCTCCGTCATTTATTTTGTGTATACGCTCGTATGGTCCCAAGATCAATGTTAACAAAAATATCAAAAGACTGGAGGGAAGAAAAAATCATTTTTCAAGGTCACAATATTTACAGTTCCGCTGAACTAGTAAGCTTGCGGTTTCTGATACTGTTAATTCAACACCATGAACGGCAATTAAAATTAACAGAAGAGATGATAGACTTATGGTTCCTATGGCGATCCCTGACTAGGAGATAGTAAGCGTGGCTGACGTTTTACCAGTTGCTTCATGCCATCTAGTGCACAAGCAAGGAATTTGTTTTACGAAAAGAACAGAACAGTCCCTCCCTTTTACCCCTCCTCCTTTTCTTCTTTATCGATAGGTCCCTCTGACGTCTATCATACAACTTTTCAGACTGCCTAAACAGTACCGGGACTCCTCGTGGAGCTGTGTTACCTCTTCTCTGGAGTAAGTGTTGCAAACTATTCATCTGGCAGTGCCATCACCACAGCCACGCTGCTGCCACTGCACTTGACCCTGCTGTCAGGGAGGTGGCAGAGGGGACTGGTTTGCATTGAAAATGCACTACCTGAAGCGGGTGCTCACCAGTAAAACAATCCCATCCAATGGTACTTATGCTATTTTCTCAGACTTGTGGCTACATCTAACCCATTTTGTTTTGGAGGAAAACCAGGTGTAGTTATTAAATGTAAATAAAATGTAAATATTCAGTGAATATTCAATGACATTTTAAAAAAATGAAGGGAGGAAAAATAAAAAAAATATTGCATATGAATATATTAGAATGAATTCCAAAACAGTAATGACAGCATCAAAAAGCAGGGCAGAAGAGCAAGCAAGTGAAAGACTTCTGGCACTATTAAGAGACCTTCCTTAGAAGAAGCCATGGCATAGATGGAGTCTGTATTAGAAGAGGTTTTGGAGATACTAGCGGAAGAAAGCCCATATTATGGTATTTGCCATACATCTACTGAAACAAAATCCAAGCAAAGGAAGATGAAAAACAGGATAGCACTCAACCATTGGGATAACGAAGAAGTTTTTCAAGGGGGCAGTATTTTGTTTTGCTTTGTTTTATTTAATAAACAGAAATCTTGTGTAATACTTATGAATACATTTAAAAAGTGCCTAAAGATAGGAAAAGAGAGAAAGCAAGCTCAGATGAGGGAGGCAGTTTAACTTGGGCTATAAAGAGGGAGAAGTCAGGAGATGTTGAGACCACAGGGGAGTGGCTGGAAATCAGTTTAAGAAAGATCATCCAAAGCGGCTGGAAAGAAAATATATGTGGAAAAAAACCCAAAACATTAGAGGGATGAAAAGAGAAGGCTGCATCTCATCCTTCTTTTAGGATATTAAGACCTTGGCAGAGGATAAAAACTTAACAATGGAAACAAAAACAGAGAATAAACAGTCAGCTGCAAGGTCTGGCAAGTTCTTCTCCAGCAAGTATTTTCCAAAATTAACAGAAAGACATCAAGCACTGTGTTTTGTATCTTTGCTTTTCTTCACAAAAGAGTGCTCACCACTCTGGCAGTGTGCTGCTACCCCTTGTCCTACCTCTGGCCCAAGCAGCCAGACCCCTGCAGGCAAAACCTAACACAGGTTCTCCAGGCGGGAAGGGGCTTAAATGCATCATTTAATAACCAGAGAGCATAAGGCCTGACAGTAAATATGTCCTAAAAGCCACAGAGATGAAACTACTAAATGAAAAAACAAATACCTTGGTATTGGCAGCAATGGGTTTCAGTGAGCTGATCTTAAAAAAGCTGGGAAACAAATTTTATTTTCAACAACATATTAACGCAGCAAACATTTTTCAAATATAAGTATGCTGAAACACACAGTTTCATAAAGAACAGGCATTTTCTTAGTTTATTACTATCATATTATGACTATTTTGAAAAGGGATTTAAATGTTACTGAAAGAGTCTTCACAAAACCTCAGGACTTCTTTCTTCCTTTTCCATATACTAAGCTCTTTTAAACAAAGCAAGATGAGATATGCTAAGAATTTATCTCCACAGCAGTCATTTCAGACAGAATCAAAATTTCAATAGGATATGAAAAGCTACTTAAAAAGAGTAAAGTGTGAATTTTCTCAGGAGGAAGGAAGACAGCTGATTAGTTTACCACGTAAGAAAAAGAAACCATATCTTTGATTACAGAGCACTGTGGGCTTAAAGCTAAGCAAGAGAGATCCTAGTTAGTCTCACTCGTTCTTGAGAAGCTTAAGAAATGCCATCACCAAAATATTTGACTTAGTCTATCAGAATAACTGAAGTAACATATACATGTTAAACTCATGCTTAAGAAGGACTAATCTAAAAACTGTTTTTAAACATTTAAAATCAAAGCATCTTATTGAGATAGGTATTTGCTAAGTCTCACCTTTAGATCATCTGTGTAGATGTTGTTATGAAAAAGAAAAAAAAAAAGGAAAAGCTCTTCTTGTAATTTTCCAGATTTTAGGTGATAATGATGAGCCTCAAAAATAGTCTCAGTGCTCCACATTTTTTTTCAATATCATATCAATACTAATTTAAAGCACCATCTGTAGGTTTCTGTTATTTGGCGATTTTGCTGAAGGCTTGCTGAAGGATGCTGAAAGCATTAATTCCCAATCAGTCATCTACATGAGTATGTCCAACATGATGTAGTACTTCAACACAGTCAGTGGTCAGAGATTTGGGATAAAATGCTCATTTCTCAGACTAGACCAACATACTCTCAAAAGGAATCAAGAGGCAGAGCTTCTTTGAGATCCCAGGTAGTTCAATGAGAGCTTGATATACCATAGAAAACAAAAATCAAAGAAAATAAGGATCGGAAAGAGAAAGGTGGTCAAAAGATGCAGGTGAGTGTAGAAATGTGAAGAGTTTCACCTTAAAAGGTATTACACCCAAAAGGAATAGTTTGCTCATGTGACCAGAGAACTTAGGCAGAATTAGAAAGGTTAAGCCACTTTTATACCCACAGAATACCTTCAGTAAAAGCACAACACTACAGCTTCCTCACAGGGGAGGAGGAGGGGCAGGCGCTGATCTCTTCTCTCTGGTGACCGATGACAGGACCTGAGGGAATGGCAGGAAGATGTGCCAGGGGAGGTTTAGGTTGGGTATTAGGAAAAGGTTCTTCACCCAGAGGGTGGTGCAGCACTGGAACAGGCTCCCCAGGGAGGCAGCCACAGCACCAAGCCTGGCGATATTCAAGAAGCATTTGGACAACGTCCTCAGACACATGGTGTGAATTTTGGGGCTGTCCTATGCAGGGACAGGAGTGGGACTCAGTGATCCTTGTGGGTCCCTTCCAACTCAGGGCATTCTATGATTCTACAGCTTTGCAGTATACTGAAACACTGAACTGGATAATATCTGTTCCTCTATGTACTTTTTTAAAGAAATAAATACATTCTTGTAATGCATTCTGCTGAATCTAAAAGGAACTGTCATGAGAAGGGAGAGACTAGCATGGTTAGAAGCAGAAAAAAATTGCACCAAGTTGGTTTTGGTCGTTTTCAGTGGCATCCACCAGCAAAGGAACAAGTGAAGAACAGTTTTATAAATACATTACAGAAATATGAAAAAGAGGACACATGAAAGTTGGCTAAGTTAACTGTTCCTCTTCAAAATTTGCACAACGTCATCTGGAAAAAAATCTGAGGAATTCTTTTTTTTCAGGGCCAATTCTAGTCTAGACTTAAATGACTTATTTTTTTCCCCAAGTTCCATTTTGACGTTAATGCTGCGCACCTTGAAATTATGTTAGATTCAAAAGGTGAGGGGAAATTTCTACTTGAAAATCCATTTTATTCCACTGGCTACTCTGATTAGCAGCTTGGAAGTATCAAAGGCTACTGCTTCTCAAGAGGAGCACACGCCCAGCTTTGTCTTGCCACATGGAAACACAGCTGGCACCCAGGTGCAGTTTGGATATTGTCGTGGTTCAGCCTCAGCTGAACTCCCCCCACCCCTCTAGGATGAGGGAAAGAATTGGAAGAGCAAAAGCAAAAAAAAAAACTTGTGGGTTGAGATAAGAATAGTTTAATAATTAAAATAAGATAATGATAATAATGATGATGATTATAGCAATAACAATAATGATAATATAATTAAAAGGAAAAGGGAAAAAGGGGAAAAAAAAAAAACAGAAACAGAAACGATACAACCAATGCTGCCCATCCCCAAGCTGCGATTGCTGCTTCCCTCCCCCGGCCAGCTCCTCCCAGTTAACATACTGGGCATGACATTACATGATACGGAATATCCCTTTGGTCAGTTTGAATCTGCTCTCTTGGCTGTGCCCCCTCCCCTCCCGGCTTCTTGTGCACCTGGCAGAGCATGGGAAGCTGGAAAAGTCCTTGACTAGTACAAGCACTACCCAGGAACAAGCAAAACATCGGTGTGTTATCAACATTGTTTTCGTACTAAGTGCAAAGCACAGCACCGTGCCAGCTGCAGCGAAGAAAATAAACTCTATCCCGGCTAAAACCATGACAGATTTATACCAATATGTCCTCACTGCTGAGCCATCGTTTCCGGGTGGACTATGAGACAGACAGATCCACTCCTGTAACACATCATTTAGCACATCTTCTCATCTACAGGTCTCTGCATGTGTACAAAATGTAAGAAAATTTTTAGGCTCATTGTAAGTGAAGCTTGTCTGTAACTGTACAGTCAGCAACGAGCAAAGGTTCAACAGTGCTTTTGTACATGCAATCCATATGCACACAAGGGCTAATATACACTAAAAGACTCTTCATTTGCTGGAACACCAGTGCCTATCCTGGCACCTAAGCTTTTAAAAAATTGCTAAGAAGTATCATCAGAGGCAAAAGTTTCTGGGTATTTATGGGCCAAGGAATGCCAATAAGCTCTTTCATATTTCTGAAAGACAGATTGTTTCATTTAAAGTAGTTAATTTCTTACGTGAACCTCTCTGAAGAACTGCTTGGACTGAGTCCAACACCCTTTTAAACTTGTAGGTGCATTCTTCATGAAAAACAATAATTCACCTGCAAGTATAAATGGCAATCTGCACAAAATAGGTGGCTTCCATATACACTGCACATATACAGTACATTTTACTGCTAAATGCCAATTTTGCAAAATGTGGCCCATAACATTTCTCAGAGCGTAACAGCATACTTTAGCATCACTTTTATTCTTGATGAACAAAATCTGTGCGTTGCCTGTTGTAGTTAATCTGCACTCAGCAGGTTTCATTGTCAGAAAATAGCTCACAGAAAAGATGGAGCTCCGTTTATTTTGAGCTGTGGAATTTAAGCTGTAATTGCCTAATTAGATTTCAAAGCCCACTGACAAGCAGCATGATCAAACTGCATTTGAATATCTCCTGATACAGGCACGGAAGTGACCCCTATAAGTTGTGGTAACCTCATTAGTGATGAGCAATTAGGAAATATAAAACTCAAAGTTTTAATAAACAAGAGTGAACACTATGGTCAACTACAACAGCTGCTGTGATTTTAGGATTTATGACAGATTTATGATTTGGTGTATGTTATAGTACATTTTCTACATACCCACATGCAATTTCTACAATATACAACAGATTCTTTAAATTGGGGGGGGGGGGGGGGAAGAAAAGCAGGGGAGCAAAAAAGGTAACCCTTGCATTCCTTTTTTGTACAGTGTCTTCAAAATCAAAAGCCTTCTATTTCCCATACATAATGTGGCATCCTCTCTCTGATTTTACTTTACACATGCACTTCAGAAAACAAATTCAAGGACTGACTCAATAAAGGAAATGAATGCTGTAACAGCTAAATTTTGTGTGGTAAACAGACTCAAATGCAAAATACAATGTTAAGTACCTCTGCTCCCATTATAAAGCATTCCAGGTCATGGAAAAATTAGTCACCTCAGAGGACAAACCACAAAACTGGTACAGAAACAGCCTAAAAGTAGCTAACAGAAATCCAGGACAGACAGACAGTGCCCTGGGCCACCTGGCTCAGTTCTTCACAACTAAAAAGACTGAGTTAACAGAAGTTTAATTCCAGGTAGGTGCACACCAAAACCAATACCAGCCCTTCAGAATGCCAAAACCCAAAACATTCTAATTTCTTCTAAATTTTTCCAGAATATTCCTCAAAATATTTAGAACAAGTGTCAGACACTCACTCAGCAGACCACGAGCCTCAAAAGCAGCAGTACACTGAAAGGAAGAAAGCGGGAGAGATAGGGGAAGAGGGAGAATAAGAGAGAACAGGGAGAAAGAAAAACCAAAGGTGTTGCAGTAATTTTATTAGGTGAAGTATGCCCGGTGATCCTCGCAAATGAACAAGGCTCTATGCTGTACAGGAAGGAAAACGAACCACATTCGTTCCTGCCAATATGACTCAGAGGAAAATTCCTTCCTATCCTAAAAATCAAACCATTAGTCTAACCTGAGCGTGCATGCACGACGTGCCACTCAGTCAAGTCTCTTCAGGTCCTGGTGTTTCCTCCCCTACCCTGCTTCAGCAAAGCACCCCAGCATATCTGCTTCACTGGGCCTCAAACCATCACCACCTTTCTGGACTTCATGTGATTTATACCACCAGTTCCCATCTAGTGAAACTCAGCACAGCACAAAGCCTAGGTATAAACCTCTCCCAGCCAGTTCAGGTGCCATGCAGTGTGCCAGCTAAGCTGGGCTTTCTGTCTCAGGCTACCCAGCAGCGACACTGGCGGCGCAATCACTGAGGTCAGCAAGGAAGGGGAACCAGGGGCAAGGGGCACAAGGAGGCAATAGCCCTCAGAGAAGAAGGTGTGCAAGGAAGAGGCATGGCAGGAGGCAGTGGCAGGACGGGGGAAGGCTCAGAGAAGGAGACGCCAGCAGCAAGACTGCTCTTCAAGATGACATCCAGTTTCACCTACAGAACTTCTATATTGCAAAGGAGTAGCAGCAGATGGGGAAGTGGCTTTACATCACTCTTCGAACCATGGACACTTATAGTTTACCCTTTTTCTCCCTTCATCTCCTTTGTTTTTAACTGAGGGGAGGGCAAAAAAGCCTAAAAAAGCCTGCCTGGAGCCTAGCAAGAAGTTGGGGGGGGGGGGCGAAGAAGACGAAAAACTCTCCAATCTTTCCAATTATATTGGCCTGAAGAAACTCAAACAATTATTTTCTCCTTCCTTACACCTCCTACTTGAAAAGCTGAGACACAACGTAACTCACTATATTCATTCTGAAGATGAGAAGGAACGTTGTTGTCCGCTATTCATCCTTCCCTGCTGCTATGGAAATCAACACAACAGTTTATAACTGGTTGCAACTCCTCACATCTCATTCAAAAACCCATACTGGCCTTATTGTCCTATACAAAGAACATCACAGCTGTCCTTTCAACAGCATAGGTTCCCACACCTTTCTTTCAATGAAATACATTGAAAAAGGAAGAAGCAATATTGTGAAAGCAACTGTCATTTATTACTTGCTTTTACCACTACTGCTGCGTCAGTTTACAGGAGCAAACAGGGAATTGTCATCTGTGCTCTGCTACGTGATTTCCACCAGTACTGTACTGTTCTTCAGCAACTAAGAGAAGCTGACAAAATGCAGAAAAGGAAAAGCTCAATACCCTATAAAATGGCAAACAACGCTGGAGACAAGAATAAGACAGTTCCAACTACAGAGAGAGAACAGGAAATATAGTATTCGATTGTTACTCTCTTACTTTTTAATCTCATTCCTCCTAAGAGCCTTTACAGACTATTTGTAGTTATAATTAAGTGTGTTTGGTGTGTCAATGTGCTCTACAACAATTCTACTAACAATTTAATTACTAAAATCTTTTTTTGCCATTAGGCTGTTAACATCTGTGATTGATAACAAAAGCACAGGATAATTAGATGGGGATATTTAAACTAAATAGAACTCATGCATTTATTACACACTTGGTTGCCCATCTAAAATTAGGTAACTAATCTGAATATGAATGATGAAAAATTACAATGATGAAAAAAACAATTAAAAAACAAAACAGAGATAAATGCAATGAGTTTTCTCCTTTTAGCCGTAAGTGCCGTTTCTATTCCTGATTATAAAAAGCAGCCTAATGTGATTTCTTATTTGGTTTATGACTGCAGGCTGGCAGCAAAGCGCATCGTTAATTGATCAGCAGAAAATACTTCATTTCTTTTAGTTTATGTTTAGCCTTTGATCTTAATTTCTCTTGTGATTTCTGCCAGGATTGTTTGTCATACTTTAACAAAATCCATGAGCCACATAGGAGATGCTAAGCTTATATCTAGGCATTTGCTTATGAATAATCTTCCTATAGTCTAATTTACATAATTTTATTGTTTAGTGGATTCTTCCCATGCAGATATATTACTGCCAGTGCAACTGTACTTAAAGTGGTGTCAACGGAGTGTACTTCTGAGAGTTATAGTTTGCATATAAAAATCTACTTTGAGCTAAAATATGGCATATATCACAAAATGTCTCGGAGGAAATCCAGTTCACAGAATGTCAGGAGGAAAATCAGTTTGGCTATATTAACCTACAGGAATGCAAAACACAAATAGAAGACAGAAATTTTTAAAGTATTTCTTTGAGCTTAAGAATCTCTTGATTTGTTTTGTTTTGTTTATTTATAGGGTGATAATGCATGTAGAATTCTGCCTTTGGGTCTGGGTTGCTTAATATTAATTATGGATTTCGGTTTTTAACTCTTGTGTTTAGAAAGGTTAGTTTTCCAGGTCAGACTGAACATACTGGGAAAAGACATCATCAGGAATTTTTTTAAAATAATTGAGCTATTTTATAGGGTTTTGTCCATTCAAAAAACTTGCTAGTTTTCAAAGCTGCTAGCACAAGGACCACCTGTTAAGGAGATTATAAAATCTAAAATATTATCAATGTCACATGAATCCTTTCTGACCTCATTGCCCAACACTATACCCAAGAAAGCACCTATAGATTGTTTATCTGTTATTATACGCTACCCCTTTCTGAACTACCTTCATGCCTCACAATCTTTAAAAGTGTTTCTTCAATACCAGAGACTGAGACCCAATTCACAGGGCAACTAACTCGCACTGATTAAAACGCCAAACCCTTTTGATGATCTGGTTTATGTGATTTGGGCCCCTTAATTCTTGATCAGCCCCCAAAAGTCTTCTGTAGTCTGAGAAGCTGGCCCACGCTGGGCACTTTCAGTGATGCCACTGAAAAGAGTGGGGATTAATGAAGAGGAAAGATGCCCAGAAAGATTCCTTGAGAACCAGCCAACCAACCTCACCTTCTCCCACATCTTAACAAGGCTTCCAGATTCACTAACTTCAAGACTGGACAACTGCATTATCAAAACTGGCACTGAGCTCAGGCAGCCAGACCCCAGGAGAAGGCAATGAGCTCAACGTCCTGACATTTTCTATCACTGAGAAACACTAAATAAAATGCTTACTCTCCCTCAACCTTGACAGTGCAAACTTAAATTTCGCTCTGACTTTTTAAGACAGCATATTACAGCAAATCTGGCAAGGAAGTTTACCAACTCTCAGATTTTATATACAATTCCCACACCCTTTGTCTTCTCACTAGCAACACCTTTGTAAAGATGTTTTAACTGTAACCTGATGTTAAAGGTATGAAAAACGTAGTACAAAGTTATTTAACAACAAGAGTTTAGCATTCAAACATAAGAAAGGAAATGCTGTAAAGAATGAGACTCACCACCCCACCTCACTGAGACCAGTTAATGGAATATACCTGAGTCTTTGAGGAGCAGGTAACTTAATATATTGTGCTGCCAAATTATATAAAGAAAAAGTTTTCAGTACCAAATATATTTTCTGGCTGTTCATGGTTAAAGCCAAACTTTCAAATTAGCATTGCGCAACTCTCTTCCTTTGTAATTCCTAGTGCATGCATAGTTTTGTAATGTTTGTTTCCATGCTTTGGTGTATTCTATTTTTATTGACAAATTTTTCCTCAAAAAGGATTCGTTATTCCTTTTCTTTGTACAAGGGAACCTCTTGGTAGGACTTCTGCATCAATGGACATTCTCTATTTTGAGGGCAGGAAGACAAGAAATTCATTTTGTCCAAAGAATTTTGATTCTTCATACCAAATAACAACTTTGTTGGAAACAAAAAAGTAGTGAAGAAAATGATATTTTATAACACTTACCTGGCTCTCAAGAGATCTCCCTCTTTGTAATGACAACAAGACTGTACGGTAGCTTCACAGAAAACAACCATGTGTCTCCTCAGTTAATCTATTACAACAGATAACCAGACAACTGAAGACTAAATTTTGTGCGATCACTTTCTCACACACACTTTATTTAAACACCCAAATGAAGCCACACAAAAAAAAAAGTACTCATTCATGCATAAGCTGTATAATACTTTGATATTCCTAGCCCACATGGACTGCAAAACATCCTCCGAATAAATGTTTACATGCCAACCCACCCACTTACCCACCGGTATTTCTATAGTCATGCTTAGGCCAAGGAGGCAAGTGAAAAGCTCATACTGATTTCAGTCATATATTTGCTGGAAAGCCAACAGAACACAGGAGAGCCTCAGACCAGAAAGATTAAAATCAAATACTCAGGGGAAAAGTCTCAAGTATTTGATGGCACAAAGGAACTACCAGTTTCTAGGTAGTCAGACATACCTGCACACCACAGCAGGGTAAACTAGGTTGCAGATTTACAGGTTTCTGAATATACTGCCTAGTCACTGGTACTGTAATAATTAGGACAGAAAAGTTCCCAGGTCTTTTAAAAAATGCAGGACTGAGGTCTTTGCACAGACACATACATGCCTTTTTCTACTCATGTAAAAATGACATGTAAAAAAAAAAAATTCCTGAAAACCATCTTAAACTGACAAAGTCTAAAAGTTCTGAATATTAAAATAAATTTCAGGGAGCTGTGATACAGGGTACTTTGCAAGACTGAACTCAACTGAAGTTTTAGCAACTGATCTGAAAACCATTTAGAATAAAAACTAAAATGCAAACAAGGCATAACCTCCCTAAGTACAGCAGTAGATCTGGGCAAAATTTTAATAAACAAATAAATAACCTTGTACACTTCTACTCCTGCTCCTACTACTACACTGGCTCACCTCAGCTAGTGAAAAATGTTTTTGCCATTCTCATCAAACAAGGCTTAATGTAGCTGCACAAGACGCAGTTGTGTTCATTCTGCTTGATAGAGCTTCCCTACCAGCCAGATAAAATGACAAAATCAAGGAATTGTGACTCTCCAATGTTTGCTTTTATGTCAAGGTTACACTGAAATTAGAAGCAAGGCTCCAAACAAATACAAGAAATTAGTTAGATGTTAAGGCTACACTAATATTTAGGTCCAGTTTCCCCGTATGGCCTCAGGAAGAGAGTTTTAGTTCTGGGAGATTTTTTTGAAACAACTGGGTGCACTCTAATTCTAAAATGTATCAAGACAGAGCATGTAATCTGAGCACTACTAATACTATATAACATATGTTTTAGTTTTATTTTCTCTCCTGTTATTATTTTAAATGCTCAGATTAAGTTATGAAATTCAATATTATTTTATTGACACTTACTAGAATTATCTTTACAACACAGCTTCAAAATGTTTCCTTTTATCAATGAATTTGCCTTTTCCTGTATTTTAGTGTCAGTTTTTTCTTAGTGCTCGAAATTAAGCATAGTATTTTATTATTTTTAAAATAATGTTTATTATATTTTTTGCCTAGTCCTTACCCCTCATTTCAAAAAGAATTTCAAATGAAAAATTTGAGTTAGGTGAAATTATCTTACTAACAATGAATTAGCAAATTACAGAAACTGTCTTTTTGTTTTGGATTTCATGCTAGTACATAGAATCTTTGTCCTACAAGCAATGTGCTGTATGGGTTTCTAGTCTAAAGCTGTAACAGCCAGAAGATGATTAATTTTGCAGAGTTATTTTAAACTGGATGAAATTTACAGCAGATCGAGGCCTGGTTTTCAGAAAAAAACTCAATAATCTCTTTGAGAAATTAGAAAGCAAAAGTTGACAGCTGTCAGTCTGCTTGGAGTTTTTTTCCCCCAGTTTTTGTGGTTAGTGAATGATTATAAGCTATGGCAAATTGTTTCTGCATAATGTAGAAATGAATATAGAAACTTGATGTAGCTGCATCACATATACAGTGACATATACATACACAGTACAATACATTTATGTTAAACTGTATCCTTTAATAAAATACTGCTGAAGGAAATTAGAGATAAAATCTAATCCAGTCCAAAACTAAATACCTTATTAAACAACAGAAACGCAATAGAAAAAAGCACACCCAGATGATTTCCCCATCTTTATTTCCTAAACTGAGTTTGGTTTTCTAATCTGTTACTCTCTCAGTTAACAGATATCACTAGCATCCGCTCTCTCCCTCTCAAAACTTTAATCCATGTTTTTTTTCTCCTATTATCATGAGACTCCCACGATTACAACATATATCTACAGTACCCATTAGAAGCAGACACAAATTCAGTAGTATTCATTCTTCCTAAAACATGCGTGTCTTTTGACAGCATTGAATGCTTGTGAATTATGACTTCTAAATCCAGTAAGTAAAAAGAAAATTCTAGTCTGCTTTCATTTTAAAAAAGCATTCAAACAGATCTGGAACAAAAAAAATGTGATTTAATTTTTGTTTTAAACAATGCTTCTTTAATATAGTACAGCAAATGGAGTCTGTCACATTACAAGTCTCAAGGCACTTCACAATCTTCAGCAAAAGCTGACAAAACTCTAGTTAGTTAGATATGACATAGAAAACAGATTTTTCAATTATTATCTTGTATCGTAACATAGTAGCTGAATCTCAAAACAAAGAACAGAACAAGTTCAAGAACACAGTAGCTATTAGAACTGAGATTCAAAGGATCCTTGAATTCAGGGTTAGAAGTTGCAAAAACCTCCTCTCAGGGTAAAAAGATTTTACTCAAAGACAATATTCCCATCTGTCTTTTGTTACACGAGCTGATTGCTTACAGAATAGTGTTAAAATCCACGTGCTACATAAAAAGACCGCTCTAATAATAGAAGCGGCATACCAAATATATGCAGAAACTAATACTACTTTATAGCGATATCTGTGTGAAGAGCAGCAGAGGCATGGGGGGTTTTTGTATCTGGCCTGTCCACAACAACTTGCAATATTATCTCTAACATCTACAACCCAAATTTCCTCAGAGACACATCTCTGTTTCAACATTCCTTCCAAAAGCAGAACAACACAAAGCTGAAGTTTTATAATAGCCTCTTCACTATTATTATTTTGCAAATATTTGGGACATGAAGGTGACAGTAAAGCAGCCAACACATTCAGCACAATTATAAGGAGAAACAGTCTCTAGTCCCAAATATTCCAAGGTTGGTCTGTCTCTCCCTCCCTAACACAGAGCAAGTCAATATAAGGCTGGGACCTGGAAGGGTAAAAATTCATATCATCCTTTAAACTCCAAATATTTTACAAGCTGATATGCAGAGGAATTTCTTCATGTAATAACAAAATGATTCTTCCTCTAAAAAAGTAGCGCTGGACATACCAGTATAAAAATGAAAATATCTGTATATCTGAAAAGTCGTTATGAGTAGGTGATTATCTGACACACATATGGTACCTCTAGAAAAAACAAAGGTTCCGAGTAACACTGAAGTTAGACATACAGACAGACATATTTGAGTATTGCACACTGTATCCACTGCTGACATCCCAATAATGTGCTTTTACCATCTTTGTTCTGCAAGTTCAAGTGCAAATTGTTTTGTTACACCTTTGTTATACTATCGTCACCACCAGAGACTCCAATTTCAAATGGAAGACCAAAGGAGTATAGATTTGCCTTTGAATGTCATATATTATCTACTGAATTTTTCACTTGCTGGGGAATATTCACATGGGCTAGTGCACTTCACACATGAGCTACTCCCTACTATTCCGAGGTCATCTAGGCCATGGAAAAGTAAGTGCTGCAGCCCCAAGACTTTCATACCACGTCACTACATGGTAACAGATACGCTACCCTTGCTCTTGTGTGAAGATAGTAACAGATAGGGATACAAAGCATTGGGATTTCTGTTTGATTTTGTAATTTCTCAGCATTGTCCAGAGCAAGCATCCCATACGGAGCAGGACTCTTCCTTCTCATGTTCTCTGTTGAAGGAAAATGCCAGCACTGCTGAGCTCTGCTGCTCCTAGCGTAGCTCCAGTTTGCACCCTAAAAATTCTTCCCCCTCAATGGGACATAGTGTGGAGCGGTAACAGAAAACTTTGGCTCCTTCCAGCTACTTTTTGCAACGTAAGTGAGTAGTATAGATACATGATGCAAAGTATTAATTGTTTTCACTTCAATATTTGACTCCGTATCTAGCACGAATGGGAAAGAAGTAGATATACCAACTATTTATATAGCATATATCTGCAAGAAATACATCAAATACATTTATCGAAGAGCAGTAGTACATTTACACCACTTTCAGATTCCTTATTCTAAACTATAGCAAACATGAGTAAATAGAAATATTGACAACATGGAAATTCCAGCCATCCCTTACAGACCTGTGTAGCCCAGAGGTGCTTATAAATCTCACTGTTTGGAAACCATTCATTTCTACATTCACCTAACACCATGCATAATAAAGTCCTGGCTTGTGATGGAAACCTTCAGGTGTGACTGAAATACAGCTAACCACCACCACCTGCATACTTCTTTAATTATACTACACTAGAATTAGGCAGAAAAGTGGCTGGAGAATTATTACTGTGCCAGCTCTTAAAACGCTTAGTCTGATGGGTGGGGTTTTTTTAAATCTTCTTGATGCCAGAAAAGCATCCCTTTGTTTAATGAAAGTTGATCATTTTGGTAATTAAAACCGAGTGGGAGCCTTACGACTCTTAAAGACACTGCACAAAGACAGAAGTAAAATGCTGTTATCAGACAAAAACTTGAAGAGAAATTGTAACCTCTGAGAAAGCATAAAGATGCACACACAAACGCTAATCTTACCAGCTGGAAATGTTAAATTCCTCTGTAAAAACTAGGCTAATACCCCTTGGAAATGGAAGCGTTTACATATATACCCTACACTCTGATGAATCCTACATAAAGAGAGATTCAAAACTCTAAAAATGCATTCAGCATTTTTTCTTTATACTAACAAACTTCCAATTAAAAAACTATGGTTGGTTTTGGGTTCTTTTTTAATCTTACATCAAAGGGTTTTGCAGGCAGATTCCTTTTCTTGTGTTCACAGTTTTAAAATCATGGAAGTTTAACACATTTAAATTACTCAATTTCCACAAATGTATGTATCTAAAACACTGGTCCTCAAAACACTTCCGTTCATCATTTTAAACATGCCTTTTCCCCAGCCACGTAAACAATATGGGACCCTTTCCAATCAGGACTTACTCTAGGAGTAGCAGAGTTGGTTGGTCCTACAGCATACATTTGCATGCTTCAGAAAACAGACTCAGCTGTGCAAATCTAACAGGCGTAGGGAGAGGATGCTCACACTTCACTGCTAGGTTTATACATCTCCGGAGCAGAACAACTGCTGTCTGCACCAGCACTTGCAACATGGCCCCTATGCTGTGCAGTCACCATACGGCACTATCTCTCATTAACAGAGAGAGAACATTTCGCCGCAAGCTTGTGCCTTCCCTTGGATCCATACAACTAAAGTCAGGTGAAGTTTCTGAAGTTTCCTGTTATGACAAAATACTGATAGGTCTACATGGCAGGGGGAGAAAATAAACAAGGAAAAACAATACAATTAATACAAACCCAGTTATGGCATTGGATAATATAATGCATGCATCAGAAATAGCTGCACAATAAACCATGGGGAATAAAAGAGTTCAAAAATCAGTATTTTCAGCCAGTTTCCTCAGAATTTCTCTTTCATTCAACTATTACTGGTATTTGTTCAGCATATTCTCATAATTAAAAGTGATTTTCAGCCTAATTTTTTTACCAAAAAGGAAATAACATTCACAAGTTAGAACACCTAGAAAAGAGCATTTACTGTGTTGCTACTTCATCAGCAGTGGTTAATTTTTTTATGAAGTAAGCAAAGATCAGCTCAAACAGGAACAAAAAAAGTCTCAACATTATAAAGCAATAAACTCTTTCTCCTTCCTCTGCTCTCCCACACCAGTCTTTCATCTTAATAATAAAACATGCAAATAAAAAAGAAAACTTCTTTTTTTTTTTTTTTTTTTTTTTTTTGCCAGTTCAGCACACCCTGATCCCATGCAGAGCAGCACGCTAGTATGACTCCGGTTTCAAGGTGCAGCAGCATTAAACGAACAGAGTTAGACCAGAGACTCTCCTTCTCCATAGCCGAGAAGGGTGACAGGGCAGCGCACTTCAGAGCAGAAGGACAGCCGGCTGAAGAGAATTACTGTCAGATCAAATAAGGGAGACTGGAGAGGACAGGGCAAGGATCCAACACCCTTTGTCAGGCTGAGCTGTGTCCTGGTGTGCAAGTAACTTCACTGCAGCCAAGGGACTGCACCAGACTAAGACTCCGCTCAGTGGGAACAAATGAAAAACAAATTAACAGGAAAAAAGTTGGATTTTCTCATCCCTCAGAATATCCAGGAAAGTAAATTATAGTAGGTCATGTCTTCTTTCTGTTTATAGTCAAAAGTGCCAGCAGCTAATCATATAAAAAGCAGATAGGCCGTCTATTCTAGTCAGAAACGCATGAACAATTCATTTCTCTCTTTAATCTGATTCTGTACATGTTGTCTGAGGTGTCACTGTGCAAAATGAAATTTAAATGGCATTAACATTTTAAGCTTGCATGTTTATTCTTGGGGCTCGGCAACAGGAACACACTTTACCAGAGTATTCATTCTAATGACAAATAAAGTATGAATACAATTTGCACACACAAGCCTGCGGTAGATTCAGGCTACTTACTCATGTTGCAGCTTGGGAACGTGAAGCTCAGCAGAACTAGGGGGGTGCACCCCCCCTGTGAGTTGCTCTGCTCTGCAGCACCTGCTGTCCATGACTGGCCTCCCTCAGGGCTCCCCCACGGCCCAGGACCTCATGTCAGCACCCCAGGGCTGTCAGTCCCTGCCCCAGCAGGGATAGCCTCCAGCTCCCCACAGCCCTGTGTCTCGGCCCAGCCTTGTCCGGGATGCCCAGGGCAGGCCCAAGGTAAGCCAAAACCAAAGGACGTGATGGCTCCGGCAGGCAGCCACTGGAGAAGGCTGAGCTCTGCCCACTGGTGAGTTTTGCAGGCTCTGCCAGTAACACAAGGGCTGCTACAGACATAGTTTTTACAGAGCATCATCTCTCTGACGGGATTTCTATGTAACCCTGAGATGGACCAGTCCCCACAGATGTGCCCAGCCATGCAGGGGCTGTGTCTGACCTCCCTGCCTCTTACTGGGCCTGATCCTGACCCTGACCCACACACACAGGCTGACCCCCTGCCAGTCCAAGGGCCAGCCCCATCTTCTTCCCCAGCTTTCAAATCTGCCCATCAAAAATTCTTCTTGTTCTGCAATGTCCCAATGAGGCCCCTTTTCATGGCATTTAGCTAAGCCCTCTCTTCACCCAATTCACAGAATTAACATTTCTCAGTATGGCATCAAGTGTGGGTTGCTGCTGTGTGTCACAGTCCAGCAACAGACAGACCAGTGCCCAGAAAGCTGCTGGCCACCCTGCTGAAAGCTAACAGCTGTTCAGCAAAGGCTGAACTTAGAAACCACGTTACAAAGGTACAAATGCTATCTTAATTTCCAAATTATCACAGGAACTCCACTTTATTTTAAAAAGAACCAGAGTTTGCCCATTATGAAGCTGGAAACAGAATGGCTAAAAAACACAATCTAAACCAGAGCAGTACTGAATGACCCTACCTCAAGACACCCGCTCATGGTTCCAAATTAAAATGCTGCAAAAAAATTTTGGAAGAATTGTTGCTGGAGAGCAGCCCTACAAATGAAGGAAGCGGTGGCAGACCTAGTTTAGGTTTGGCTGGTTCCTTATAACTTTTAAAGTAGGTCTCAACCATTTGTTGAATTCTGCCTAAAGACTCAGAACTTGATCAAACAAGGAAGGGGGAACATAAAATTTAAAAAAGTTGTTTAAAGAGGAAAGCAATCTATTTAATGTGAATGCCTATCTCTTTTTTTTTTTTTTTTTTTTTTTTTTTCGGTGTAAGACAGTCTTTTAGTTCAGGAAAGAAGAATACAGCGTACAAACCTGTTACAAATAGATCTTTACTTCTGAAGATGACCGAGTAGGTTGATGTTTGAGGATGTCGTAACATGAGAATCTGAACATCTCAGGAGTCTTTTAGAATATCTCACGCAGCTTTACATTCCTAACTCAAGGACAGAATGCCCTCTGGAAGGCTGGTTATCCTGATTCAGCTCCTGTGTTGATTGTCAGAGCCACTAAAAAGTCTCCTAGTAACTACAGTCCACATTGATTCAGAATCAGAATTTGTACATTCCCAAATGAAAAATAAATTCAGAAACATTTGCTCCTGAAAAAGATGAGACTGCATTTCATTACCTTCTGTAGCAATACTGCTTAGGAGAGATTTCTTCTCTTCACCTGCTCCCAGGTGGAACTGGTCATTTTAAAAGGCTTATTTTAGTGCCTTGCAAAGCAAGCTGTGAAGTGGTAACAAGGCAACAATGTGGCCTTCAGATACAGTTATACCTGTCTGCCTTTCAAAAGGCTTTTTGCCTCTTTTGACATTGTTTTCACTATGTTGGCTTAATACAGCTACCACCTGAGAAAAGACATCTAATGCTCACAGCCACTAGCAAAACAAACACAGTGGGCTTTGCTTCAAGCAATACTAAAGCAAATAAAAGTTTACACCCGTCACAGCACATTTTTCCCTAAACTTGTCATAGAGGTTATATTGTAGATTTCTAAGTATCAGGTCACAAAAAAATAATCAGCTTTGTTCACCTGAGGAGTCTTCAAGATCATCCTTTCAGATTCTTCTATAACAACTTAAGATCAGGTTTTTTTGATACATCTGACAACAGCACTAGCTACCAGTTTTAGACTTAAATCCACTGCACCCAGAGCTTCCTCACTCACATTAGATGATTGCCCCTTGTGTCCACCGTATCTTTCATAAAGACCAAACTCCAATCTCCTGCCTGCTGTTTCTCCATTACCTTCTCTAAAAACACCAATGTCAATGTGTTTTGAAGAGGATAAACTACAAGTTTTAAGGCAAGCAGTTCTGGTTTCAATCATAGTTAATGGTGGGACCACCATTTTCCTCAGACATGGTATGCACCTGGGGGAAGAACTCTTATGAGGCCAAGAGAGAGCTTTTTCTCTGTTCAGTTGAGTTGCCCTGTTTTTCCTGTAACCAGGGAAAGGCAACCTGGTTAAGAGGCTGTCACTGAAGCAGTGGTGGTACTCACTGTCAAGAGCTAGGAAGCAGTCAGGCCTTACTTTCTTCAAGGACCACTTACATTATAAATTCTTTCTAGATATTATCTTGAACCAGATGATCAGTTGGCACAATTCTATGTCTGTTACAAGCCAACAGAAACTATCATGAAATTATCATCATTGTTTACTGTTCAGGGTTTTTTTTGTTTTCACATGTAGATGCAGAGAAGACTGCATGATACATCTCATCTTCCCACACATTCATACTAAGGAATTGCAGTCCACAAGGACATGGCCTGTGGCAGAAGTTCTGGCACTGACAGAAAAACCTGAAAGAGAGTTATAGGATAGCAAACTTCTATTTACATGCATTTAGCATAGATAATTTTCTTCTGAAGGATGAAAACAGACACAGCTACACAAAAGATAAAAGCAGCAATAATTAATTCACATTTCCCTGTTTTTGGATATAAACTCAACTTTAAGAAGAATTTGTTTCCATAATTAGTATTTGAAAAGCACGGAGAAAATATGTACAACAGTAGAACCAACACAGTCTTTTGAAGCCATTGGACCTTTTAAAGAAAAGTACAAATTTCTATTAAAATCCAGTTTGATTTCATTCAGACAAGCTTAAAATTACAGCAAGTGTTTCACTGCTTTGCAGAACACTAGTACACTTAGGCACTGCTTAATGTTTGGAGGAAAAATATCAGAAAGCACAAGAAAAATGTGTTTGCACTAAAGAAATATTGTTGCTGTATTATATATGTGCAGGCACATGTGTGTGCATATACATAAATACAAAGAGAAATCAGTCTTATTTTCATGACAGTCTTCTATATTCCAGTGATGATATGCATCTTATACACGTATCAGTGAGACTTTGAAATACAACTGTTTAAAAGATCTGTTTTTCTTCGTATTCAAATACCTATCTCAGTAAAAATCGAACAAGTATTAAAAGCTGTTGATGCTACTGCACACTCCTTGAGCAAACAACGTTTCCATAGGGTAAATTTATGTCTACTATAATTCTGATTAAACTAATATGCCATAGTTAAGACCAATTTCATCCTATTGTGTCTGTAGGTAAACTGGTATATTTTGTAATTAACTTCTATACTTTTTGAAGCATTATTTTCCGTCAGTGAAATAACTCAACTGCACATAACAAAATATGTCATGAACATGACAAATCAGAATACATTGTGTATTTCTGTTTGTGCAGGCTGCTCCCAACAGTTCCTCAGAAATCTTTGTAAGGGACCTTAGATACAATTATAATTCTGAAAGCCAACCAACCAACAAACCAACAAACCAAAAAACAGTCTGCAGAAGGTGCTTTAGACATCTTTATAACAACTTTAGGCACAAATTCAGCAGATCTTTCAATAGTGGTACATTAGAATAATAGGACTCTTTAATAAAAAAATTAAAACTGTGTGATATATAATTAATATGTGCATAACAACAGGGCATCTAAGGTAATATTTCACTATCTAGCTCAAGTAACGTAAAAGCAAACACAAAGACATAAATCAACAAGTATGGTGGATTTTATAAATCCTGAAGTTGTTCACATAGATCTAAGATTTTTAAAAATACTTTTTTCATTATCACTTTTTAAATTATCCTGAATAAATTAAATATGCCTACCACACAATGAGCACATTGAGTCCTAGTTTCACTTCATTCCAGTATTAGAGATGTCTGAATGTGGTATTTTCAAAGATAATACCTTAAAATACTTTTCTGAGATTGAAACATTTTCTCCCACCTGTCAAAATATTAAGAGCAGAACAAAGCTGGTAGCAATTTGTCAAAATATTTAATTGCAAGAACGATCTTAAAATCAAGCCCAACTCCTTGAGCTACTTAGAATAAAGTGTCAAAGAGACAAAATGTTTTCAGAAGAGTTTGAAGAATTTTGCTACATTCGTGATAAAAGTATTTAAGCAAAAGACTAATGCAAGTAGTAAAATATACAGACAGTGAAAACTGAGTTTCCATTTTTTGCCTAAAGCTACAGCTTACTATATATAAATTAGATAATGAAAATTACAACAGGTGTTCCAGGGAAACTATATATACCACCAGGCAGGCTTCCTCTCTTCATCTACATCTCCTTATGAAAAACATACGAACAACAACAACAAAAGACAGTAATAAAGGAAACAACAACAAAAGCAAAAAAAAACCCAAACCAAAACAAAAAAGAACACAAAACAAACAAAAAACCTCAGAAAACAAAACCAATAAAAACACTTATCCATTAAGATTTTCAACAGCTATCCACCAGGAAGATGCAAAAATCTGCCAAGAAAATCGGCTGAACTCTCAGGTTTGGCTTTAAGAAACACTCGTGAGAAGCAATTCTCTAACGGCATTATCAAAAAAAGCTCCTGGATAATACAACTTATGCACTACCCTTCTTCAGAAATGCCCCTAACGGTCTGTGAATCCACGTGAACTGTTCTATAAAATCTCTGTGCCAGGGCGTGATGTATTTTATTTTTTAATTTGGGGGTGGGGTGGGGTAGGGAGAGGTGGGCGAGGAAAGGATGTTAAGACAGCCAAAACTAGGCTTAGGTTATTCACAAGAAACAGGTACTCTGAGAACCCCAGAGTGAAAGCAGTACATGCCCAACAGTGTTTTCATTTCCAGTAACTGCAGAAAGACAGAACCTGTAGTACACACTATAAGGTCCATGGAAGCAGGATCTGACCTTCGAGCTATGAAAGCAGAATTTTAGATGAGCCTTATCCCAATATATCACTATAATAAACAATACAAGAAATTACATGGATTTTGCTACTGAACTGTAACTTGTCTAGTACAGCAGATTTTGAAAGACACACTTAATAAAGCTAATCTGTTTTTGCAACTTCCAGCAAATACCGGTTTTCTGTTAAACCTATTCATTCTTACACAGTAATTTCTGAGAATCGTATTTGAGGGAGAAAAAGAAATGGGAAATATAACTGACTGAATCAAAAAGCTTAATTTCCCTGAAAGCAGACAGATTTTTAAGCTCTTGCAAAAGCTGCTTATAGCTATATATTTCATTTAAATAAAATAAATTTTTAAAAAGCAGCTAAGGAGACTAAAACAACATACAGGCCAGCATGTTTGTGTCTCAGCTATATTGTCAGAGAGATCTGCTTATACAGATGTTTAAATGTTTTTCAAAATAGCATATATTGAACTCTTCTCAAAACAGAGTCATATATCTGAACAGTGAACCACCTAATTCAGCCTAAGATGCTGTTGGCCTTCGTTACTGCAAGGGGACATAGCTGGCTCCTGTTCTGCTTGTCCACCAGGACCCCCAGGTCCTTTTCTGCAAAGCTGCTTTCCAGCCAGCTGGCCTGCAACCAATGATGCGTGTGGTTATTCCTCCCCAGGTTGAATTTCAACAAAGGGAAATGCAAAGTCCTGCATGAGATTCCTGTTGGTCTATTTCTCCAACCTGTCATGGTCCTTAATGAATCCTTTAAGCAGTACCTGGCACCAGTTATCAACCCCTGGGGCACTCTACTAGTTACTGGCCTCCAGTTAGACCTTGGGCTGCAGATTACAGAACTTTGAGCCTGGCAGCTCAGCCAGTTTTCTGTACACCTCCCTGTTCACTTATCTATCCATACTTCATAATTTCATGCATGAGAATGTTACAGGAGACAGTGCTCAAAGTCTTACTGAAACGGAGATAAACAACATCCACTGCTCTCTGCTCATCCAATTTGCTAGTCATTTCATTGCAGAAGATTGGTCAAGCATGACTCTCCTTCGTAAATCCATGCTGACTACTCCCAAACACCTTTTCATTCATACGTTTAGAAGTGATTTCCAGGATTATTTTCTCTATCACCCTCCCAGGGATCAAGCTGAAGATAAAAAGCCTGTAGTTCTCTATATTCTCCTCCTTGCCCTTTCTAAGAAAGGAATGACATTTATATTCTCCCAGTCCTCAGGAACCTCTCCCAAATACTACAACCTTCCAAGAATAACCAAGAGTAGCCTTCACAATGACACTGGAGAGCCCCCTGAACACTCATGGGTGCATCCCTTCAGCTCCCATGGACTTGTGTCTGGTTTGTTCAAATGTTCCCCAATCGTTCTCTACTGAGGGTTAGTCTTCAGTGCTCCAGACCTGCCCACTGGTCCCATGGGCCTGGGATTTCTGAGGGTCAGTCTTATCAATAAAGACAGAGGTGAAGAAGGTATTAAGTATCTCAGACTCCCATGTTCCCTATCACCAGATTCCCTGCACCACTCAGTAGTGTGCTCACATTTTCCATAGCCTTCCTTTTGCAACCAACACATCTGCAGAAGGCCTTCTCATTGCTCTTGTTCATAACATCCCTTGCCAGATTCAACTCCACGTGAGCTTTGCCTTCCCTAACCCGGCATCTATTCCTCCAGAGTCATCTGTCCCTGCCTGGACAGCTCTTGTATGCTTCCTTTTTATGTCTGATTTTTGTTAGGAACTCCTTGTTCATCCATGTAGGTCTCCCAGCACTTTTGCTTAACTGTCTAGACATCAAGATTAATTGTTGCTGAGGCTGGAGGAGGAGATCCTTTAAAAAAAGAAAAAAAAAGTAATCAACCAGTTTCTTGTCTCCTCTTCTATCCAGGATCATATATATTTTACTTGTGGTGTAGCTCGATATCAGGACTGTGCCTACGTGCACACCCAGTGCACATAAGTTATTAATTCCCTTGGTGTCCCAGGAGCTCCCCAGGTAGTTTTCTACAGAGGTGAGATAAAAGGACTTATTTGCAACTCTAGTTGCAAATCCTTAAGTATTTGACTAATTGCTAAAGGAGCTTGCTTGCCATGTGGGAATTTTGGATGGTTCTAATGATTCCCCCAGGCAGGTCCTGCTGTGCCTTGACAAACTCATCTGCTTCAATGTACTGATTAACATTTTGAATGGAGTCTCTGGCCATTCCAGAGAGGCAGTTTCTGCAGCGTAATTAAACAAACTGTACATAGATTAGGCACTTGCAAATAGCAAACTGTGCCTCTGGATGCAGAAATGGTCACATATAACAGTCTTTGTAGTTAAGATTATTTAGGGAAGATTTGTACATAGTTTAAGATATTCCATAGCAATGGATCATGCATGTGCTAGAAAGGTCACCACACAGAGCCACAAGTCAGCTGCATTGTAAGAATTCAGTGGAACCATATCCTGGTGAGTCTCACACAGTCCAGCTGACGACACCGTTGCAAGGACCCACCACCGAGACCAGCAACTGATTGCTCTGTTCAAGAGACTTGATCGTTGTGGGAGTCTGTGCAACATACTTCTACTATGCGAGACTCCAATACTGTATTTGTTTCTTTTCACTGTGCAAATCCATGACTTGAAAAGCCATCATCAGTCACATACTGTTCATAATGTACAGTTTTTGTTTATTCACCAGTAACAGTATTTTGTAGGCACCTGAAATGTCAATGCAGAAAACGAGACAGAGCCACTTGATGTAAGAACTGTTACTGCTAGCATATGCTACAGGTGCAGTCAGTAAGCCAGACCAAAGAATTAACATGATTAAAATTTGCATATATAATGAATGAATTGCGTTCCTGCTTCTAAAGTAATATTTCTCTCTGCATTACGCAATTCTACTACTTTGCTCTTACGGTGGTCTGAAAAATGAATATGACAAGATATACATACAAAGTACTTTAAGCATACACTTAAAAGGCATACACTTACAATCAAATACTTCAAATCTCATGTTGCATTGAAGAGACACAAGCAAATCATTGCCTTTATTAAAAAAAAAATTACCTCACAGATAGCCACCATTTTGGCATCAGTGTTGAGACAGGAATAATAACTTGATAGGTATGTGACATGAAGAACGCAATTAAAAGATAACTGTAGTCATTACACAAATGTGTACTTAAACCATACACCGTTCTGCAAACAATGCCCTTTCTTTTATGAATGCATCTTTTCGGTCTTTTCCCTTCTCTACTCCTGAAAATGCTGGCACACAGAAGAAGTTGTGTAACAAATAATTCTGTAAACAGTCCACATGTATTTTTAAAATATAGTAGAGTACATAGACAAATTTCAACAGGAGTTACCACAGGCGGTCATTTAGACTTTAGTAGTTGGTTTATTTCACTTTCAGTAAGTTTTAAGTTATTGAAAGCCCTCCGTAAAAAATCAGGTCTCCGTTCCTGGCAAATAAATACCTAATAAATTAGTTTACAAAACAGTTCAGGAGTGTTATTGTAGTAATCTATTTTTGATAATGTTAGTATATTCACTGAAATAATTTAGTATCAATGTAACATTTATTTTACAAATCTGAACTCAAAAGAAATTATAGACAGAAGAAACTATGCAAAAAAAGTAAGACTACCTATACTGTGAAATACTGTAGGGAATAAAAATGAGCGTTCACACACACTGAACCCAGAAATGCATAAATTTGATACAGTCAATGTAAAGAAAATCTTTACGTAAATTCCAATTCCTTTACCTACTTCCCCCATAATCTTTATCTTGTACTACAAAACCCCAATAAATCAAAAATAAGTGGTTTTGGCAGCATTGAGATGGTCCTTACAATCTTTCAACTCTTCTTCAGTTGTCCGAACTGCTTTATGGAACTGCAGCTCTGAAGGTTGAAATGGTGTTATAGTAATTATGGAATATGTGTGCTAATTTTTCTTTTTTAAACAGATCACTGCAATAGCTGTATGGCTCTACATCTACCTACATCATGAAAGCAAAAATTTTCTCCGATAAAGCCTGACACTTAGACATTTATTATTAAAGATTATTTTCTTCGAGGCCTGGACACCAATTAGTGTATTTCACTGCAGTTGGCTTGGACTGAGTTCATCTATAAAGGAACATGCACAGTTTTACTAAATGACAAATTATTTCGCCAAAGTAACCATCTTGGAAAATCCAGAAAGTAGTTGTATTGTTGAGAATATTTTTGTAATATAAGTATGAAGCAAGTAATATTATTTTAAAGATATCGGCATTGAGCTCATTAACTTCTCCAAATCAGGTAAGATTTTTTGTTGCTCACTGTCAAGTTTATGAACAGATGACAGTCACTTACAATATCAATTCCCATTGAAGGCAATTAAACTGGGGAAGAAAACATAAGTAGTTATGCCCAAAGTAGTATGGTAAAAATTATCAAGACGAAGTGGAATGACAGAATGGCCCTATTTAGGATGCAATTGATGAAATTTGTAACACTGTTCTGAGATTTCAGAGCAGATAAAATGCAGTGCAGTCAAGTATTTGTCAAACACAGATGTCACACATTAGTATGTATGAATAACTGTAATCCAATATCGCATTCCTTATCTACATTAAAACACGTAGAGGAATGAGGAAGAAAGAGGGCAAACAAAACATAAAGACCCTTATCTGCAGGCTTCCAGTCATTCAGTGTGACTAGGACAGCTCTCATAAGGACTGATGGCACGCATCCCAACCATTTGCCATCTGACTCCGTTCACAGTCATGCAAGAAGTAATGTTGAAGAAAAAAATGCAAAATATGTCTGTACGATTCCTATCAACCATCTTTAAAAACCCCAAAAGACGGCACTCTTAGAATCATCATGTAGGGAGCATGATCTAGAAACTTTTAAAAGTACTTCTTCATCACACACACGTAGAGCTATACCAAAGTACAAATAAATCAACTTTGAATTTTCTGACTCAATAATAAAAAAATCTATTGTATGCAACACTGGAAAATACTTTTTTAACTGTTACAAATTAGACTTAATGTCTCATTAAAAAGGTATTTCTTATCATTAAAATATTTATGGAGCTGGTTTGTAGGCGCTGCACTGAATATGTAAGAAACTATATTTAAGCTGATGCTGCAAATGCGAGACCTGCAGGTGCCCGGGGGAAATGGCAAAGTTACACACCAGTTTAACACAGAGAACAAGGCACAGGACTGCCTGCAATGCCTTATTCATTAAGAACTGTTAGTCATGATCCAGTGAAAATTGGGAACCATTACTCTAAGTAGACCAAAGACTCAAGTGGTAGTACTGTTCTAAGAGGACAGCATTTTGTTTAGCTAGACCAAAGCTAGACTTTGGTCTCAAACATGTTCATTATTTACTACACTTCACATCCCATTGCAACAAGCAAATCTGGCACCTGAATTCAGAAAGGGATTGGGCAGAATCCCAAACCAATAAAAATTAGTTTGTACTTTTGTAGCTCCATAAGCCTCTAAAGCCACAAAGCCATGAAGGTTCTTTTAAATAGAAAAGGCACGTTCAAGAATTTATTACATAAACCTTTATGACTCTTTATATGATCTACCCACCAACTCGGATTTATCCATCACCATCTCAGGCAAATTATGGCAGTAATAGACAGGTCTCACCCACCAATGCCAGCCTGTAAGTCTTAGCTAAAGCAGTGCAGAAGATTTTTTTTAAAGACATTAGTTATTTGTCTTGTCAGCTCTGATATTCAAGGCAAGCAAGGGAAAAACTGCCAACTCTTGCTGCTGAAACTTATCTTCAGGGAAGCACTGTCTTTCCTGCAGCTATTGACTACTTAGAATGAGGCGTACTTAGGAACTCCCTCAGCAATGCCCAGATGAATGCGTATTATCTCGTTCTGTCCATCCAATTAACAAATGCTCCACGTAAAAAAAAAAAAAAGTGGGAACTATGGAATTCTTTCCATACTATCCCGTTCCCACGGCAGTCTAGATGGAAGGCTGCCCTCTCATTTGTGTTCTGCTTGCCCAGAGGTTTTTCCCTAACTAGAAGCATCACCTACAGTCATCAGCCACCTTTGCCTTTTGGTGACACAGTTGTTTATGCCCTGCTAACTACAAAGTGCTTTGCAGAGCTCAGAAAATGAGTAATAATCAAAAGCTTAATTTTGTAACAAACAACTTGTTAGACTCTGTTTGTGCCACCTGACTTCAAAGGGAGGGTTTCTTTTTAATCAGCCAAGGAAGAAAAGAATTTGTATGCAAACAGAATTAAGCTATTGGTAAAGCATGCCAGTTGAGTGTGGATTCATTAAACAGGGATGTATCTGAGGACTAAATTAGGCATAGGGAATAGAAGCGGGGAAAAAAATAAATCTGTATCTTAAAATGTGATAGGGTCCATTTACGCTCCTAGATGAGATTACTTTTCTCTACAATACATTACCCAAAGGCACTTCCAAAACTGAGTATATCACATGGCACTAATCAGAACTTTTTTCTAAGTAGGCCAAACGGTAAAACAAAATCTTGAAATCTTATGCACTTTGTTAAAAAAAAAAACCACACCACAAGACCAAAACCTCCTGAAAGCAGTACAGCCAAGGTGCTAATCACTTTCTAAAATATAAAAACCTTCTGCATAAACATTAAATGTAGCACTTTAAAATGCACAGCCATACACCTGAGGCTGTTTTTTCACTGTCATTTTAATTCAGGTTTTAATAACCAACTGAATTTTAATTAGATGAATGACTTTATTTGCATATATAGTTGTTCAACTTCACAAAGATTGACTTGTTTAACATTTAATTTTTTCTGACACCTAAACATCCCCAGTTCCAAACGGTCAGGCATATTTAGACTTTAGGAATATGCTCTTCGTTTAGAAGAAAATGAATAAGGCAAGACAGGGTTTTTTTCTGTTTTTATTTGCAATAGGCATATTATACCTTTGAATAGCTGTGACTGAGAATGAAGCCTCATGGGGAAAGACAGTGATGGTCCTAACAAAACTGAAGGTGAAATAGCTTAGCTGCCAAACTTCAGAAGAGACAATTCTGACTTCAGGTTTCAGGCAAACGCCACTTACACAGTCTTGTATGTACTGTCCTGTACTGCATGAAACTTTGCAGATTCACAAACTAAAATATCTCTTTAGTAGCGTACGTTTTCTAGCTGTTACTCTAAAACCTAATTGAAGATTATCCATTATTATCTTCATGCCTTCTTTCAAAACTCTGAAACAAAGTACATACATATATTCATGGATGGTACGGAAGGGAGGAGTTGCCATGGATTTAAATGGAAATACCTTTAACCTCTCTGAAGGCATAGGCGATAAAGCTCTGCCTGCCTCCCAGGCTAACTGAGAGCCATTTAACTGCAGTTAGAACAGTACTGAACCCTTGCTGCTAAGAAATAGGCTCTATTAGCTTGGGCATAGTTCTAACACAGCTTTCTGTAATCTGAGGATGCAGGCAGAAACACCTCCAGCTGTTTGCAGCACGGAAACAGTAAACTCACATCTCTCTAAGAAGGACATACTGACTTACAGATGTTACAGCTGCAAGTGCAGAATTAGGATTATGAGTTTTGCTGAGGTATAACTGATCAGGGAATGATGACTGGAAGCAGCTGAATCAAGGCTGAAAACAGACAAAATATGTGAAATATTACTTATTTTGATTAAAATGGGATGGAAGGAAGTGGGTAACTTGCTGGGGTGTACTATACTTTGGTCTTGAAAATAGAACCAAAGTAGCTTCCTGAGGCAGGTGAGATTTATAAAGGCCCAAGGGAAAGTCGGAGCTTAGTAATACACTATATCTAAACTGCTGCAAACTGTGCTTCAGCAAGAGCTTCACATAAACGAAAGGTATTTTTTTTCATTGTTCATGGATTCAGAGGGGGTGTTTTTTTGGTCTATAATTTTGTCTATGATGGAGAGGGGTTTTTTGTTTATATGGGAATAAAGAAAAATTCTGGACAACAAAACAGCTTGTCAAGATAAGCTACTGTGCCTTATGCAAAACGGAGTAAAATATTATACTTGCATGCATATAGCCTGCTTCCCTGTTAATGTAATTCGTTGCAAATAAGACAGTAGGTAACCAAGATCCTCACGCAATCACATAAAACCAAAGACAGTGTCTAGGATGCTACCTTGCAGAAGGAACAGACTATCACAGTGAAGACTGGAATGGAGAGGGATTTCTAACAATGAGATGACCCTACCTATATACACAACATGTTACTGTCCAAGTGCTGCTTTAGGTTGTTTATTTTCTTCACGTACATAACCTGTAGGGTATACATGACTATTAGCTATGTGACTCTCATACACGTAGTAATAACATAAAATGTAATTTTTAAGCCCAAATCAAATTCTGGAACAATTCTGTTTTTCTCCCCACAAGTGAACTTATTGTGAGCTAATTCAAGGTAGCAAACACGTTTTCGTAAAATAGTATGTAAGCTTACATGCATTTGTTCCGGTCTACAAGTATGATTTCAAGCATGAAAAAATAACCTAGGTTAATTAGCAAATAACTAACTAAAGGAAGAATAGTCCTCAGATGACATACTCCAAGTTTTGTCATGCCTTCATGGAAAATAAAGTAGCTCTCCTAATTCAATCTTCACACTTAACTATTCTTTGTAGACATGCATAGCATTAGAGAGAAAAGGTTTTCATTATAAACCATAAATATTCATTAAGGAACTACAGCATGGCCTGTTCAGCCAAATACATGTCTGAGAAAAGATTATATACTTCAGAATTTTCTCTAATTTATTATTAAACAGCATTCAGCTGCACATAACATTTCTAAATGCAACAGTTGGTTGGACTAGATGATCCCTGAGGTCCCTTCCAACCTGTGATTCTGTGATTCAGTTCAGCGTGAGTACATAAAAGGATAAATCTGGTTCACACAGCCTAAAATCTTCACAGCCTGGGAAAACACTACAACAGAAAAAAATTCATAAGGAAAATCTTTATTTGTCAATCAAAAGATTCTCCTGGCATAACTTCAAAACTTCACTCCCACTTTGCTATACGTTTTGATATAGAAGTTCATCCTTTCAAATCATCATGTTAGACTAAGCTAGCAATCTTGCTAGAGTATCTGCAAACAGAAATCTGTGAGGGGGGAAAAAATGTTTCTGATCTCCAAAACATGCTTATGACCTCACATCTTAAAATTCAGAATTTTGTTTATTCTTAAATACTGTGTTCACCTGCCTAAAATAGTTTGGTTGTGGACCTCTTTCCTCACTTCTCTTCCTATGAAGACAGATATGAAAGGAATTGGAATCATAATACCAAACATGAAATCAATAATGCTGTTCGCAGTTATTCAACAAACTGTGCTATTTACTTCTAAATGATTTATTCAGTGACTATTTCCTGCTGTATGAAAACAATGTATTAAGTCCTGCAATCTTTGTCGTATTGGTACAAAATGTGTAGAATTTGCAAATAGATGCCATGTGAAAGCAAGAAAAAAAAGAAACCTCCTGAGTCATATGACAATTTCTTAAATCAACGGGAGCAATAACAATCTTTTGCATGACAAAGATTTGACAAATAATGAGGAGTCAATCAAAATCCAGACTTACAAATTACAGAATCAACAGCAGGATTGTTTTCATTTACGAAGCCAAAAGTAATTATAAATAATTAAATAAGAAAGCTCTAGGAACAGCCTTGGTTAAGAGTATCAAATTAGCAAGCGGAGCATAATTTTAAAAAATATAACAGCACTAAAAGCGGTTGGAGTGATAATAATTGTCAGCATCTGCTATTTCACTACAATAGCATATTGAATTCAGTTGTAAATTTAGGGGATTTTAAGCTTTCTCACTGAATTGTACACTCTCCTACTTCCTCTGCTTTCAAATATGAATGTGCAATAACCATGCCTCATACAAGAATATCTGATGCAAAAATATAATTGAGAATAAAATTAGTTACCAATATTTATGACACAAGGGGTGCTATTCTCAACAGAAACTTGACTAGGACAAATGTTTTCCAGCCTCCATTAAAATATTCTCATTATTTGAGAATTTTAACTCTATTCCTACAGAATTCCTATATATTATTCAAACCATTTCTGTTCCACTTCATCTTCCACCAATACTGCGTGAAAAATGGGATCAAGAAAATCTTTCGGTCAATCATACTACTCACCATTCCTCCCTCTGACCTCCTGCCCCTACAGAAGTATTATGCAATCAGATTTTAGAAACATAATTTAAAATATCCCAGGTGCCATCCCACTCAGAGAAGTGGTCATAAACAGTATGCTGACATGCATTACATATAATATACAAAAAACAGTAATTGAAGACTACTTTCAGTACTATAGTTTGCTGTTCAGAAGTTTGACTTTTAAGACCTGACCTGCCTTTTTGTAACATTATTTATTTTGCTGGTGTTAGGGATACAGAAACAGTACTGTTTTAAACTGGAAAAAAACACGAGAGAGAGTGTGCGCGTGTGTATGTGCGTTGGATTCTGAGCAAAGTTCTGCAGACAGTCAACAAGCAGAATATCTTTCAGCATATATCTTTTCTGTAACATTAACACTGCACAGCACGTAACAAGGAAACAGCACAGCAAAAGTCACCCTGAAATTATTGCACATTTGTTTACATACCCATTCACTTACAACTAACTTCAAGAGAAAAAAAAAAGATGAACTAGAGGAGGAAAACTGTCTAACAACAAGTTGTACTGGGAGGCAGATCTCAAAAAAGTAGGTTTCTTGGCTTAAAAGACCCCCCACCCCCACCCCCCCAAAATTCAGAATCCAATGAAGTTCATTAATTTCAGTGATAGTCAATTGAACAGTTAATGTGAACAGTAAGTCTACACTTGTTATGACTATTAAAACCACAGATATTGGAATGATTAATACAACAATTGCTTCAAGATGAAATACTGGATTGGGAACACTGATCTGAAACACTGGACAGCTTTGGAGTCCAGAGGTTAGGCTCTGGTAACACATATAATTAAATTTTGAGACTTCTAAGCCATGATGGCTATTTCTAAGACCAAAAAGAGAAGGCCTCAGGAACAGCACTAAGCATATCTGTGTTCTAGAGAGAAGAGGTAAAAGAACTGACAACCCAATTAAAAATTAAACACCAGGTCCCCCACCGTATTTGGCTAAAATGTCATATTTTTAAAACAATCACTTTTTTGCCTGCCATTTTGCAACAAATTTGGTACTAACATTAAAAAAATAATTTCCTCTGTACACAGAAGAGCTAAAAACTTATTTTTAGCCTCATTTCCTAAGGAAATGAAACTCATCCCTTAGGCCCTCATCACAGTAACTTTTAAATGCACAGAATGATTTCTGCCAGGTCTGACAGGGTGTAAAACATGTTAGGTTCCCAAAAAAGGCAGCTGGGAGAGGAAAAATAATTTAACTAGTGCTCCCACTGTGTGGCTGCCTTCACTAGGCATCAGAGAGAACACCTGGGAGCTTCTCCCTGCCATCTCTGAGACAAGGCTGCTGCAGTTGTGCTGCTCAGGGGTCCAGGTGGAGGGGAGGAAAGGATAAGGCTGGTTTTGTTTCATTGGCTTGTTTGCTTTAATGAAAGTTGGGATGATCATATATTTGCATTATTCCGTTCCACTGCAAACGGAAGTAGCATTGACCAAATCCCTCACTTACGTATCTTGTCACAGGTTCACAAAAACTTTTAAGAACCATGTAGATTTGCTGAATGTCCAGCATCAGACACTGCAATGCAATTAAGACTGAAGTGGTGAAAATTGTTGGTGATGTGAATGACGGAAATATTTGAAGAATTCCAAGGGGATCTCCTGTAGCTGGAGAACTGGATAGAAAAATAATAAACTTCGGTGTAAAGAAACAGAGTGCAATATTAAGGGTTAAGATGTCTGCAAAACAAGAGCTTTTTTTTATCACTTCAGTAAGGACAAATTACTTGCTAATTGCGTTGCTCAGATGGGGGATATGGATGGCCTCAAAAAGCAACACATTCTGTGGCTGTTATTACTCTGTAACTTCTTCACCACTGGTTTTTTTTTTTTTCCTTACAGGACTTACTGCATGTTTTCCTTGATGGCTCTCCAAAAACATTGGTATTAAAGTTACGTGAAAGCCTTTTCATTACAGTACACCCATATTTTAGGGCAAGAGTGGCAGGCAAGAACAAGGTCTCTCCGAGCTGAACCTTCCAGAGTCTGCCATGTTTTCTTGTGCAAGATTCAAATGGAATTACTTCTGCTGTTTTTTCAGAATGACAGTGTAAGTATAGTAATTTCAAAACCTTATCTTTATCAACCTCATGAAACTCCGAAAAAATTTGGCTTAGTGTTTTTGTCTTTAAGCAAATATCCAAAATGTGAGCAGAAAACATAAAAGACACTTTGCAAATATGTTGTAGAAACTATAAAGTAGCAATGTGGATAAAGAGTTTGCAAGAAACTAATATGAATTAAGGTTTTGAAATCGTGTCTTGAATAAAGATCCTAAAATGTATTAACAACTTTTTAATTATGCCCTCGCTAAGAAAAATACCTACTACTGGGATTATTTGTTTGGTTGGTTTGTGTTGGGTTTTTTGCTAGGAAAAGTATAATTAAAAAGCTGCTAATACATTTCAAGTAAAACTATTAAGTAAAGAAAGATACTGACAACCCAAGCTAGCACATCCCACTAAAATGAACAATTCTATAAAAAGAGATTCTGAACTGTTACACCCAAAAACCTAGGGAAGGGCACATCACAGGCATGTTACAGACAAGACAGAAAGAAATAGCTGTTACAGCTGAAGTTCATTTTTCAATTCATTCAGAAACCATCAATTAACCAACCACCTTTCAGACCTTACAGGCTTGCATTGGTTTTTCAACTGTTGTTATTATTTTGGTAAGTAGCTTGTAATTTATCAAGGGAATATACCCTTCTGACCCTGCAAAAAGTTTGCTGGTATGGCAGGAATGTGTCTTGATTTGTTTACTATGAAAAATCACAAGATCATTTTTTTTAATTATGAAAAACTAACATAAAGCCATACATTCTATTCAAATTTTAATCACTGAGGATCATTTCCAATTCAATTTTCAATTTAGATCTTAAACAAAAGGAACTTACCAGTTAGAGCGTACATGGTCTCATTTATGTAACTCATGGTGGTTTAGAAAGCTAGCAAGGCTGTTCTGATATTAAAAGCAACAATGAAGGGAAGTGGTTAGTCAAGTAGCTGGTTTTGTTATTCCCTCCCACTTCTTACAGCAGTACCTAACTCTGTGGGCTCAGAATTCAGATTACCATCCCAGTTCTCCCTTTCATTTGTTTTTGTCTTTTTTTTTTTTTTTTTAAAGTGCCACATCAGTTTTGCAAGATTTTATGGTGTTTCACACCAGATGTTCAATACCTAGACCAATAGTAGGATATGAGATACAAAATGCAAAAAGTACTAATCTCTACTTACTTAGAGGTGGGAAAAAAAAATTAAAAAATAATCTACCTAAGAGTAGTGTTTTCTCTTTGCTGCTTTGAACTGAAGCTAATAAAATGCAAACCATTCTGCATTAGGGGGGATGGAAGAATAAATTAGCTATATGTATCATTAGTCAAGTTACCTAAAAGACTTGATCTAGCTGACTTTGGAGTCAACAGACAGCAATATTTATGCAGGCATTTATGCATCTGTACATGAATAGGGGATGCTATCTGACAAGATATTAGTATTTTATAATCACTTCATACAGGTGAAAGTGGCCATGGGTAATGATAGACAGAAAAGACCTAAAAATGACATAATTGTTTTTAATTAATATATTTAAAATTTTCCTTAAAGCCACGTTTAAAATTATATTTTCATACTTGCACTGTACGCTTCTTCGTTTCAGGTAACAATCTGGCTCTCTGGAATTTATTTCAAATTACAATCTCACTGCTGAGCCACAATTTTTTCCTAATACACAATATTTAACACCACATGTAAAAGCAACTCTGAAAGAATTGACACAATCTCAGTGTCCTGATTTAGTAAGCTCCTTTAAACACAAGGAATTTCCACTTTTAGCAACAGTATTTGGAAAAAAACCAAGACATCTCCCTTTGGTTTTGTGCATTAAAATAATGATTTATTTTTAAATAAGATTAAGACAAGTTGGTTAAAGCTAAGCCACAGAAATAGCCCAAGTTTATCTTTACATTTGTGGTCTCATGGTTTACTCAATGCCTTCCTTTGGCATTGTAAAGTACATCAAAGATTTAGTGCCTAACAATCCAGGGCTTGGGTGTTTTGAGTACTTGAGATAAATCATGAACTACATCAATGTTCAACCTCACAAGAGAAAACCAATGCTTGAGTGAAGCACAAGGAACTGCACTCCCTCTGTCCCTCCCTCTGCAACACACGCACTGCCCAAGCCAGCAGCCTACAGAAGCTCTCTTGCTTTCTTGAAAGAATGACCTTGCCACCACCCAGGAGAGACACTGTCATACTTCACTTTCACTCACAATTGTTTGTTTCTTTCTTCCATCCATAGGGATTGCCATCTAACACAATGGAGAAGCTACATTTCATAAGAATTTTCAGTATACCCACGACAAGGCTATCACGCATACAGCACAATCCTCTTCCACGGCAGGACAATTCTAACAGCATTCCTGTTGCATCTTCCCAGTAACTTAGTATTCAGGAGGATATTGCCAAGCCCTGTTTGCAGCAGCTTGACAGTGCAAAAGACCTTACTAAACAGCGTCTGTGGAATCATTTCCCCTCTCCTGGGAGGAAAAGGAGACAGAAGCTGGAGAGAAAAAGTCCCTCCAGAACCTGGTGAAAACTTAACTTGTGGAGGTTATGAAAAAGGACTTCGCTCAGTAGGAGCAAATATGTAGACGACCTGTTTTTGAAGCTGTTTGCTGGTACAGTAAGCAAATATTTCATGTTCATGAACACAACACGCTGTAACTGCTGTGCGTTCCCCCTACCTCCCCATTAAAGTACTGTCCCATTTCCTTGATGGTTAAAAACATTTATGGACTTCCAACATATATGTACTCATAGCTGATCTGTAACCATTGCTTCTTAAATGTTAAAGCTGTCCTTTGGCTTAAGGACAGTTTTTCCCTCCCCTTGTAATGGCTGCACTGGTGCAGCAAGATCTGGGCCTGATACACTTGGAGCAGTTTTGGCAGCTTTCCACTACACATATTCAGGGAAATTGGGGGTGGGCAGGTGGGTGGGTCTTTAACCATGTTGCACATGCCAAGACAATGTGTTCTTTTAAGACTTTCTTATTCTTTTTTACTTCTGAAGGAATTACTACACTGGCTCATCCAAAGCCAAAGTTATATTCGTATTTTTAGCACGTACTGCAGTATCCATGTGCCATACACACTTTGTGAAATGGTTATTATCCTTGCAAATAATTTTTTCCTTTATGCCCTAAGGTATTTACACTTTTTGCATGTCCACTGAAAAGAATTTTCTTCTTTCTCCACACTTGACAGAATTTCTGTCAACCTAGTTCTTTAAAATATTTAAATATATTATGTGAATTACTGAAGTTACTGAATGCAAGTGATTCCTTATGTAGGCTATTTTCATCATCATTTAAATGTCATCATTTAAAAATATACCCAATTTTTAATTCCTTGCTAGGCACAACATCATATTCTGCTTATTATTTGTGAAATGAATGGCACATTATTTGTGTTTTTCCAATAGAGAATTAGATTGTTTCCCTTTTGTATACCTCCTCTATCCAGGATGCATTGCCTTGTTATTTTCCAAGTGTCTGTCATGCTTACTGCACAGACACTTGTCTTCAAGTCAAATATTTCAACAATGGTGCTTCATTTACCTCAAAGGCTTCAAAAGCAAGAAAATCATTGTGCAAGGTGACAGCTGGACAAGCAGATGTTTAAAATATAGTTTGGAAAAAAAGAAAAGGTAACCAAGTGCTAGATGTAACAGCACAGCCCCAATAATTCTGCACTTGGATTTTATTCTACTGGCTAAATCGTGGTGCAGTGCTCCTACAAGCATTATATATGACAAAAAGAGAGTCAAGGAAATCAGAAGTTTTCTACTTCAGAAGATCATCTAGGCATCTGTACATTCTTCCCTGGATTTCTAGCTGTGGATGATCCAGACGTTTCAGCTGTAATACACCACAGAAGGTTGTCTATAGTAAAACCTGAAACAGAATTCAGTGTAACCAAAGGACAAGACCCTTAGCTGGAGCAGATGTGTAGTCCTCTACTGAATTCAGCAGAACCATGCTGATTCAGCCTTACTGATGAAAGACAGGGAAGACAACCTCTTATAGTACTTTCACCTCCTCACTAGTCAGTATAATATTCTGTAGCTTTTAGAACCAGAGATTAACCCATCCAAGTCAAAATAGGTGTTAGGTGGAGAATATTGAGGAATCATCACAGAAGTCTACATAAATTCTTACCTACATTATCATCACCACTACCTGCACACTTTCAAGATACGTTTATTCAAACAAATCAAAGAGTCAACTGAAACATTCCATAAACACAAAAGGGGAGCAGGGTTCTATGCATGCTAACTATATCCCAGAAGAAAAAAACACTAGAACTGCCCTCCAGAAGTAGCTCTCAGATTATCTCTAGTTAATAAATAAATAAAATATTATTCAAACTTGCATGAAAAGCTTTCAACATTTTTCCTGAAGAACTACAAATCTGGGATTTCTGGAACCCATCAGAGACATAAAGCTGGAGATCCTATTAGTATGCCCTGCGTGTGACTCCCCTCTGTATCTGCTTGTGCCTTTCTACAGATTATGAGACAGCATGAGATAGAGCAGTTACTTAAATAACACGAACAGAGCTAAATTACCAATGCCACTGATTGCATCATATAAGGAAGATACTATCCTCTTCTCTACAAGAAACAATTAAAAAATCCTGTCAATATCTGCTGAAATCTCAGCATTCATTTGTAAAGTGGCTTATCAAGAAAGAATAAACTTTAAAAATTGATAGCAGATATAAGTTACTGTACTGGAGACAGTGCAGGAGCATAGAGCTTTCTTCAGTAGTCACGATATACATAGCTAATATGTATGCCACATGGCACACATGCCAGACATCAGGGCACCCCACACGTTCTGGTATAGATAACTATAGTGTCTACTAGTCTACTCATTCTACTTCTGCATGTGCAAACACTGCTGTTTGCTCAGATGGTTCTACTAGGTTAACACCACCACAACAGGAAAAAAAAAAAATAGCTACATGCTTCATTTTGAAAGACAAAACATGGTAAAGTAGGAAAACTTTTGTCTTATATATTAATATATTTTTCTTCTAGCATAATTGTTAACTATGCAAGTATAAAGCCCATTTCTAAAAATCATCCTTGCTCTCTTGAGAAATCATTACAGTTCTTCTTATTTAAAATAAAAACAAATAAAAATATCTAAACTGTTCCAATCCCCATTTAGACCAGCTGCTCTGCATTACTGAAATTCCTTGAGGAAGTGCAACTTTTACAAATTTGGACTGCTTGTTTCATTTCCCTAAGGTGTTTTTTTTAATAATAGCTTTGCCTAAACGGCAGGGGAAAAACCCCAAGCAGAATCTTAATTTAAAAAAAAAAAATTGTTTATATGGACAAAACAGAAATGGCATCTTTTTAAAATCGACCTTTTATTACTAAACGTTTTGGTCCATTCAATGGACTGAAAAATCTCTTAATTAATATTGCAAGGCCAGGGCTGCACATCCCAATGTGTGTAGCATGTGCTACAGCATAGCCCTCACCTATTCAGAGAGAGGACTTTGGTTTTCTGGGAATTTTAATAGCAAAACTCTTCCAGTCTTCCTGTTGCCAGAGCCCAGGCAGTATTGCCCGCAGTAGCCCTTCCCGAGGCTGAGAGCTCCTCCAGAGGGAACCCTGAAAATTATTCACATTGCAGCAGAACCAAGACCAGCTGTCCTTTTTAGGACCACCATGAGGCTCCTCTAACACACAAAGACTCTGAGACTAAATAAGCACTAAATTAAATGAGAACCCTCTTTACCCTGTTTCAGGTTACACAAGAGCAAATTTACTTTAGAAAGAGTATTTTCAGAGTGTAGAAGACAAATGTAACTTGTGTCTGGATCACTGTTGGTACAGGTCCCTCAAGCTGTTCCTGGATGGAGTCACTCCAAGAAGGTTCAGCACTGCCTCCTCCATGAACGACAGTAACAAACTAGCATCTCTCTGTTCTTCTGTTACTCATGTTCCACAGCCAGAAACTGTATTTTGTAGATATTTGCTCTTATATCATAGATTCTCACTGTGTGAAAAGACCCTGAGCATGCTAGAACTTCCAAACCTATTTTAACTCATTTTCCTAGATAATGTTTTCTCTTGTGCTCCAATATCCCTGTACCTTTGATTATGTGATCTGGGCCATTGTTCACAGTTGGACTTAAAAAAAAAAAAAAAAAAACAAAACAAAAAACAACCTACAACAGATGACCAAAACACTGTATGTCAAGCTGTCACAAAGGATTGCACATTTGAAGTAAAATTCCTGAAGTGAGCTTTACTATTTGTTTTAAAACGTACCTTTTTGCAAATTTTCTTACATCCAGCCATCAAAACACAGAGATCAGCACCTTATGCACAAGTCCAAAGAACTGGTAACAAAAGCATAATGATTTTCTACTTAACATGCAGCAGTATTTCATTTGCAAAAATGTTTATGCAACGAAAATCATGAGTTTCACATCTGTCCCTGAGTATTTGCGTGTGAAATTATAATATCACCTTTTGTAACATTTCTTGTAACAGCTCCTCATTCTCCACACTTACATGCATTTTACTTCATAATACATTCACGCTTCCTTTACTCTTAGTGTGAAAGAAGACAAATCAGGCATTAAAGGCTGTTTATGATCCCAATGCTAAAAATGACTGTCACAGGATGCTAAGAGTGAAAAAACTTTAAACAAGATTAGATCAGACAGGATGAGATCTTTTGCCCTCTCGCTCTGCACATTTCAGAGTACACAGCAACTATGGAAATAAGCCAAACCGTACAAGCCAAATTGGACATAATTTCTCATTGAAGACTACACATTTCAAACGAGGTCAGAAATACTAAGGTTGGCTTCCAAGACCCTTTCAAAATCTGTAACTTCTGGATGACATTCTGAAAATATGAAAAATGGCAAAAAACATGTTACAGATTTGGGATACAAAGTACTTGCAGCAATACCTCAAAAAACTCATAACGACTTCTTGCTTTCACCTTTAGTCGCTTTTAAGGTTTCAATTTTCAGCTTATGTATTCCAGATATAGCAGTCCAGTGTTTTAAATAACCTAAAAATAGACCCTTGAACTGTGAGTCAGAAAAATTTAAAAAAATAATAATCCCTGGTTAATTTGAAGAACATTGACCTGATATAGCTGGAAAATTTACATTTGCAGGAGGGAAAAAACAGTGCAAAGGATAACAGACTCCAAGTCTGTTATTTCAGTGTGGGTGGGGAGGGAGATAAAGGACAAGTGTTGCTGCATAGATTCTACAACTACTTTTCATCATGTTTTTAACATATGGCATGGATGCACAAAGCTCCAAACGAGGAGCATTTTGGATGGAGCTTTTTTTAAAATCACAAGAATAAACAAGTAAAATAGAGTACTAGGAGCGTCTGTACAGAGGGAATGCCACATAAAACACTTTGCTCCCGCTTATCAACAAAAAGTATCCTCCACTTTCTCTCCAAGCCCAGTATCCAAAGGGTCAGACAGCATAGTCCAGCTGTTTATTTTGGCCAGAAGACCTCAACAGGATTACTCCCAAACTGCCCAGATTTCACAGCTATAGTGGCTAGCAAGATTTTTGTATTCTTCTGCCTTTTTGCCAATAATTTACCTACCATTTAAGTTTCCAGTCTGCATCTGATATCTGTATTAGGATGAGATCTGGATATGTATCAGCTATTCCGCTGCATACTTGTTTTCACAGAAAATAAAACTGGGTACGTCGTCCAGCCAGGAACTGCAGCATGAACCAGTAAGTACCCACGGAACAGATCCCAGATATACAGAAAGATCCTTAAATTCACCAGGAATTTTTTTTTTTTTTTAAGTTTATCTTTTATTACTAGAACACAACTCCAAACACCAAATACACACTTGTACATTAAAATTTTAACAGTAGACAGACTATCTTATCTCCTATACTTCCCTTTTTTGGCACTACTTTAGATACAGAGATGACTGCTGGCTCAGACGAACGTGACCTCCCTTTCTCAGGGAATCGTAAATGCAAGAGCTAAAGTTACTATATTTACTTTGTCTCATACTTTCAGCATTACAGAGAAAACATCTGAAAAGAATAGAGGATGAAAACTCCATATGGATTCTCTTTCTCCTCTTTTCTCCTAATTTCTCAATAATTGTCTATCTCACTTTTGGAACCTTTCTTTAGTTCTTTTTTCTCCGCAGCAATAGCAACACAGGTAGTTTATACAGACACTAATCAGATCAGTCCAATTACTCAATGATTAAGCAAGAGGGAGAGAGAAAGAAAGAGAAATAATATATATATATATATTCAGTGACTATAGGACTAATGCCATCTGAATTCTTTAACCTTCCCTTGGCTTTTTCTCCTAAACACTGTACATCTCTCTCTCCTTTACAATATTTCTCCCTCTTCAGAAAGAGGAGTCTTGCATGATCACATCTTTCTTAGAGACAGCAAATGACAGCAAGTGGCACGTAGATTTTTGAAGCACAAGTGGCTCAAATGAAGAAAAATATTTACTCACAAATCAAATGAGAACTGATTTTTGCTTTGCCAAGACTGTCCTACGGTCTAATATTTTCAAACTGGTACCTCCTCAAAAGTAAAATTTTAACAATACAGATTTTATTTTACGTAATTACTTTTGAAGCTTTCAATGCTCAGTCAGCTCAGTCTACTCAGTCAGCTTTACACTTGATTTACAGCTTGATGAACAGCACAACTCTACGTGGATTTTATTTGGTAATGCCTTAGGTTCTAGTTATTCCAAATCTAACTGCAGCTTAATCTTCTAATCTCTTGCTCTGCTCATCAGCATGATTTACAGAAACATAGAATCATACTTTTATGTATGCCTATCTCTAATTGTTTAAGGAGAAGCTTAATAAAAGAGAAGAGCAGACGGAGAAATATTTAGAGATTTTCAGGGATGTGGTGCCAACTTGCACTCCTCACTCTTTTGTAAAGAAACTAATCTCTTCCATGAAATAAAGCAACTTCTATGGAGAAAAGTTTTAATCCTCAAAGTAGTATTTCATAGCAAATAAACTTTGCTATTATCTGATGAAGTATGGACAGTTTTGAGCGATATTTCACAAGTGATTGTACTGGAATTGTTTTCCAGTGTCTAAGCGCATATACCTAACTGCTTTCTCACATAACCTGAGAATCTGTTCCAATGTTGTCTTCATTTTGAATTCTAACAGGAGATAGCTGCATTTGGTTGTCACTATCTTTAAATAGTAAGCAAATAGTATGGCTCTGCAATGTACCTTTCTAGTAAGAAAAAAAAATAAAGCCTGCAATTATCCCTGTATGGTACCCTGTGTATCAGTGTGCACTCCAATATAAAAGGTGCCTATTATCTGAGACTGCAAATGTGCACCTTTAATGCAGCACAGCAATTTATCAATGATGGTGTTTCTTTAAATATCTATGTTAGAAGAATGAGCATTAAACAACTTTTAATGGCTGCACCTACAGAATACTTTGTGGCACTAAGCCACGGATCTTTTTCATATTAAATTTATATTTAGATCCATAATTTCTTTTATCTGTATACCAATTTCTCATTGTTACAGAACATATGCTCTTCCTCAAAATAACTTGCTATTTTTGTACTATTAGTCAGCCACATACTTCCACAAAGCTGCAAGTGTTAGTTCAGATAAACTTAGCAGCTTTTTGGCTAGTTTCCATGTTACATTAATGGCAGAAAAAAAAGACTACCTAATGAAGTATGCTTTTGTACCACCCTCACCCACCCCACCCCACAAACCCAAGTTTGCTTTAAGTGAGGGCAATGCAACCAGCAGTTTATCAGGCTCCAGTTGACTGTTGGGGATGAAGGAGAGGAAAAACGACAAGTTCATGCACATTTCCCCTCTGGTAGAAGTCCTTCAGACAGAAACGGTATCATATCCTATCTCTTAGTAACTCTGATGACTTTTTCTGCTATTCTAAGTGTTTCTGAACGGAAAACAGTAGCAGTCCAAATTGCACAATTATGTCATTAAAGGGTGGATGAAAGAGACTGTTGAACATCCACAAGTTTTAACAAAACTGTTCACAAATCTGATAAGCACCTTTCTAAATCTTTGATTTGATACCTTCAGCCACGGCAACTTAATATTTCAGCTGTTATAGATAAATAACCATTGCCTCACTAATTGCTATTCAGATCTTACACAATCTTTCAATTTAATAGCCATACTACATACTACCTCTTCCAGGACATTTTTGCATCAGCTGTCATCATTAGCACACCAATGCCATTTCCTCCCCCCCAGTCAGAAATATGTCTATGTAAGACATGCATTTCAGCAACAAAACCTCTTATCTCTTGAAGTAATTCATTGCATTCATAGAGATGTGTGCTTTTTTATATGTATTTTTTAAGACAATGATACTCCACACACTTCATATAGAAAGAAACTATTTCAGTATTCTTCAAAAGGAAGTAGAAGCTTATTTTCTACAGGATTTTAAAACCAAACTGAAAGTCTCCCTCACCATTTTGATTATCTTTGGTCATCATGATAGATTCAAATTTGTACAGATATGGAAAAAAATAGGAATTCAGCACGACACAATACTACTAGCTAAAACATGTTTGTCTTCTATTCTAAGTATGCATACATTTTGTACCAACTATATACTTTCTTTTCTGTCTTTCCTAACTATTTTAGTCCCCATTATGCGGAATTTAATCATATAAAGTAATACATCCTCACGCAAAAAATCTTGTCTGTTCAGTCACATCATTCGTACATATTCTACCCAATACAGCTAAAAAGTCTTTAGAACCAGAAACTTATTATATGGGCATATAAATAGTTTATAATCTAAAAACAAATAATCCAAAAATATATTCTATAACTTAAACTCATTTTGACCCAAGTAATTTATTGAATCCTGATTTTATAATGTTGAGCCTAAAAAGGCCTTGCTAAATTTAGTGACTTTGGGCCACTGACCTTCCTCTGGAGCTCCTCCCTGAGGAAGCTGTTAAATCTGTCCTGATAGATCTTCAGTGTGTTTTGAAGAACTAGCATTTAAGCAACCAGAAAGTTTGCATTTGTTTGGGGATGTTCAGAGAGGAAACACTGCTTTCAAGAATTGCCTGAAGCTACAGCAAAAAATGTTTTGTACACAAGAATTCTGAAAATCGGTTGCAAATGAAGTTGCTTCACCACACAGCGATGTCTCATACACCGGTTGCACAGCTCCGGTCCGGTAGAGCCCTAGTTTATTGGGTAGTTTCTGCACATCCAACATGAATAAATAATCTAAAGAATTTTCTGAACTTACTTTCCTTTACATGCATCTTATCTCTTTTTAATTTCAGTGTCCTTCAGTACATTTTCCCGACAGTCCTCAAAGTTGACAATTATTACCCTAGGAAAAATTATCCTAAGCTGTTTGTGATCATAAGTAAAACTGCCAGGACACAAATGAGTTGTGAGGGAAGCAACCTCTGGCTGGAGAGCACTGAAAGAACTGAGAAGGGGAATACATCATCTTCTGCTCCAGGCAGAACCAAAAGAGAAGTGCTGATCAGTTCAGTGTTTTAGCCCCACGTTTAGCTAACAGAAATGTAACTATGCTGTTATAAATATAGTTCTATTAGCATTGCCCTATCAACATTAACTATCCTGTAAGCTGCTCTCAGAGTTTTCCATATTTGCTACACCACAACTGCTAAGGACCATTCCATGCCACACAACTCAGCAGGATGCAAAAAGCTCTAAGGAGGAAGTTGAGGCTGTTCACTGAGAGGCAGGGAGGGGACATCAGTAACGTACTGACCTTTTGTTTTCATTTTTCCATGCTCTACTGCATTCCATGTGCTACTGGTAAGTAAATTACTCTGCTTATTTAAAACCATCAGAACAAAAGCAAAAATATGTAATTGCCATGCCAGTTTACTCATCAGAAATCCAGCCTCTCTTACCAAGTTATCCCCATAGGTGATCTGCTTGGGAGTCAGATAACTGCCTCACAGCGCAGCACAGCAGGACCACTGTCACTTAATCATTATCATTAACCCATTTGCAGCCACACAGGCACGACTGATCTGGAGTATTCTTTGCCCCTCTGTACCACTCTATTCATGCTGGGAAACTAGCATGTTCCATTTTCACAGAAACGTAACATAATCACAAATTGCAAACTAAAGTCAAGTCTACACAAGGTGCTTTTGCTTTTACAGTACTGTTGTCTAGCAGAATCTTTCTTTTCAGTATTAGGCACTAATGGATAGTTAAGAAACATTTCTTTAACACTGTAGTGTCTTTGCTGGGCATATTCTGAAGAAGAAATACATTACCAACCAAAAGGGAACTCCGACAAAAATACAGTTACCAGCAAGATAAGAGCACAATGTTTGTCTACATGTGAGTGAATTATCTTGTAGCCTGAAATGGGTCCAACTGTAAATTAATGAATAATAGAAGAAAAAGTAACAGGAAAAACAATTAAGCAATCTGATCTCTGTATACATCAGACATGCTTGAATCAAAAGCTCAGAATTCAGTGCATTTGATTAAAAAAGTTCAAAACATAATCAACAGAAATTCTGGACTGAAATTTTAGAGTGCATGTTGTTCAGAAGTCCACAGTTTGAAAGAACTAACATTCAATTATTGAAACTATTCATTATTCAAAAGTAATACAACTGAACATCTAAGAGAGCCGTCAAGATTTCTTGATACTAATTTGTCAGTTTCTGTCCCTTAAGTGATGATGATCTGAGCTCGGATTATAATTTTTTCTTTTGAAACAGAAATTAACTAATAAATCTCTTTATTTAAGAATTAGGAAGTCAATTGTCACATGTTATCTCTACTTCAGTTGATTGTTAGATGACGTATGAGATAAGACCAATTCCTTGCCTTCATCAATACTGACAAGCAGATGTCCAGGGAAAAGTAAGATTAGGACATATATGATACTCCCCCGAATACTCTTCCACACTGAAACCCTTTCCATTCAAGGAACTTTCTGAGGCAGATATGATCACTGTATACAAAGAAACCTTCATGCATTTCTCCTTATGTATTTGTCCAGACTCCTCTTAGACCCAGATTAAAAAAAAAATTAGCACCAGCAATATCCTCAGCAAGGTTTTCCACCACTGTTGCTAGAAAGAAGAAACCGTTCTTTGTTTTGAACCTGTCTCTTACCAGCTTCATTTAATTCTCTTTAGTTCTTCCAGAAGAGATGGAGGACAATTAATCCATATCAACCTCCTCCCATGCTACTTATTTGCAGAGTTCTGCCAAGTCCTACTAAATTCTCTCTTCCCTCATACAAAAGCTGTTCCACAACGTAGATCATGGTCTTGCCCTACTTAAATTCTTCCCATTTTTACTAAACAATTTCTGTGACTTCAGAATTCTTTCTGACAGAAACAAAGCCACACATTGTATCAAGATGTCCAAAAACCTTAGTTTTATATACTGACATAAGAATGTCCTCAGGTTTGTTTTTTATTTCTTTTCTAATAATTCCACACACACAACTCATTTTACTGAGTGCTACTCTAAGTATTTGCATGGGAGTATTAAAACCTCAAGATCCACTCCTGAGTGACTGCAGTATTTCTGGAGCCCAGCACATCCTATAGAATATTACAATTGCTGTTTCTTATTGGCATCGCTTCACATCAACCTGTGCCGAATTTCATTTGCCACTTTACTGCTCAAATTCAAAAGCTTTTTGTCCAATTCTTTACAGCTGTCTCTCATCCTTACTAACCTAAACAGCTTAGTATTACCAGCAAGCTTTCCTACCTTACAGTAAGCTCATCCCCTTCCAGGGTTAATTATAAAATGCCGAGCAGCATAGGTCCCAGCAGAGCTCCCTGCAGGAATCCCCTTCTGACCTTCAACATCTACTATAGCTGACCATCTATTTCTGCCTATTTCCTACCTTTATTCAGTTTATTTCCCTACCCACCTCACTCACAGTCTTCCCTCCTATACCACTTCAGGCCTAATTTCCTTAAAAACTTTCACTGTTGTCTTTCACAAAGGGCTTTTGAAAATCCAAACCAAATGACAGTGCCTACTCTCCTCCACATGACTGTTGAACTATTCAAAAGGGCTTAAGCTTTTATTAAGGTCATGCCATTTTCCCCCGAGAACATCTTTCTCAGCTAGGTCTCCTCTATTCTGCTCTTCATCACAGGCTCTGCTGACTCATTGGGTAGAGGGAGTATTTTTTCCCCACTGTTTTCCATGGGGTCTGTTTCCTCACTGAGCTGAAACCACACCGTTCTGTTGGTGAACGTCACAGCTATGCTTACACGTGCCAGTCGAAAACCGGACACCTGCCACTTGAAACTTTCATTTGGCCAACATCATACTGCGAAATACCTCCAGAGCCAACTAACTCCATGCATTTGAATTACCAAAAAAACCCCACCACACCAGAACATCTGAATCTTATTCAGCTTAAACGTCTGGGACTGCACTCTCCTGGTTTACTAGATTCCTACCGAATTTGTTGTCCAGCTCTGCTGGATCTTTAAAATTCAGAAAATTCAGGAAAACTTCCGGATTCTTATAAAACACACCTTCAGGCTCATTGAGTTTACTTAAACTTAGACTCGCTATGAAAAGCAACCATTCTTTGGATGAGAACCTTATATAGTCACCGGTCTAAAATACATGCTCTTCAATTCCCATTTTGCATGTTGTTGTGATTGCATCTCTTGCACTGTACAAAAAACAAACAAAACCAAAAAAAGACACAAACCCAAACCCAGTACACATTATATTACCTGCATATATTTTAAAAGAACATATAATTTAAAAGAAATGCATCAGGAAATTAATATTGCTTACTAAGGAAGGCACCTTTCTCACAGTCCTACATTCACATTGAAATAACCCAAGAATGTCAGTCACAAACTATTCAGCAGATGCCAGAATTATAGTTTGAAATGCAAAGAAGTATTAGGAGTTTGAATGACACATTTATTGGTAAAACATGCATATCTTTATTTTAGGTGCGTATTTCTACATCACAAACCAGATTTAGTTTTCCAGGTACAAGAAAACTAACTTCATGAAAATTCATTTTCAGCCTGTTATATAACCCTGACCAATATTGTTAAGGCCTGCAAGTCTTGCATTTTTTTGGTAAAATATTCTATCAATAAACATGAAGTATGGTAGTGAACCAAAATCCAGAATTTTGAGCTTTGATTATGAATATTATTAAATTCAAAGATGTTACTAAGTAGATTTATCTTTTCAAGCATCCAGCAGACACGCTGAATGTATTTATAAGAAGTATTTGCATTTCTTCTACCTTTAAATTGTTAGCTTTTCCAGTAGATTAGAATATAAGTATGCAGGAATTGAAACATGGAAACTTAAGCCCTGTGAAGCCATTTTCAACAAAATTATTTTAATTTATTCAGATAGAAATACAAATAAATCTTTTGAGCACAGAAGATTGTCATGAGGCTTCATTATAAGTATTATAACACGGAGGGGAATGGACAGAAGTGTTACTGTGGCAGCATGGAAAAGAGACCTTCTATGGATACAGCCATCAGATAAGCATTAGCAGATTTGACAGTGCCTTTCAGTCAATGAGTGCTTTTCAGTCAATGAGTAGCAACAATAATTTTCAAACTAATATCAGAAAATCCAGCAGAATAGTACAACTCTCTCATCAAAAAGCCAAAAAAATCCCAGCCAAAACCAGCACACAATAACGTAGGCTAGTTTTTTAAAAAAAAAAAAACAAACCCACAATATTTTTCATGTGAGAAAGATGAGAGCAGCTAATATGCCTTTTCAGCCTCAAAAAACAATAAGACCCTGTGTTGGGTACAACTGTCTGATCTCTCTCTCTCTCTCCTTCCTTTTGCTGCCTCCGCCTCCTTCCTCCTAAAGATATTTTATGTAAATATAGGAAAGACATAGACATCTATCAGCTGCATCAAGCATTTTACTTCTGTCTCAGAGGAAGAGTGACTTATTTATTCAAACATGTTAACCTTTATATACATATATGGATGGTGGAAGAGCACATTTATAATCAGATATACCACTAAAAACTATTGCAGAATACACACACAATGAATATGTTCACACAGACCATTATGGTTACTGAGATCACCTAGATATCTACCAAAATAGAACTCCTGAAAAATTAATTATTTAGCATGTATAAAAAAGACCTGGAAAGAGATGACAGTTTCCTCTTCCATTTCTGTTGTCATCATAACCCTGTCATTCTCAGAGGTAAAAGTAGCCTGCACTTATTTCTTCTGGCATTTTGCTATTTAAAATATTTAACACTATTAAAGAAGTACGGAGAAAATTATTTTTATATTCCTAAAAAGTGTATATTTGAATAAAAATCAAATTACATTTAAAAACTATTCCAATACTGATTAGTTTGGATAAATTAATAACTATATATCCAGCCTAATTAATATTAAAATGGTTTCATCTACTGAACCTCACAGACCTTTTTCTTCTTCTCCTTAATTTTAATCTATTGTGGCAAATGATATAGAAATCCCTCAGCAAACTCTTCCCTAAGATCAACATCCTTTAAAATACGAAAAAGGACAGGTATCACTTTAAAGGTTGTGGGCAAGGCTAGAAAAAAAGCAACCAGATAACAGCACACTTCAAAAGATATACTGCATAGAAGGAAAGGCATTACCAAACAGTGTAAAATTTCACCTCTTGTCTAAGACCTAGCCTAAGACCAACTCATTTCATCCAGCTTCTGGTCACTATGAACAGATATAATGGGTCCTCTCCCTTACAAATACTGACATAATTTAAATCAGAAAAGCATACCAAAGAGAACACCTGAATTAATTTTTACCATCTTCTAAAGCCAAAATGGCTTTAATCTGAGTCGTGTTTACTCTAAAATGCAGTATGACTGGGTGTGACATGACAGTACTTTTTTTAAAGGCTTAATGTGGGAGTCATCATGAAAGGAACCTAAGGGAACATGTTAAAATTGTATCATGATATTCTTCTGCTTGTACAAAGACATATGGAATGTAAATCCTGTCAGTCACACCTGATTAAATCTGTAGGAAAAGACTAAATTTCGAAATTTACTACTACAACAATGGTAGATCTGATGAGAGATACACCTCTCCCCACCATTCCCAGTAACTTGTTCACCCACCCACCATTAGACACTTCCACTTCCTCAGTTGTCCTGGGTCACTGAGCCTCCTCAAGGTCACTGAAATGATCAGGGGTTTGGAAACTGTTTGAAAGAAGTGTTAGCTTGTGTCAAACACAAACAAACCCAACATATCTCACAATTTTCGTTTAAAATACCCGGAAAACTAAATATATCTAGGAGGGGACAACTTCCAAGAGGGGAAGATCATCTTCTTTTGGACCTTCTACCACATCTGCTACCAAAAGGAAGAGTAATGCGGAAGGCCTGCAATGCCTGCACCTTTCAAAGCGTGAATGGCACAAACTACTCAAGTAACCATAAAACATACCTGACATTCAGGCAGAGGGTGGTATACAAGGTCTGACAGTGATTTTCAAATTGATCAACTTTAAGAGGTGTTACGAAATTGCTCTGTGTTGAGCTACAGGGGTAGAGGACAAACAAGAGGATCCAGCTCTTCAGTGTTTCATAGATGTCATGGCTGCCTCGCAAAGACACATCTCCAAGGAAAATGCAAATCGCTTTAAAGGAACTGCAAAATCATGTTCAATAAAAGCGCACAGGGGAAGACTGTGCAATTCAAATTAGGCCCTTTTCGGGAAATTGAAAGGAAGGAGCCAGATCTTTCATAGCCCCAATGAAACAAGCAGCTTGGGCAAGCCCTAATATTCCCAGTGCTCTGCTGTGTCTATTAAGGCAGTGAAAAATGCTTTTTGTTTTGGAGCAGTTCGACTTGACTTCCTATTGCCAAAAGATGGAACGACTTGGCAGCAATTCATTGTACTTACAAACTGTTCTACAATTTATTCAGCTTATAAATTACAAATAATCAGTTCAAGTGGCTTAGGATGATTTTGTAATGATGCTATGACAGAGACATTTTACTGGTTTCAGTTAGTACAGATTTCCTGAGACATGAGTAAGAGTCAAACTTGGGTGAGCAAATGGTTTTGCTTACAGTAACATAGTGAGTTTAAAACAACCAAAAAAACCCAAACAGCCCAAACCCAAAAAACCTACGTATAGTAGCATTTTTATAAATTTCATCTTAAACATAGAAGAAATTCAGAGGAAAATTAAAATATGTGAAAACAATCCAGCCTTACTTTTAAAGAAGAGTGGTTAGACTAGTTCACTCTATTATGGACACTCATTCAGTATTAAATTAATCCATGAAGCTTAGTTCACTTCCAAAGTAAATTAATACAAATTAAATTAAGGAAACTAATTTTGAAAGCATTCTGAACAAGGATTTAATGCAATTTAACTAATGCACTTCAAGTCTAGTTAGTGCAGATTAATTTTTTGAGTGTCCTTGCATAAACAAGCCCAAAGATCTTGGAAATGCTATCACACAGAAAAGCCTGGAAAGTTTTAAAAGTGCACACTGTAATAGATGTAAGACCCTCTATAAAAAGTGTTAAGACTTTATTACAGCTTTCTCTTTTTTCCTGCTTAATTTTGTTTTAAAAGGAGACATTTGCATTTAAATTATTAAACTCGGATTTTTTTTTTTCTTTAAAGAATCAGTTTCTCTTTTCTGGTGATGTTGTTAAAATGGGGACAAGGATGTACTTTTAGACTAATACTAAAGTAATCACAGAGGGAGATTTCTAGCTAAGTCTAGAAACAGTCATAATAAACAGGCATTTCCACATATGTGAATATTTATTTTTATACAGGACAGAAATCTAGCATTTTCCAGAACAAGACAAGTTCTTATTCTTCAAACCTAAAAAGAATAGTGCTCTATGTGAAATCTGTGGTAATTTTGCTATTTTCAATGTTTAACCCTTATCTGTATATAGGCATAAATGTTACAAAATAATATGTTCATTTACTTTCAGGTACAAATTCAAGCAGGTAGTAAAATATTCTAAAAGTATCCATCGCCTACAGGAAACACCAAGACTACCGTGCTTACAGTAATTCTCAAGCTGCGCACAGCAAGAAGTAAAGGAGGAACAGATAGATGTCTGATCTAAACAGAGAGGTCTACGGACATGAGCTGACTGCTGGACAGCTACGGCCCAGCTCTCTCAGGTTCAGCTACCTTTACTCTGTTGAAGCCATGTGTGAAAAAAATCACTTAAAAACACTAGGAAAGGTTGGGCTCTGCTACAACAGAACAAGGAAGAAACCTGAATGGATAATTACATACTTGGAGATATTGAGTATTTCTCAGTAAACAAACCCATAATTTCTTAAATCTGGTAATGAATTCATTAATTCAGTTCAATTCCATTAAAGAAATCCTGCAAGCTAGGGCAATGCTGCCTCCTCACAGTCTGCCTCACTTGTGCATCACCATGGCCTTTCACAACTTCCATCCCCTGGAAGGTTGCCCATGGAGCTGCTCCTGCAAATGCTTCCATGGGCATTTCAGTCAAAATGTACCAGGCTAGCAAAGCCCTAGTATTTAAACTATTGATAGTAATCTGATTGCTGTAATGGACCCGGGTGCATTCAGAGAAAGCACTTCAGGTGCCACTATGGTCAGAGATCTCTGGCAGAAAGAAATTAACATTGAGTTGAAGACCGGTGTAAAAAAGCAACCTCTTCTAGCACAGCTTCCTGCTGAATGCACCTCAGTCTACATCTTAACACGATCAGCGTTAGACCTGGATTTAAACAAAACCTAAATAGGTTTCAAACAACTGAAAACCAGTTCAACCAAAAATTATTTGACCTTTAATAAAATTAAGTTGTTCCAGCAAAAAAGCATGCTAAAAGACACTGGAATGAGTATTTCTTTCTTGTGATGCCTTTTAAGTGAAATATTTAGATACTTTCTGTGGCATTTGAGAAGAAATTTACTTGAATTTTAAAAAGTTAGAGTACAATCACTAAATTCAGAAGCCGGTTATTTGCTCTAAATCTGGTCAAAATTATCCGTTCTTGCTCTCCCTTCCATTAGGAGTAACCAGCTCCTGCAGCACAAATAATTTACTGCAGATATCTTTACTGGTACAGCAAACTCCTTTGCTTGTACCCATTCAGATCAGCTGAACAGCACAATCAACGTAAAGCTAATTCTATGTCTAATCTTAATCTCATCAGATAAATGAAAAAGGGAGATAAGTAGTAGACATGCAATGCATCATTTCTCTCCTCTACCAGATTCTTAATAAAGGAAATGCTGAAATCTGAACCAAAGAGCTCCAGGGATCTCATTTCCGTTTCCTTCCTTGCTTTCCTGTTTAGGAGTGGGTCATAATTATCCTATGGCAAATAGACTAGGAACCATTTTTAGGTCACTGACAAAATGTTTAAGTGAGAAAGCCTGGAGCAATCAAATCATCACAGAGCTTTTCCTACAGCTGGGATGATCTAAATCCAGACACTCATCAGTTTAAGACTGCGTGTCATGTATACAGCTACTTAAGAATTCATCTGCACAGCTTTATCACTTCTGCTGTCAAAAACTAGTAAATTCCTGTAATTTGATTTCAACCTAAAACATCTTAGAACCTGACTACAAGTGTTCCTATTTTAAGACCCACTTGTAAATTGAACCTGCAATCATGTTCAGGCAAGGACAGATTTGCAAGTTCTTAAATCACTAGTTGTTTCAGCCAATGATCAAACACACCAAATAAGTGCAATTTAAAAAAAAAAAAAAAGTAACACATTTTCAAAGCACTTTTGGAAGTTATTTTCATACTGAAATGCTTCCAAAAAAGCTTGTAACCTAAAACTCTGCTTGGCATCAATTAGTATAAAAAATTACAGGCCACAAAAAGACTGATTAATCTACTTCCTGCAGTTCAAAAAAACCTCATGACTCATGAGCATGACAGGTGCAAAAGAATTAAAAGTCGAGGAGAGAATGCCACACTACCCATTTCAGACAGCTTTGCATTGTAAATACATTTAAATATAAGCACTTAGAAAAAAAAAATATCTTACCCACCCATCACTGAGCTAGTTCAGATAGCTAGGGCTACCTGCAGAGACAGGCTGGAATTTTTGTGCAGTTTCTCACAGGAGGCTTAAATTTATAAGATTATGACAATTTGCACGGTAGAGGCAAATTATGACAATTTGTCTGTCAAGTAAGCACCTTAATCAATCCCGGTTTTTAAAAGTCTTTGCTTAAATCAAGACTCATTTCTGGATCATCTGCACAACAGTCGTCTTCTGACATCATTGCTTAAAAACTTGATCACTGCTTTTCAGGTTTGTACAGCTTGGCTTTTGTTAAGACAGTTCCTAAAAGGGGCTACTTCCTCAATTACATTCCACCTCCTTCCCCAGGTTTTCATATAATCACAACACGAGTGTAGTTAGGTAAGTACTAGACTGAATAGCAATTTACATACACACAGCTAGAATGGTTTGGAGGCTGTGCAATTTCACACTATGCTCCCTCAGATGCAGATCAGTAGACCTTGTAAAGAGAGTTAGGATGGTACTGCAGGTTGAGATACTCACCTTCAAGCCTCTCAGTCGAAGAATTCCCTGTCCCAGGTAGTTCCAAATCAAATAAAGTAGACTTGAGGTGCAGATTCCCAGTTCCTAGACTAGTCAGTTGGAGTCCTAAATACAGTCTGAGCACAGGTCACCAAGAGCAGGCTGGTGAATTGTGGAAACTGCCAAGCCTTGGAATAGGTTTTGGTTTTAACACCATCAGTTAAGCGGAAGTGCTGCAAGGAACCCTTCCTGAAATCATATGGGCTGTTGGTTTTGATGTACTCTTGCCAAGTATCCTTCTGACACACTCCCTATATTTTGTGTAATGCTTTACCCCTACAAACTTAATCCACACAAGTCCCACTGATCATTGTCATTAATTTCATTTCAATCACTCTTCCCTTGCTTTCAGTGGGATTGTTCCCAGAGTAAGAGCCCTGTTGTACAAAGATGCATAGTCATAATCCAGCTCCTGCCAAATACAGCTGTGAGCAGTTACTGTGCACGCCTTTGAGTCTCGTGTTACGTAACCTTCCTTTGGCTTACCCGCGTGGCAAAATATTAAAATAAATTAACATTTTACTGGTTCCCTAATTGGGAGTGTCTGTTCGAAACAAATATGTTTATCAAACAGTTTGACTGGGAAAATACATTACTGTAGCTGTAGTTACCCAAATTACATGCTGTCTAAAGAAAAAAGGGCAAAAGCCATCTGGCTCCATATAACTTACATTTTCTAGACAGCTTGCAGCTGGTTCTGATTAAGCAGCATCTCAGTACTCCCAAAGATCTATTTTTAACTCTGCAAGTTTATTTTTAGGGCTCACACATCCAAGGCACATGGTGTTTACATTAATAAATGAACAACCGCCTACAGTTAAGAAAAGCTTTGTGTAATTCTTGTGGCACACTGTGCAACATAGATGGATGGTTAAATAAAACATCATGTGTACTAATTAAAGAGACCTTGCCCACCTCTTGGCTCATTACAGGACTGCAGGACGCATCTCTGGAGAGCTTGAACAGAGGAAGGAGAAGGTGCTAGACAGCAGGATGATTTACTTCAGAAGCAACACTGGGTCACGTGTCCCAGGCAGAGAGAACAATCTCCTGGCCCAAGCCCTCCCCAGAAGAGTCCGCTTTTTTCCAAATGGAATCTATAGATTGCCCAGTCAGCTTATCTCTGTGTTATGCATCCACATGCATAAGGTAGTGAACATACTGCCCTTGTCATCTAAGAACATTAATGCTGATCAGGAAAACAACGTACAATTTACGACGACTGGAAGCTGCTACTAAAGCCATGAAACTGTCAGAACAGTGGATGTTGCAAGTCCAGGAAGCATTAGCAGGCCTCTTTGCAGGTTTTGGGATTTTTTTAATAGACACACACACACACAGTGTTTTCATATGGTTTTTCATTGTAAAATACCAGCACATTCCTGTACCATCAAAACATCCCTTTCACAAGGGTATTAAATACAAGCACCAGAAAGGTTCAAGGTAGGACATCTTTTGGGGGGCAGTTTTTGGGGGAGTTGGGGTTGTGTTTGGATTTTTTTTGTTTATGGATTTGGGGATTTTTTGTTGTTGGTTTGGGTGTTTTTTAAAGTCTTTATTTTTTTCTTTCTGTGGTAAAACTAAACTGTAACATCATATTTTGGGGAAAAAAAAGGACCAGTAGCCAGCTATAATGAAGTTAAACATAGTTAAGCTAAAGTTAATCCATGCCACAATTTTGTAATACTAATTCCATTTTGCATGGACTTGGAACCTACTCTATGGCATAGACTCCTGTGCACAGTACACACAACCTCCTCCACCCCTGATCCCTTACTCTTCCAAATCAAGGCAGGCAGCTGCACCAGCCAGCATGAGTCAGCAAAGGGAGCTGCTAGTGCTCTTAGAGAGGGTATGCTCCCAGAGTTTGCTTCTGGATAAAGTTATACAGAAAGGACTATTAATCCTGAAAGTAAAAGTTTAAAACTTTTTATTAAAAAAGCTTTTCCTAAAGTTTACCTTAAAAAAAAAAGCTTTTCCTAAAGTTTACCTTAAAGTTTACTGCTTTCAGAAACACTTCCCAGAGGTAAGAAAATACAAAACCTAACAGAAGTAATCCAGGTATCTCTTTAACAAGCAATTAAAGGAATTTGCTCTTCCAGTCCATATCCACTGAGTTATCTCAGAAACATAACAGACTTTGAAAGTAGTGGCAGCTAAATAGCTTGGTACCCCATCAGTGGGAATGTTTTCAGCACCATAAACTAGTGACTAGCTGTAAAGTGTTAGTCACCTTTGAAACAAATCTCCATTTCAGCAGCTAGGCATGCAGAGCACCAGAGAAGCTGGTCCCAGCTCCCTCGTGACATTGAGGACCAGTGCCAAACGGAAGGGAGGCTATTTCCCCAGGACGTTCTTTTAAAAAATTTCTTTTCCTTACTCACACTTTAGACATGCTTATTCTCAAGTATTTTTATGTTTCTCTGTATGCCTTCTCTCCATACCTTTTTTTCTTATGTCCTTGTTCCTTATTCTTTTAAGCCAACTCCAGTGTCTACCTCTCCCACCCCCCATAGCTTTTAAGGTCTCCACTCGATATATCATTTTCCCTTCTCCGTGTTGCTTTCAAGTCACTGTGTCATCTTTCTTCCTAATCCCCCTCTACACGCAAATGCTGGTTTTGCATCATTATTCAGTTGGTTGGCTGGGGAGTTTCCATTACTGAAAGAACTATAGTACTAAATTCCCATGTATAGACAGATCTGCACCCCAAAGACAGCTACTAGAGTTATTTGTTAAGTGTTTCCCTGCCAGAGAATTGCATGGTGCCTTTGCAAGTCTATAGGTACTATAGGTAATCAGCTAATCAAAATCAAAACATCATTTGTCATCTACCACAGATTCCTTGCACGGTAATGGATTAAGGAGTGCTCACAGGAGTAACCTTTCTTGCATGTTTGGTGCAGGAGGGCAAGTAGGCCCCTCAAGTGCATCCAAGGACATGGTGTGAAAGGCATGTTCTAATGTACCAATTCGGAAAAGTAAAACATTGATGAAGTCACAGAAATAACACAGGGGAAAGGTGATGTAGTATTTCATATAGCAGCACTACGTTTTGCGTTCCTCTCTCCTCTTCTACTCTTTACAAAATAGCTGAACAGAAAAGACAAAGCACTCAGTGGCTATTTCAGGATTTTCCTGTCTTAGCTTATACTTACTTGTGAATTTGTCCACAAAAAAAAAAAATGTCTAGGCAGGATCTGAGGCAGCTTTTGAGCAATTTAAGAGTGCTCTCTGCACCCACAGCAACTACTGAAAGCTGCATTGGGGATATCTAAATGAGCTGTATTCACTTTAAGTCACTAAAGATACACTTTGAGGCTAGAGGAACAGCTGCAAGCACCTTAGGGGAAGCTGTGAAAGATTTGATGCCTGTTTGCTTTATGCAGTTTAAAGTGTGTGTATTGTACACTTGCCTTTATTGCAGGGTACTGCCTCAAAATTGCACTGTCTCAAAATATAGAGTGGATGTATTTTTTATACTGGTTTATGCTTCTTTTTTTTTGCTTTTTTCCTTTTTTTTTTTTTTTTAAAGCAGGGGTTCTGTTATGCTTCTGCATATTAATTACCTTCTCTAGAAATCCAGTGCTGGCATCACTACTGAGACTCAACTCCCTCTATCCTTCACAAGGAGATCTGGTTAAAACGCAGACAGCACATGGACTGCATGTTTTAGCAAGCCAAAGGATTGCTAATGTTGATCCCAACGCAATTCCCAAGTTAACCATTTCCTGAAATGGTTAACTGATTTTTTACCCCCCTCTGATTAGCAAGTGATGCAAGTCACAGAACACAGAGTGCACACAATAACTCACCCGTCTCCATACTTACAGAAAACATCTTTTTCCCCTACCACATTCCAGATAAGTAATCCTTTGTGAATTTCCCACTCATATTAGATCATTCTCCGTTACCGATGTAGGAAGAATCAAGAATACAGACAACATGAAACTTCTATAACTGGATGACATGGACATCCAATTTTGAAAGACCTGTGAACTCATTTCTGCACAGCACAGATGTACTTAAACAGCAGTACACTGAGGAAGCCACGTGTGAAAAGTTGCCATCTACATCACTCCTGCCATGGCAATGTCCTACAGTCAAGTATTGAGGGGCACAAAACCTGGTTAATCCATAATCCAGATACCTGAGAGTAACTATGTCTGCAAAATGAGGCTTATGAAGCAATGAGAGAGTAATAAACAGTAATTACTTGCATAATCTCACTTTTACACAACAGAAATTTTCTTGGCATTTCCAAATGGCATCTCACGAATCTAAGAGAAAACTGAAAATATAAAGAGATTTTAAAGCATGATCTATGAGAAAAGGTTAAAGAAGCGGAATTGTACAACCTAGTAAAGAGAAGACTGGAAAGAAGCACTAGCAAATGTCATCCTAGGAGAAGAACACTGAACAAGTGAGGAGGGAAATAGGATGGCAGCGTCCCTAGTTCTCATGTCTTCACATCAAGCAGCCATTAACTACAATTGCTAACAAAGGGCGCTTCGGGTAGGAACTCAGAAATACTGAAATAGCTCAGTGCTTTGTTTTGGCAGAAACTGCCAAAGTGTTAAACCAAAAACTTTAAACTCAAAATATCCCATGTTATGTTTAATGAATGGGAGTTTTGTCAAACCATCTCAGGACACCTTCCTTTCTGCCAGAATTCCCAGCCAGAGGCCAGCCCCTGTAGGAGCCTCAACTCTGAAACAACCATTAAGGTTGACAACACCAACACCACATATTACAGCCCCAACAGCTACAGCCCTCACCAAAATTCAGCATTACCCCAGGACCCCTGACAGCTGCTCAGCTTTGTCATAAATAAAAAAAAAAAAAAAGGAAAATAAAAAAGCATTATCTAGGTATTACATAATTTCAAAATCCTCCTCCACAGTGAGCAACAGTCCAAAATAAGGCCTTTTGTTTTAATCTGTTTCAGACCACATTAAACTTTGAAAAAAATTCTCAGAGTTTACAAATCTTGCATATCTAAACTGCAGTGTTAAACAGAAATAGATATAACTAGTAGAAATATAAAAAGAAAGATCAGGAACCTTATGTTTCTAAGTAAAATCACACATGGAAACAGGTTTTCAGGCTGACTGTGGAACTCATTGTTTGTCAGCTTTTAAAACAGACATTTGTCTAATTGTCTTAAAGTTGATAAATTTTTTTTTTAAATACGCCCTGAGACCGGTTCAAACCATGAGTTTCTTTGGCTCCGCAGAACTTGAATCCACCCTACAACATGCACATCATCACCTGAAGTAAAGTCTGCCCCTTCACCCCCAATTTAAATCATATCTTGAGGTCCCTTTACACCTTCATTAGCTAAATGCCACGAAGCAGTACTTAATTTGTCGATTAAGATATTCTACACACTATAACACTTCAGACTTTGTAATGAAGTTTTGAAATTGTCACCAGCTTCAAAATTAACCGCGCTACAAAATAGTCCTGTTTTTTGTGAGTTACCTAATCTGCAAATTACCTGTTATAAGTGTTGTAATTATCACTGCAGAAACACATCTGGACTACGAGAGACAAAATTAGGAGGTGGTGTGTGGGTGGGAAAAAATTAAAAGTTGGCAAACACACCTTTTGTAGGGTATTCAATATAAACATTCATGCTTCTAATCTAGATGAATGAAGAAACTAAAAAAAAGGTTTTACTCATGGCGACCTATTTAAATTTCTGTATAATATTTTAGAAACAGATCGTTACCAAAATGTAGATATTATAAATTCACACTGAAAAATCATTAAATTACTATTCTTCTACAAAGCACATTTCACATACTTCTAACTGCTTTGTGTTACATGTATCTTAATGAATATAAAAGAATGCCTGGCAGTCAGATAGTGAAATATCACTTTCAGAGTGGTATGCTGTATGACAGATGATATGACCTTGTTGATCATTTCTTTTAGCTATAGAGCTGAAAAACAAAAATGTCCCTGAGCCTCCAAATCCTGCGCAGACAGAACTGGGAACTTTTTAACATTTGGAAAACAGAAATGACCAGTAAAGGGAAGATGTGTGAAGAAGGCCTTAGTATTTCTCTCCAGCTTTACCTAGGGCTTAGCAATCCCACAGTCTGGAGGCTGACCATGCTTCTGCTGCTCGAGGATCGCTCATGATCATTTCTTTCAAAGGCAGTACATGAGTTAAACACTCTTTTCTCTTCCCTCTTCCTTCCTCTCCTTGCCAATACCATTGATTGTGTGGCTATGTAGTAAACCACAATAAGGAACCAGTCCAGGATAAAAACAACCCTTTTTTCTTGGGAACAGCTGAGCCTGGATCAGTCCCAAATCCATTTCATCCTGTGGCCACACAGATAAATATACCTGGCATGACCGAGCAGTCAATGAGAAGAGTAAGAACAACAGGCAGGCAGTCACTACAGCTGCTTATTCTGGCACTGCCATTGAAAAAGACATTTCTTAAAATGTAACCTCCTCTAGCGGCTTTTTGAATTGTGCAGTTCTCCTGCTCACAGTCTCCCACCTGCCCTCCCACACTAGAGGTGACTCTGTCCTGTCTTCTCCCCCCACTAACACAGACACACAGCAAGGAGTCGTGACACTGAATCACTTAGTAAGCAACTGAAGTGAAATACCTATCTGATGAGTAAAATCACTCAGGAAGTGAGTTTGTAGCGATGCAGGGAACCATGAGCATCTTCCAGACTACTTGTTTTCAGATATAAAGAATCCTGCTAATAATGTAACTGGAAAAGGATTTTTTTGTTATCTGCATACTGCAAAAGCAATTCTCTAAATCAAAATGTGAGGATTGGCAGAGACAGAAATTAGGAAAGCAACTGACCTGCCAAATAGAATATATGGCAATGAAGATTATTGGATATGCCATGACTAAGAATGAAATTCAGATGCTAGTAGGGATGGGGAGAAGAAAAAAAATAAAAATAAAAACACCCACAAAACAAAAAAAAACAACCCAGGAACATCAAGAGTAGATGCACTTATCCAGGATTAGCCCCACCCACCAGGGCATTAGGATTTCTCATACCTGGCACAGTCCAAGGAATACCCTGTATATGTGACAGTCCCACTGCATAGGTATGAAGTTCAAAGATGGTAGTGAGCCCCCACCCAAAATAAAAACCTAGGCCCTGGGCCATGTGGAATTGGAGCACAGGATGACACATGGCAACTGCTGAAATTAGATGGGGCAGGGACATTTCTTCTAGTTGACCTCCTTCAGATCCTGACTTGATTTGGAATTACACAGTGTTTTTGTTCCCAGAGCAAATTTGTATACTTAAGGAAGGTGTTACAGGTTACACTAAAGAGTTTGCACCAAGTAAAGCCAAGCTTTTCTAAGGCAATGAGGATGTTCCCGTTGCATAAGCTTCCAGTAAGCACGACGACTTTAGATATACTGGCAGTAAAGTAGTAGAAGCAGAGTTGGTTAAATATTTCATGGGAGACTGGAATCTGAACTTCTAAGTCTGGAGGCTTTCCAGACTCACTTAGAAGTGATGGCAGACTTCTATTCAGTAAAAACACATGAATATTTTGTCATGCATTTAGTGGCATTCGAAGCAGCTTCTAGGTTGCTGTTGGGATTTATAGCTTGTAAGGATGAGCCACACGAGGAATTAGCCCCCCCATCATTATCTGGCATATTCCAATGGTGAATTGCCAACACTGCTGAAAAAAGCAGCCTTATTTCAAATCTGAATTTATCTAGCTTCAGCTTCCAGCCACAAGATATCATTAAATCTTCCTGTTAGGAGTAAGCGTCTTATGTACCAGGAATCTTTTGCACACTGGCACTCATCTATATAAAACGAATCATCAATCACATTGCCTCTTAACCTTCAGCAAAAGCAAACAGACTGAATTCCTGAAGCTTCTTTCAGTAAGGTATATTTTCCAGACCTTTTACTACTTCTGTAAACTCTTCTTCAAAGCTATCAGAATTAGAACCAGTACCCCAAGAACAGTTTTGTTCACTTTGTCTAAATGGAGACTAAAGGAAAAGTTTTGCTTGACCCTAACTTTTTCTCTTTTCTCCGTTGAAAAGGAAATGAGAATATAGTCATTCCGGACTAATCCAAAGCTTCTCTCTACTCCATCCCCAACACTGGATCTGGCCACCAAAGCAGAAGCATTACTTACCCTCAGCATTCAGTTCCCATATCATCGTGAAGCCCATGTGCTTTATTAACTACTGCAGGGCACCAGCTTCATGATTCAGGGCATTTATCATGACTTAAAAGCCATGATCAAGCATTCCTGTGTACAGATAGACATGGAAGAACTCAGAGTGCTATCAAGAGATGACTATCAAGTCAGGGCCCTATAGCACATGACCTACAAGGAGAAGCTGAAGAAGCAGAGCTTGTTTAGCTCAGTGAGAAGATGACTAAGGTGGTTTAAGAGCAGCCTGCAGCTGCTTGGAGGGGAGTTACATGCATCATGCAGGCATGTTTTTCTCCACAGTGTTAGATGACAGTGAAAGGCTGAACCTCCACAAATTCTAACTTGGAGGCTCAGGCTTCTCTCCAGGAAGACTGCACGGTAGTCCAGCAAGATGCCCCAGGAAGCTCTGCAAATCTCCAGCCCTCAAGGGTTTCAGGACTCCTCTAGAGAACACCATGCCTAACTGGATCCAGTGTTGGCAATAGCCCTATGGGACCTCTAGAGGTCTCTTCTAATCGATATTCTATGATTCTTCTCAAGTGCTGCATTCTTTGTTACTTTTATTTGATTAAAATGCATATTTTTCAAAAGAATTTACTTTATCAAGTGGGATTATATAACCTTATATAACCTAATTTATTCCAATATAACTGATCTTAGCTGTACCAGAATTAATATTTCTTTTCCTCTAGACAACTGATAAAAATACTGAGTGATGTTAAACTAATAATAAATTCCTACAGATATCTGCTAGGGAAACCTTTAGGGGATAACAACTTTCCCTATGTACAATGCTTCCTGAAACCTGTTAGCCAGTTTTTATTTAATTTAAGGCCATCATGATTTTGGATAGTGTTATTTTTAAGACTGTCATATAACACAGAAGTCTAGTTATATTCCTCAATTACCTTTATCCAGCAACCCATCTACCATCAAAAACATTAATCATTTGTCTGAAAACTTTTTTCTTAGAACTGTGTTAGACGACATGAGTTATAATACCATATTTTCACTCTATAGAGAATGCAATCTTCTGGTTTGCCTTTCCTAAGGTCACTCAAAATACAAATTTACATATTTACATGAAGTATATGCATACCTACTTAAAACACAAAATAGGGCGTTAGCTTTATTTTATAGCATTCTGAAATCTGGTTTAGAACATTTAAAAATCTGCTTAGCCAGTTATATTAATATTCTTGTACGCAAATTATCCATGTCCTATGTTTAGCATTACAACTGAAGTTTAATATTTAGTAAGGTGTTAATAAACACCTGATGTTTAATATTTGAATATTGAAGTGCAACTTTTTTGTTGTTGTTGCTCAAAACCGAAAAACCTAACTTCCCCAACAGCTAACAGAGAATTTAAAGAAGCATTTATTGCCCATTCCACACAGTTAACACCTTTATGCACACTAACCACCACCACAGGCCAATGCCGTTGAAAAAGATGTAATTTATTCCCATTGTATTTAATTGAGGATGATTCTTTCAGTCTGGAATTGTCTTTTTGTACCGTTTGTTTCGCACCCTTGTTGAATCAGATGCTTACCCAGAACCAGTTATATCCTGATACCTAACAAAATTCAACACAGTCTCAGTTTAAACACACTGAAAACACAGCCTTGGCAAACAGTAAAAATTAAGGCACAGAAAATGGTTTACAGAAAGAATACTTCTGCATCAAAAGCCCAGATCTCTCATAAGAAGAGAGCTGTGCAGAGGTTTGGTCTTTGAGTAAACTCAATTTTTTTCAGGATATACCAAAGCATATTAGCTGCAAGCCAAAAGCCATTTAAGTAATTTATTCAATTTATATTGCCACATGGGCTTAAGTTAACTGGGCTTCTTCACTAGACTCCAGTGAAAGTAAAACTGTGCCATCTTGGTTTTATGAACTGGTCAGAGTAAAAATTCTGATAACTCTGAAAGTACAGTGAAATACTGTGTTTTCTCAATGGACAATAAACTTGATCACCATTTCTAGAGGTGTACATGTTAACTGTTTAAGTGAACACTGAGGATAAATTATATACTTAAAATGAGAAAATGTTTGCACTTCCAATTAAAAAAAAAATCTGAAGAATCTTTACAAGCTTTATAAACCATACTGAAATAATAATAATAATAAAACCAAAAAATTTCAAGGTTTATTCCCAGAAAGCTAATGTAGCTTTTGAAGTGCTACTGCTCAAAAAGTAAGACCTGCTTTGGCTACCTGGACCAACAAAACAGTTATTTCAAAAGACAGATTTGCAGACAAAAACATCTGGTGGCTGATATTAACAAGTCATTCCTGAAAGGAAAAAGCAATGCAATTGTAATTTTCAAGCACAGTATCTGTTTGAAGAGATAGGAATTTTTTATGTATGCCACAGCTTAAAATTTATATGCACATATCATGTTAAAGCACTGCAAAGTTATATCAAAAAACTCTCTCCAGACTTGTTTTCTTCAGTTAACCTAAAACTGCAGAAAGTAGTAACTAATGTCACAACACACTGGCTAGCTGACTTGTGTCGTCATTCTTCATTTACTTAAAATTTGAAGAGTTAGCACAGAAAATGATAACCTCCATAAACATGTGTAAGTGTAAATGTACAAGTGAGAGCTGGACCGTGACGCTTTAATGTTTTGATTATCAATTTTAATGGTAAATGGTGTAAATGACTTCTAAGAGGAAAAATAAAATAACATAGGAAGTAGCTCAGTGTATTTACCAACTTTAATTACTAGCGAGTGACCAAGATGATGCTTTATCTAATGCATACACAGAGCATTATTCGTTATTTGTTTTTTGTATATATTAGATCCCCAGTGACAGTACACATTTTGCATCAAAATTTTTCACTCATGCTTGTGAATTATTGGGATTTTACCTAGAAACACCTAGATAAGTATGTCAGGCTTAAACTATTATGAGAAAAACAGAGACAGAGAGAGGGTCTGTAAACAGCAACATTTCATAAAGGCAAAACTAAGATTTATACCACACTGAGGCTATTTTGGACTTCTGTAAGGAGATTCAAGAGGTCAAAACCTGAGCTGCACATCTGAGTCACGCTTTGCATTGAAAGTTAAAAGCAGGCTTTTTTTCCCCCACTGCACCCCGTGCTTTCTTTTACACGTTTCATTAAGGCTGAGCTTATAGATGTTCTTTTTACCTTTTTGATACCTTAAAAAGCTGCAGTATTCTGTCACACATAGATAAATAGACAGATAGAGGTAACATACCTGTTAATAGATAACGTATCTACTAATCCTGAAAGTTATTGGGCCATATTCAGTGAACTCACAAAAACATATATCTAATCCAGCCTTTCTGTAAGTCATTTTCATTTTTTGAAGCCAAAGGAAAAGTCATCACAAAGTCATCACAAGGAACAAATGTATTTGATTCTTTCAGCCTACAGTCAGAGGTCAAAAAACATCCATGCACTCAGCTTCAATGGAATTAAACACCTGCTGTAACACACCTATTTCTGTACGAAGAACAGTTTTTAGCCTTCTGGTATTTCATTTACTACTTTGTTTTGGACTCAAAGTTCTCTTAAGTCTTTTTACAAAAACACTGACAAAATATATTTTAGTACAACTACATACATGATCATTCAATATTCATCTGTTCACAGCATCTACTGCTGGTGCAGAGGTGGTTACTGGACTGCAACGTAACATTTCACTGCATTTTAATTTTAATACAGTAGTGGAAATACCATTTTGGAGCATTTTCTATACTTAGCCTTTACTAATATAAGGAAAATGATTTATGAAAAAGCAGAGCAAAGCAGAACAAGAAAACAGGGGGAGTCAGCTTTGCAGAGAGGAAGAACAAGCTATTCCTCAAGAGGAACAAACAAACGCCTATTAAAGAAATTCAGAATCAAGATGACAGAAAAGCAATCCAAAAGCAGAAACCGGCAGAATTCAGCACACAGCTCCTCTCTCTTCCCACTCAGTTTATTAAGAAAAGAAAAATTACTTTCTGATTGACTACAGCAACAGGCAGCTCTTACAAGATACTTAATACCAGGAAAATTAAGCAATATTTTTGAAGAGCAGGAAGAATTTTGAACAGGGAATTCCAAAACATTATATATCGGGTGAGGATTTTAATTCAGTAATTACAGTTATATGAAAGAGCTGATTTCACCTGGGTGCAAGTAAGTAAACTGTACACATTTTGAACTTGTTCTCAGCAGCAGGCACATACTGTTATGTTTTTGAAAACCAGCATGACCCCCAGGATGCTGAAAAGCTCTCTCAATCTAAACAATTACCAGCTTTCCACAGCAGCATTTCACTTGTTTGCAACAGTAAAAGGAAGAAACTGGATAAACTGGATATGTGTTTTAACACTTGGGGGACTGTGATACTAAGTGATGCCCATTTAGCAATACTCTGTAGCATCCAGAAACTGGCTGGACAGTTTAGAGCTCCAGGTATCTTCCTTCGTTCATCATCTATCAATGTTATTTGCCGCTCTTCCCTAACAGAAATTATTCTACCCCAAATAGTTCCATGGACAACTTTAGAGGTTTGCGGGGTTTGGTTTTTTAAATAGAATTTACTTAATTTAACTATTCCAATGTTACTTCTAATTTCAAGGTGAAAAGCAAAGCACAAAATCTGAAAGATCTGTGTGACAGGAGAGGGAAAGGGGAGAAGAGATGAGATCTCTCTGGTCTTACTCCCCTTCTCAGGGTACAAAATGAAAGCCTAGGGTCATGATGCCTCCATGATCTTCACAGAAATATTTCTGCATAGGTGTTGTTTTTCTTTGAAAAAATCTGGGTGAGAAATACCGTATTAAATCAACACATGCTTAAAATGAAGTGATCTCCTACTCAGAAGAGCAACAGCCTTTGCAAGAGTTGGAATCCTTGGAAACTGAGCTGGTAGTCACACAACACAATCCCCAACCATACCACCATGTTAACAGAAGATATATTTCAGAAGTATTAAACGGTTAGAGTCAAATAACTCCAAACACATCCGTGAGCATTAATTCACCACTGGGTACTATTTAATATTTTTTTAAAAAAAAAAGCCTCTCTCAAAACAATAGGTTAACTCTTCCCTAGAAGGACAAATAAATATTTTATTTTTCTGTCCAGTGCTTTTTATGCACACTGATCAGTTCAGAACCCGCAATGGCAACAGGATGTAAACATTTCCCTAATGATCTTACAATTTATAACAAGCCACACAAACAACCAAAACATCAGCACTTTCCCCTGTTGGGATTCAGCATTTGCTTTATAGCTCTACAGATTAGCAAGAGCCTGCTCCCTTAGGGTTCAAACAGTTGACATCAATTTAATAGGTTACAGTGTTGTTGCAAGTAGATGTTGTTACACTGGAGACCTGTTCATTACATCATACAACGTAAGGAAATAATTATGTGCGTGGGTGCTGCAAACAAATCCTACCCAAAGAAGCTCCTCAGATAATATTTGAATAAAATATGCATATTTCTTGCTTGTTCCACACTGGGTATTTCGATGGACTTTCTAACAATTTAGATATGAAGAGAAAGCTATTGTAAAGAAATAAGTATTTCCTCCACTTTGCATATCACATTGTAAATATATAGAGAAATTTAGCATAGCACAGAATACTTGAGGCTTCTACAGCATTTCAGAATTTTTTCATTGACAGAACAAGCCATCCATGAAGTGGGCTGGCCTTTATCATTCACCTACAGAGTAGCACTGCTTTACCAGTTTGCCTCTTGCATTTTTTCTTTTTTTTTTTTGAAGTATACTTAACTTCTGTGTAAACCGCATGCATGAATGTACAGGCACAAGCTATATATGTATGGGCTAGATAACCTGTAAAAAGAAAAATACAACTACCATTCTGTTGTAACCTACAACCATGACCTAAAGCGTTGATATTTACAATACATTATGGAAATTTTCACAGATCTTATGTATAAGACACACAGATTGGCATGCGAATAAGGCAGCATCCTGGTATTACACAATAGAAAAAGACTGCCTGTATGAAATGGCAATGTTTAAAGTTTCCTGATTAAAAATTAATTTAAACTGCCCTAACTACTGGCTGTAACTGAATATAGCAGCTTATTCCCTGAAGAAGCACAAGAATCTCCGGAGTAAAAAGCCAAGACCACAAACCCCCTTACTATAACACTATTAGACACATCTTCAGCAGGCTTTTCCTATTTAAACTACAGGCCATAAATGCAAGAACTGCCTTCCACAGGCTAATCATCACAGGAACAAGCTGCTCGTGTCAGTGCCAATCCAATTAATTTTTCTTCTGGAATACTAGAGACTTCCTCAACTATTGCAGTGTCTTAAAAGTGAAACAAGTATATATTTCTAACCTCAAGTTAGTAGCTGGATGGAACTGACATTCTAGCTGTTCATCTCATAAAGATCACCTTCATAAAAGTCAACTCCAGGAGAAAGAAAAAGGAGCAATAAGATTTGCAATGGGACAAAAACATGTTGGCCACATATGAATAAATATGCATGTTTGAAAATGACTGGGAAAGGGGGACTCAGTAATAAGAAAAATCAGCAATTATTGTTTTCTAAAAAATTCTAATACTCAAGTATTAACTGCTTACAGATATGGGAGGCCGTTCCTACCACTCTTATTCCCTACCAGTCTATTACAGGGACTGCACTGAAAGCAGAAATTTGGTGACTGACAGAAGGTGACAAAACACATCTTGGACTCCCCTCGATCAGGGGAGAGAAGAGATGCCACAAGGAAACACTCATCCTCCTTTAGTCCACAGCATTTACTTCAAGCAGGATGCAAGACTCAAGTCCAGATAAATCCAGCCTAACTTCCCTTTCACTGAGGGAAAGAAAAATGAGGATTCCGTGGGTGATGTTGTCCTTGAATACAGCAACACTGCACGTGCCACAGAGGTGTTTTGATACGGTTGGTGAAGCAGCTTGGAGTTTTCACAGGCAATCTCTAATGATGGGGGACACAAAGGACTGGATTTAAAGATATTTAGGCACCTAACTCCTACTAAAAGCAATATTTCTGAAGTGTCTAAATACCTTTACAGGTAATCTGATTACATTGAATGTTTCTCCTTTACTGGATTTGGAAAGACAGCAGACATGAATATATATTTACAATCTGTTTCTTCATAGCAGTAAGAGTATTGGAAAATTTACCTTCTTTTTGTGAGAGCCTATTTCATTTTTGGCTATTTCCACAGACTATATCTAATGCAAGATAAGAAACGTTAGAAAGATACCCAATCAACTGGAATATCTTGGAATTTGACCTGCATGTTTAGGAAAGTACAAGATTATTCCATATTAGTCACCACTGGGATACAGATGAAACAAAGACATGCCTTTCTGCTGAACATCATGTTTTTTTATGGATAATTGACTGCATGCACTAAATTGCGCTGTAAGAAAAAGAGGCCAAGTATGAAACCTATCAAGCTATGCTTGATTCCATTTAATGTAAAAGCAGTTGTTGCCAGTTTTCAACAGTACAATCAACAATTCTCCAAATATCCTCAGTGAATTACATTTCTATGAGATAGGGCATCTAGCAGATAAATACAGCTCACTAACTATTACAGTGTTTTCCCTGATGCTTTTATAGGCTGTTTGCACAAAACCAAAGCAGCCATAAAATAAGCCACCTGTAAAGGGTTATTTTACCAACAGGACTAAAAAAAGATACTTCAAGTGTGGGTGAGCAAAGTGAGAACCATATGGGACGCTGCACAGATTTCAACTGGGGACTCTAGCTCCTCAGAAGGACTGAAGTCAAGGCATGTTCCATATGCAGCATTCTGCTTCTCCGAAAGTTTGAACACTGGGTACAGCTAGCAATAGTTAACCTTCTATCAGGTGAAACTGCAGTAACTCATTTTACAGATATCGGATAAAGCTTGTTCAGAGACCATTGTTCATTACACATCCTTAAAGGAGGAAGCTCTACAGAGAATGCCCAATGTGGGCAAATATGACTTTAGAGTTAAAAAACTAACAGAACACCATTTGCACTTTCTTTAAATAAGGGAACTGTGCAAAGGCAGATAATAATTTAATGACTAAATACAAATATTAAGAATTGAAATGTTTTAATATGCTTATTCATGTCCAATCGTGATTATTCACTTTCTTAATAAACTCTACAAAAATGTTTTAAAAACACCATAGGATTATACCAGCTTTCTAATTCAGCTGAGATAAGGTGTCCCCAAAACAGCCTTTTTGGCCTATATAGCCTTTATCCTGTTTTATAAGACAGTCATATCTTATGAATTGCAGCCGGCATATCAGTCACTTGCTGAATCCATTGCAACAACACAAAGAATTCTGCACGTCCTAAGAGAGAACAGTGTTCTGCAGGAATGAGGTATAAAAACAAACAAACTAACCTGGTGTTGTGGAGCTCATTGCTCTTGATGGAATGGTAATTTGTTGACAGTGTAAAGCCAAACTGTGGCAGAAGTTGTTCAGATTTTGAGATTCTTCCAGAATTGGGGAGAATCTAAATAAAATAAAGAAAAATCACTTTTGACCTATACATTAACAACATATTTTAAGAGATCATAGTTATGCCAACCAGACTTAAACAGAAGAACATCTGAAATCTTTCTCAAAAAAAAGGTTCTTGCTTTCACCTACATACTTGCTGTAAATTCAAGAGCTGATGACCACTGAAAACAAGACTAAACCTAAAAATCCTCAAGCTTCAGGGCAATCCAGACTCAGATACAAATTTGCACTGCAGCCCATCTATAGTCACATAACAATATTAGAAAGTAAAGGATTAACCGGTCCTTTCTCTTTGCACTAAGATCAGGGAATTGCATGAACTAGAGTTTGAAAGACCTGAGGAAGAAATAGCTGGATGGTATCCTTATGGCTAAGCAGTGGCCAATTCATAATTTTGCTCTTACTGTAGACATTTGCAGTCAGCACTGAAACATGAATGTGCAGAAACAGATATGCATTCAAAAGCCTTTCTGGAATATCTACTACTTCCTTAACCTCCAATGTTTACATAATTCAGAACAGAACTTGTTGAAATAATTAGCATAGTTGAATGGATCTCCCACTACTAGCTAATGGCATCTATGACACCACCAAGATAGCTGCTTAATAGTGTGGGCTGCTTGAGAGCAGGGCAAGGAAGGTTCTGCAATTTGGCTGAATACTTTCACAGTCTTACAGCATTCTCAGTTCAACGCAGAAGCAAAGGCAAAAGTGTTTCTCTAATATTCCCATCTGCTGAAAGTTTAAAGCTGCAGAGAAGAGGCTTTCAGAGAACCAAAATATATTTTCATTCAAGCACAATATAAACAGCATAATGGGAAAGAGGAGAAAGTTGTAGTGCACTACGACGACTGTGACTATCCTATTCAGCCACTGCTCCTGAAGCATCGAAGTAGTTGAAGATATTCTTAGTGCTGAATATTTTAGCAGCTTTCGTCACTTTTTTTAAAACCACCAACTGCACATTTAGTTTCAAGCTGAGCTCAGCCAAATTTCAGATAGTAAATTACATTTTAACCTAGTATAATCATTTAAGTTTAGCATCATTATCGTTCAAGAAAGGGAAATCACACATTTAGATAAGTAACTTCTGCTTTTATGCCCACTAAAGTAACTTGCTCAAACAGGCATGATATTTGGAAACATCCAGTACTCCAGCAGACAGCATCTGTAAAATCGAACTTCATGATACTTCATGGAAATCCTAATTAGTTTCCTTTGCTTACCTCATGCATGAAATTTCATCAAGTATCAGATGGAACCACTATTAAACTGAACAGCCTCTACTGCTGATCTAATCCAAAACTGCTATTTGGGAACATGTTTACCTTGATTGAGGCAGGTGAGTTACTTCCCCATATAGCTCCAAGATTTGTCAGTACAAGTACAACAAACGCACAATTTAGGCTAGCCAAGTTCTAAGATTATTATTTAATTTCAGAGAGCTCATTGTTATTTTAGCAGCTACACAGATAATGAAAAACATTTTCCAGTGAATCCAACATCCATTCATTCAGTATCCAGCCTCAGCTGTGACTATATGGTATCTCACAAAGTCACATAACGGATATTAATGCTTAACTATGGACTTTACTAGAGTGAGTTTTCAGTAAAGATTTAAACTAAACATAACAGAAAAGTCTGGAAATTAGGATTTGGCAATATTCTAAGGAAAACACTTTTATAATCACCATAACTAAAACTACAATTTTGTCCAATCTCACTTCATGTAGACTCTCTCATCTAAGTGGATATTTGAAGCTAGTGTGACCAGAGAACATGCAATCAGTTCAGGCTGCATGCTCAGATGACCAACCTTTCACCTCGCATAAACGAATTTCCACTTCTTTCCCCAATAAAAATAATTGCAAGTAATTTGGGATAGTTGTGTGAGATAGTGAGAGATCAGTAGATATGTGTGGCATGCTCCTGTGAGTGCAAATACTGATATTCCACATACTGTCAACACAACGGTCCCACCCATCCTGAACCACTAGGTTATAGATACCAGCTTTGCTGAAACTCTGTAGAAAGAAGCTGCTTCATAACTCTTGCATGCTTTTCTGGAGCAAGGAACACTTACCCTTGGAGGAGAACCAAGCTAAGGAAGACTTAAACAAGCTAGACACACGTAAGTCCACGTGACCTTATGGGATGGATGCTCCCATGAGGGACAAGGGAGTTGGCCAATATCACTGCGGGGCCACTCTCAGATTGCCTTTGAAAGGTCATGACCATCTGTGCTGGTTTTCGCTGGAATAGAGTTAATTCTCTCCACTGTAGCTGGTACAGTGCCAACAGCAGAGTCATGCTTTAGTTGTTGTCAAGTAGCGGCTCAGCGTCGCTAAGCGGCGCCTGTAGCAGCCAGGGGCCTTCCCAGCTTCCCGCTCTGCCATGTGGGCAAGAGGCCGGGAGGGGCAGGGCCACAGCCCAGACAGCTGACCCCAACTGGCCCATGGGATGTTCATTCCATACCATGTGACACCATGACCAGTACATTAACCGGGGCAGTTGGTGCACAGGGGGGCGGTTGTGGCTCGGGGACTGGTGGCGTCGGGTCGGCAGGTGGTGAGTGGCTGCATCACATGTGGTTGGTTTCGGTTGTTCATTCCCCCTTCCCTCCCCCTGCCTTGGGTTTCACACCTCTCTCACTGTTTTCCTTTTCATTGTGTTGTTGTTGTTATTGTTTTATTTTAATAATTATCTGTTCTTATCTCAACTCATGAGCTTTACCCTTCTGATCCTCTCCCCATCCCACTGGTGGGGGAGTGAGCAAGCAGCTGTGTGGGGCCGAGTTGCCGGCTAAACCACAACAGCATCAAGGGAGGTTCACAAAGACTGTAAGAAAGGAGATGTTACTCCTGTCTTCAGGAAGGATAAGAAGGAAAATACGGAGAACTACAGACCAGTTAGCCTCACCTCAATTTCTAGGAAGGTGATGGAGTGAATAATCCTGGAAACAATTTCCAAATATGTGAAGGACAGGAAGGTGATGCGAAATATTCAGCAGCATCTATTTACAAAGGAGAATCATGCTTGGCACTGTAGACAGCCTTCTACAGTGAAATGACTAGCAACATAGATGAGGGGAGAGAAGTGGATGTTGTTTATCTTTATTCTAGCAAGGCTTTCAGCACTGTCTCCCATAACATCCTCAGACAGACTGAAATACAGATAGGTAAGTAAACAGTGGGGTGGCTGAGAATTAGCTGGGTTGCCAGGCTCAAAGGGTTGTGATCTGCAGACCAAAGTCCAGCTAGAGGCCAGTCACTTTAACGGAGCGCCTGGGGGTCAATACTGGTGCCAGTACTGCTTTTCATTAACGAGCTGGCTGATGGTGCAGAACAAACCCTCAGCAATTCTACAGATGATTCAAAACTGGGAGGAGTGGTTGACAGAGCCGATGGTCGTGCTGCCATTCAGATAGACTTCAACAGGCTAGAGAAAATGCGTCTACGGAATGGATGACGCAAGGTTTGGGACAGGTGGGGGTGCTGCAGGGCGGGGACTCTGTGGGAGAAGGTAAAGACCTGCCATGTGCCAGTCTCAGCTGGTCCAGCCAGCCCTGCAACAGCCCCACCGCAGGCCAAAGCTTAGCCTATCACCAAAGTTTGTGGAGATTCTGTGAAAGCATACTTACAGGTGGAAGACACCAGACAAACAGAGAAGCAGAGAAAGAAAGTGAGAAACAGAAAGAAAACCAAGGTCAGAGGAAAGAAGGTATTCCACTGCAGAGCAGTGATGAAAAGACCAGTGAAGAAGAGAGCGCCATACTCTTCTCAGTGATGCCTAGCGACAGAGTAAGAGGCAATGTGCATAAACAGAAATATGGGAAATTCCATTTAAACATTAGAAGGCACTTTTTCACTGGTGCCTCACTTAGTGAGGCAAAACACCTCAGGAAGAGGCTGCCCAACTAGTTTGTTGAACCTCCATCCTTGGAGATTGTACACTGTTTTGGGCAACCTGCTGCAGTTGACCCAGCCTTTAGAAGGGGGTGGAGTAACTATCTCCAGAGGTCTCTAGGTCTCTTCCAGTCTCAGCTACCATAGACAGCATCAGCACTGAATTTTCATTGCTGTTAAACCTACTGAGAATAACTCCCATATAAGGAAGCATTCTGCTGGGATCCCCCAAAAAAACCATTTCTGTTAAGGAATTCTGCAAATTCAACTGCACTGGTAGTCTTATATTTTATGAAGCGGCGGTTGGCATCCTGCCTGATATTCTATTTCCATATATTTCTTGTAAATGCAAAGCTTTCAGTAGCTGAATGTTGTTGTTCAGGTTCAGTTTTAACAACTCCTTGCAAATATGATACAAGGCTCATATTGTCAAAGCTCACATTTAGAACCATGAAAAATTCCACATCATCGCATACAGAATTATATCCAAAACACAGACACTCTCATTCAAATAGACTTCTACTGATGAGCTGACATGCTTCATTTCTTTCCCTTTACTGAAAGAATGTCACAGTGTAAATGAGACAGTATGAACTGAAGTACTGCATATTTTTTAATGTTAGCACTGAACCAAAGGAAAAAAAACATAGTGCTGGCCACAGTACATTATAATTTTATGCAGGATACTATGGTCCATGGGAGATGCATCTATACTCCACCTTCACCCACAAAAACCAGCACACAGATCCTGACTGGTCAAATCTTAAAGATACTAAGGTACAGCAAGTGGTTCCAGGACTCAGTATAAAACTATCTGCATTTCCTAAGGCAATCCACTTTAACTGCATGATAACTCATTAACGAAGTCATCAACCTGGCATATTAGGCTATAGTACAATATACAGCAAACTAGCATCTATCTTCAGATATATCACTGGTGGTGATGCTGCTCATCAGTGACTTGCATTTTCTCACCCAGGAACAATGAACCCGCCCCTTTTTCTTCAAAGGGAGTTCAGTAGTTCATGTGCTCCAAGGATTGATGCAGCTTTGAAATTGCTACAGAAGAACAGCACAGATGGAATGGAGGTCTTCATGCCCAGTGGCCACCATAAAGCTTATGTTTCTTGTAACTATAAATAGGTACAACATTTTCAAACAAAATTAAGCATTTCAGGTTAATACCATTCCTTTAAACTGTCATCTCTCACTGCACTGTCCCAAGACTATACTCACTGACTACCTTTTCTTCCTATCTTGTGCCTATACATCAAAATTATTTTGGGAATTGGGTTTCTGAAATAGGATGCAGTGAATACAAATTAACAGAATTCAGATGAAATAGATTTTTCTACTTCTATTTCCCCCTTCTCCAAGATGAATTTTTCATGAGCACTTCTGAAATGAATCCATAAGCACACGTTTTCAAAACTACATCCTGGAGGTATCTTCCAGATCTTTCTCTTCCAGAAGGATTTTTTACTCAACTCCAAAATATTTCTATTTGTAAAAGGGTTCAGAAAATCATTATGCAGAGATTTCATGGATAAAAATACTGAATGCTACACTTCATTAAGTTCTGAACATGACGTGTTGGCACCCCTAATAACACATCTAGCTGATTCTCTGCTGGATACAGTTCTAAAATAATTTTCAGTTACTTATCAACAAAACTGTTGTCTTGTACTTGAGATCAAAATCCTGTAGGCCAGTCAACCTCAAGTGTCACAAGAAAGGAACAGTAATCCCTTCTCACAACAGCTTGTGTGTTAAAAAACTAAGCATCTAAAACAGCTGTCAGAATTAGTACAAGTTCTGTTGTCCAACAAGCAGTTTATTAAAAAGCACAATTAAAACAAATCCGAATGGTTAAAACAAAAAAAAAAAAACCACCAATAACATTTTTCTCTCTAGAGCATGAATAACTTGATGGTTAAAAACAATTTATTCCAAATTACTGATAATTTACACAAAAATCTTGACTAAGTATCAAACCATACATAATGAAAATCAGAGAAAAAAAGATAAAGCTGAAGATCTTTTAAAAGAACATGGCAATATAAAGACTGGAAGACAAATTACAGTGAACTTTTACTAAAATGAATTTCACGCACATAAGGCAAATCCAACCTTTCTAACCTTACACGAACCTTCAAAATTTGATTAGAAAGCGAGCTGGCATTTGGAAAATGAAAAAAAAACCAAGATCACGTGTTATGAAATGTTGGTGTAAATTCTAAACACAATGGACTTAAAGACATCAGCTCAGAGAGCAAATGGCTATATATTCTTTTATTGCCTTTCTATTGTATTCGGTTTAGAAACATAAAATAAGGTAGACTAAAACCAGACATTATGCAGAATAACACTATTAGCCAATGACCTTTACATGCAAGTACAGTGCAGATCTACTAGCAGCAATATCAAAGTCTAGTCCAAGAGAAACTGGGGTATATAACTGCTTTCAGTGATAATTTCAGGGTTCCACAGAAGAGCAATGCCTTCAGTATCCAGAGCTCAGTGCAGGATTAAATATTTTTACAATAAAGTATTGAGATACCTAATTCTTAGTTAGATAGCTACCTAACAACTTTTTGAAGTCTATATCAATTTTGCAGTACATATCCTTGCAGGTTCGGTATTAAAGAACTACTCTAGCAGAGAGTTCTGGACCGTCGTGCTCTTTGTACTTCCCCACCAAAGTAATTTCTGACACGCAGTGCCTAATAAAAAAGTATGTCTTACAGGGTCTGTAAGGAACCCTCAGCTGTACTACTAACATATAGCTAGTTTTAAGTCACAAACATTGAAGTATACTAAGTGGCAGGAGATGCACAATGTTGTGCGGAAAAGCGATTAGGTTAATATAGTCCCTTTATTTCTCACTGGAACACACTGGCTGGATCAAGCTGCGTCTCAGTATCAGCTGCATAACTGCAAAGGCACCGACCCCTTTTCCAACCCATTTCAATTGCGCTGCCTTTGCTGGATGCAGAAATTAGTGAGTCAATAAATTCAGGTTGTTTCTTTTGAAGAGTAAGTTACATCACTGTATTTTTTCAATTACTCATGTGCAATATTAAGCAGTTTTATACCTCACACATACTGTGAGCATACTACTTACTAAGCGGGAAGGCTCAGACTTCTGTCTAGTAAGACAAACCCTCCTTTCTGAAACTCTCTTAAGCAAACAAAAGAGCCACACAGCCATTTGGTCAATTGCTTCTAAACTCAGCATCTACTACAGAGATGAAGCAAAAAAGATTTCTAAAAAGCAAGATGAGATGATGCCTTCCATTAAAAATAAGTCTTAGGCCTCAGTCATCAGGATTAAATACTGTGCTGCTGAGCAGCTGGCTGGACTTCTGCTATGCCAATTACAACAAATTGGCACAAGCTTCTGCTCCGTCTCCCAGAGATGCCAGTTGGAAATACGATCTAGCTAAAAACAACCATTTTTGCCAGCCTCATCAGGTTTTTTGAACTTGGTCACCACACAGCTGCAGAAATACTTCTACTGCAGCTGAAGCTGTCCTGCCTGTGCCCTCACCAAGTAGAGGTGAGGTACAAGATTCATCCTGCATCAAGTACTATCAGGCAGTAGCAGGGACCCCACCAGGTGAGGGGCTAGCCTACATGATGCTTTCTTAGCAGAAAGAAAATATGAGACAGGCTAGCCTCTTTATGTCTACATTTTGATTTCTCTTCTTTTTGTTATACCAGATTTCAATCAGTATTCCTTAAAAATATTTTGGAAGCAAAAAGAACCTCTGCTAGGGGAAACTAATCAGAAAATTAGGCAGTCACTGAAGCACAAGCTTGACTTCTATCACTTCTGCCACTTCAAGCATTGTAAATCATAACTACAGCAGAGACTGTATCACTACTAAACATACACAGGCACTTCCAGACAGGAAGAGTTCTCTCCTGCATGCCCAGAGTCTTACCAATGGACCCTGCTGGAGCCAAGGAAACATGATGGACTTCTGATGAAGAGAGGGATGGAAGTATCAGAAGTTAATGCTTCTCTAAGCCCTAAGGGTAGCTCACAAGGGAAAATACTACTTCTACACTGAAGTTTGGTGGCTAGCAATGAAAAAAAAAATACCATCAAAGGCCTGAAGAAATCCAGTTAAATGTAAGGAAAGAAAAACAAACACACACCTTTTTTCACTGAAGTATGTTGCCCATACTTGGTGGCTGTGTAGTCTCCATCCTTGGAGATACTCAAAACCCAAGTGGACATGGCCTTGACCAGCCTACTCTGACTGTCTAATTAAATCTTAATCTACAAAATACAATCTCTAGAGATGTTTTCCAGACTCAGCTATTCTGTGAGCAGCTCCAAGACACATGAAGAACAGCTCTTGTAGGTAGTTCAAAAGTAGTTATAGTCTTCTCCCCACACACAAGGGCATGGATAAACTTCCACCAGATTAATATAATTGAAGGAAAGCACCTGTCTCAAGAATTTTTTTTCCTCAGAAACTGGACAAAAGGGAGCCACAACAAGAATTTATGGAGCCCAGATTATTTTGAAGGAAATCTCAAATTCTAGATTTCTCTTATTCTACCCCTCTTCCCCAGCACTGCCAAAACTAATTACCCAGGCTCCTGGGAAGGAAGCCTCAGACAGAACTCAATCACCTAATTGAGAAGTGTTTTCTATCAGACTATGAACATTCTTAAATTTGCCTTTGAAAAACTTTAAGTGGACTTCTGTGAAGAGCAAAGGCAAATTTAAATGACAGCAGTAGTACAGAGACTTACATGAGCACGGTGAGCTCTGCACTACTGACTTAAACAGTGCTTAATTCAGGGGATATTTGAAGGACACAAGATTTCTTTAACCAATTTATTACCAGCCATCATCAATAACTTATTCACTGATAAGTGGAAAAAAAAAGTAAAAGGCAAAACCCCCTTTTCAGTTATGCGAAAGGAAACCCTGCTGAAACCCAAAGAGCATACTCTGCCTGCTGTGTGTCCAAGAACATCAATTTTTCTAAAAATGCACGAGATTAAATGTAATTTTTAACCCATGAAACTGATTAACAACTGGTTATAGAGGAAGGGAAGGGAGGGAGGAAGGGAAGATGATGGACTGTTTATTCTCCATATGCATGCACATAGAATAAAAAAAAAACACCACTCCCGCACACATTCTTAACAAATGGCCTTACGCAAGGAGAAGAAAGTAAACAAGTAGACTTTTCCCGTTCATGTCATTAAAGGATGACTTTTCCCATGGGTTCAGGTAACCCAATCTAGTTCAGAGCACTAGAACTAGAAACAGTATTTCAAAAGAACAAGAAATAGACAGTAAATAGAGCACTTCTGAAATCTTTTGAGCCTATAATATGAAGTTCCCAGTACTTCAGATTTGGTTTATATTTGTCTTTTCACCAGTTGAAAACTGAATTTCTCTCAACCGCTCCCCCTTCTTTTTTTCTTAAACTGAACCATTGAACCTCACTGCACAGTGTGGTAGCTGACATGTAGCTACTGATAAAGAACTTTAGGAAGTGACACAATTTCCCCTATTCCTTATTTACTCTATCTTTTCAAATAAAGGGCAGCATAACAGCTAGTCCATTACATTTTAATTTTAACCTGATATGCACAGCACCTGAATATTCACAGCAGGGGGACTTTGTAATTAGAACATATCAGAACATCAAAGCTTCATACAGAAATGCACTTTTGCATTTCTGCAACATCACACTTACTTAGAATAACAGAAAGCATCTCATGAAACAAGAATTATTAGCCTCCCTATGGGACTCTGTCTTAGCATCTACAGGAAAAGACTACTTACCTAGAAGAGAAAGCCTCCAAAGGGAATCTCAGACAGCTGACCTGGGTTTTGAATTGCCCTCTGAAGGAATCAGTCTTGCTTTCCTTTTCAACTCTTAAAGGAAGCATGAGGGTATGTGATGGTTATGTTAAAAGGAAAAAAAAATTATTTAGAAGAGCAGCTTCATGTATAAAGTTCCTCAGACATTATAAAAAATTTTATTTGGAACCACAAAAAATTTGAGTATAACTGTTTGGATTCATTCACTTTGACATACTGCAATAAAGTTTTTCTGTTTTTAAGACAAAAGGACATTCTCTCCCTCACTGCAACCTTCCTCAATATGTAAGAATTATACACTATGATGTGATCATAAAGATAAATATGAACACTTGAGATTATCACCACTGCCTTCAAAAAGGCTAGAATGAAGTTACAGCTAAATACCCTTGAAAAATCCAAATCCATTTTAGGTATGTTTATGTCTAGATTAGATATTAACACAGCTAATCATATTCAACAGGATTTGATCTGCAAACAGGTCGCATTTTTAGAGCGCAATATGCCTCTGTAAGCTTTGCTTTGACACTTGGTTTGGATGAAGCCAGACAAACCTCCAGGTGAATCCCCACAACATTCTGCGGCTCTCCAGCCCTTCCACAGAGGCTACAGAGCCATCCATGGTTTCTCCAGAGCCACTATTGCTACTTTGATTAAATTAGGACCTAGATGTCCCACCCAGGATTCAAACCACTTAGTAAGACATTCAGTACTCTGTTATATGACAGACCTTTAAAACTTATCAGAACCTTTCTGAAACGCAAAGGGATGGAAAAAACCTCTTACACCATACCTCAATGGTCTTGAATTAGTACATTCATGTGGACTGTGGAACACAGGTCTCAAACATGACCTTCTGATGTCTGTTTTGTACTGCCTTCCTCCCTAAAGAAATAGTATCCAGTCTTGGACACATTCCTTCAGTGACACAGGCACAGTCAAAAAGCTGTACAAGTACTATCTCAAAGTATCTCAGGCTGCATCAGAAGAAGCGTGGCCAGCAGGTCGGGGGAGGTGATTCTGCCCCTCTGGTGTCTGGTGAGACCCCATCTGCAGTACTCCATCCAGCTCTGGAGCCCTCAGCACAGGAAGGACATGGACCTGTTGGAGTTGGTCCAGAGGAAGGCCACAAAAATGATCCGAGGGATGGAGCACCTCTCCTACAAGGACAGGCTGAGAGCGTTGGGGTTGTTCAGCCTGGAGAAGGGAAGGCTGTGGGGAGACCTTATTGCAGCCTTCCAGTACTTAAAGGTGGCCTATAGGAAAAATGGGGGCAATGTCTTTAAGGCCTGTTGTGACAGCACATGGGGTAATGGTTTGAAACTAAAGGAGGGTAAATTTAGACTGGATATAAGGAAAAAATTTTTTACTACGAGGGTGGTGAAACACAGGAACAGGTTGCTCAGAGAGGTGATGGATGCCCCATCCCTAGATACATTCAAGGTCAGGTTGGAGGGGGGCTCTGAGCAACCTGATCTAATTGAAGATGTCCCTGCTTGCTGCAGCGGGGTTGGACTAGGTGACCTCTAAAGGTCCCTTCCAACTCAAACCATTCTATGATTCTGTGATTCTATTACCTCTTTTACAGTTGAAGTATTGTGCTCTTCTACACTTAGAGATATTTCTGATTTTGAGAAAGTCTAAGCCACTTATGATACAAAATATCATTCAGGGGAAGGAGGAGAATAGTTTCTGATTTTTATCATTTATCAGCCTTAAAATATTAACCTGAGAAATTATTATTTGGAAAAGAATATGAAGCAGGCAACTTCAAACCCACAGGCATATTTGGATCTTTGGTAATTCTGACTTCGACTAGACAGAAAATTTTCCAGAAAAATAAACATGACACAGGAGTAAGGCATGCAGAATACAAACTCATGACAACTTCATTGTAGCTCGGGAATCCCAAGAATATGAAGAAAGAGAAGGATCTACAAATAGGTAAAACACAAGCCAAGAACCATGGCAATCACCTACAGAAAGCAGTCAACTACCACTATGCAGCACACAAAGGCCCCAGGTGAGAACAAGACCATCTTTTGTGTCTATGTGGCCCCTAACAGAGCTCCTCCTGCAAGGAACTTGGAATCTGCCAGCAACCCAAGCAGTGGGGACAACAGGGCTTAGCACAGGCACCAACACAATGATGACTGGCAACTGACCCCTTTACTCTAAGAAAGATATTTATAAAGTTATAAAGTCAGACTAATGTGAGAATCAACACAGGAGAGGGGTTATAGGTACATAAAAGTTGCTAGCAAGCTTAGCAGGAAGTAGAGGCAACCCCTACATGGAATTTTTTTCATAGCTGTGACACGAGATGTTGTCCAATGTTACTTCGTGCATTAAAAGTAGCAGAATCAAAATTTTCCATTTAAATCTATGATGGAAAAGTGGGTTTATCTGCTTAGCAGCAGAAGGATTTTTGTTGTTTTTACCATCAAGAATCTTTCAGCTTTTGTCGCCTAATGAACAGCCAAGTATTTTTCTGTTCACTGAAACAAGTTTCAGTCAACTGTTCCTCAGGAAAAGCATATACATATAAGCTGAGTTTTTGTATATAAACTTACAATTAAAAAAAAATTATATTTGCTGTCACTGAATTTTATCAAAGCTTGGACAAACATTTTTTACACTAGTTTCTACATATATTATGCTTCAATTTTGGCTTTTCAATGTCTAAAGAAGTATTACCACAGTCTTTAATTGTTTAAGCAGTTATTTACCTTTTTTTTTAAATACAAGCTCTATAAAATTTCTTACTCATCAAACAAACTTTTCACTAAAGCTGATGCTTTGAAGAACATTTACACTGAATGTCCTTGGACAGTGGATTTCTTTACAGTAGAGCTTTACTTGTCTTCACAAGACAAGTTTAGGATTAAAAGTGACATTTCTTAAAAGTATGGTTCAGCAAGGACTAAATGATACATGAAAGTTTGATTAATACTTTGGCATTTTCAGCGGTGGAATACAAACCAAGAAAACAGACTTTCTGCATCAGGCAGTTAAACCGGATCACAGGTAGAAGTCTGAAAATTATTTTCATGTGTGATTAGTTTTCTGAAATTTCACCAATGTCACTGAGATAAAAATAAACAAACATTATCTTCGGTAATTTATAAGTCAGTATGGTAACACATCCTTCATACAGGAACTTGTCAGCCACAGTACAGGAGACTTATTAATGCATGTGGCTGATGAACTGAACTCATAAAGCAGGACTTACAAGAAAATTCTGACCTCTGCTGCAAGTGCATATTGTCATTTAGTAATAGCAATAAGGCAAAATAACACAAAAAGCTAATGACATTCACATGTGTTTCAGACTCCACATTGGGAGTACTGTGTGCAGTTTTGGGCCCCCCAGTTTAAGAAGGATGCGGAACTCCTTAAGCAAGTCCAGCGGAGAGCTACCAAGATAATCAGGGGACTGGAGCATCTCCCTTATGAGGAAAGGCTGAAAGACTGGGGTTTGTTCAGCCTGGAGAAGAGAAGACTGAGGGGGGATTTCATCAATACCTATAAATATCTAAAGGGAGGGTGTCAGGATGATGGGACTAGGCTCTTTTCAATAGTGCCCAGTGACAGGACAAGGGGCGATGGGCTCAAGCTGGAACACAGGAAGTTCCACCTCAATATGAGAAAAAAGGTCTTTCCTGTGAGGGTGCCAGAGCAGTGGCACAGGCTGCCCAGGGAGGTTGTGGAGTCTCCTTCCCTGGAGACATTCAAAACCTGAAAACCCACCTGGACGCGTTCTTGTGCCCCCTGCTCTAGGTGTGCCTGCTCAAGCAGGGGGGTTGGACAAGATGATCTCCAGAGCTCCCTTCCATCCCCTACCATTCTGTGATTCTGTGATAAAGGTCATGGAAAGTAAGTCTTGTACAGGAGAGGGGGGAAAACAAAAAAAAAAAAAACACACCACACACCACAACCCACATTCTAACCAAGTTCTTGTCCACCCTCCCTCAGTGTCTAGGAGTTGAGCAAAAACAAACAAAAAACAAAAACCAGAAAGACCCAACAGACATCATATCAACTCCTTGGTTTTGCCCCCATCAGATACTATGGATAGACGTGTACTTGCAACTATTTTTACTGTAAATATTTCTGTACATCAACTTAATTACAAGGAAACTTAACTCATCTGTAAATCTCAGATATAAATATCAGCTCAGAATTCAGTTCCAAGAAAAAGGTTTAAAAATTTTATCTAGCAACAAGCTCCAGATAAATCTTGTCATTTAATGAGTTCTGTATCCATGCACTTTTGCATCTAGTTACATACATATTAAAAAAATAATGGGCTTCTTACCAAGTGACTCAGTTTCCCTTCTTGTTAGGATTACAACTGTGGCAAGTACTCTAATTCATAAGACTTCACATCCACAGTCATTTAAGTTTCAACATGTGGGCTTGTTCTTTCAACACTAGAATTCGGTTTTGAATTCCAGATTTAATGTATTCAAGACCTCAAGAAAAATCACAGCTAAAACCACTGTGTTTCACAAAGACTTGTGGTGAGAAGCGGGGAAGAAAACACACACACACAACAACAACAACAAAAAATAAAACCCAGACCATGCCTATGCACATACAAGGAAATCCCACTTGGTTCAGGTGAAAACAAGAGTACAACAAGCAAAATCAGGGCTAAAGACAACTCAACACTTGTTCTCACTTAAACAAGCAACCCTGACTGGATGAAAACACTTTGAATTAAAACTCAATGGTTTTGGCAAACACTGCAGAACACTTCACCTGCCATAAAAACATAAAACATAAAAACCAAACATAAAAAGATGTTGTTTAAATGCATTAAAAGTTTGATTTTTTTCTTCCTATTCTTTCATAACCAGCAACCTGGATATCCATGGAAGAGACTGCATCTGTAAACAGAGATGTTAAATTCAGTTGGTGCTCCTCAGTTTCTTGAAGATATGAACTTAAGAGTGCTCAGATGTGAAAGAATGTTTTAGCGTGGTTTTTTTTTTGTTATTCTGTAGGACCGAACAGGTATGCAGATGTCAACCAGTCAAACAATCACAGAATTCATTTTATGCTTCAGTAAGACTGTATTCCTCTTGCTGTTGCCTCTAAAGTAGGTAAATGAATAGCAAAGCTATTTTCTTACACCAAAAATAATGAGTATTCATCACTGTCTTAGCTGGATAATGTAGCACTTAGTCTGTGATTTATCCAAATCTGTCATATGTTAATCACAAACCTTAGATAATACAAAGATTTTAATTACTGCTGTGTAACTTTAAGAGGCCAGTAGAATTTGAAACTGAAAGGGAAATATGTCATCATTAAACAAAGATTTTCAGGTTGCAGAAGCAATTCTAAATCAAACCATCACCTGTCAAACTAACGTAAACAAAAGTAATGTCAAACAGACTAGGACATTTGTTAAGCCTTTGGGACTCAAAGAAAAGTGCAGAGACAGATTAGCAAAGGCATAGAGGCAGGAAGGGACACAATAAATGGCACAGGTTTCCAGCATACTTCGGGCGGGGGGGGGAAGCTATGTAACTTCCAGCAAGATGGATCTTCCGGTAGCAAGAAAAAAAGAAGAAAAATATAAAACCAGAGATACAATCTGTAATTCCTAACACATATATTGGTACAGTCTGAACAAACTGGAATTCAGATAAAAGCACAGATGCAGGGTTTGTTAGTACACCAGAAAGACTCCTAAACCCCGTTTCCAAGACATTCAATACAGAATTTAGCAGTCCACTTTTAGAAAAACTCAGGTTTTAAACTGATAGGAATATAATTTTCACCTTGTTTTCTGTGTAAGTTATACATGTATCTAAATGAACTGTCACCTGTCATTCAAGCAGAAGTCACTTTGGTAATCATATTTCTATGGAGAAAGAGAAGCTAACGAAAGCAGTCCTTGATTTATTCCCACAATAGGCAAGAAGCGTAAGAGAAGAATTAAAATTACAGTGTTATGTTTAGATTTACTACCAAACTCTTGTACCAAGTAAATCCAGATGCACAGGATTAGATTTTATGTTATTTTTACTGGCAAAGTCCCAACAACCTGTCCGCAGTCCAGAGGAGCTCATACAGCTGCAGATTTCGTGCTGCAGACTCCTCACAGCAGATACCTAACTCCTTTTGTTTTGTTACAACACCAACCATACTGCAAATTCAACTAGAAACAAGTTTCTACAGAAGCTCCATCATTATGTTCAAGGATATTATGTATGCCATACCACAAACTGGTAAATAAACATCACATGGAAATATTTTCCAGAATATCCAGGTTTTTTCAACCTTAGTATAAAGATACTACTCTATTTTTTATTTTATTTTTAAACTCTAATAGCATGGTAATCAAATTCCTCTTGACTTCAGGATGCATGGACAACTTCATGGTTAGATTTGTCTAAACAGAGTTACAGCAAAGTAAAACCTAACACAAAATTTGAAAGGAAGCAGAACAGCAAAAAAATATGCTTACCTAGTGGAAAATGCCTAACCTAATTAATTACTAAATAATCAAAATTATTTAACAGAGACACAGACACCTTAAATAAAGGCACAGACATTCAAAATGAGAAAGTGCTTTGTTTGACTTCAACTATGCTTTATTGGCAATATAAAATCCAAGCTTAAAACTAGCAATTATAAAACAACTACACTGTCCCACAGCTGGAAGAAGCTACTTTCCTCATGAACATAAACATCCCTAACCACAAACCTGTGGCTAAAATAGCCTGCGTAAAACCGGATGAGGTCTCCCGAGAAATGAGTGTAGTGACGTCATCTCCTTTCAAAACCCACTCAAATTCCAAGTGAGCCAAATCTCAGGTCATTTCAGGCTCAGAAAACAACAACCAGGCAAATGTAGCATAAGCCTTCTTTTCAGGGATCTCTAGTCTAGCTAAAGATTGAGTAAGACTAAGAGGAAATATCCAGGATTTGTGACTAAAGATTTTTCTGATTAATATGGCAATTATAAAATTGAAGAAAATAAGTGACATGGGTAACTGATTGAAAATAATTATAAAAAGAATCTTCTGCTTCTGCACAGACAGACAGTTATTGAGTATTCAGCTATTTCAGCACTAGTCCACAACCTGACTTCACAGTAAAATGGAAAATTGGTTTAATGGAATAGATATTATCTTGTACAAATAAGTTGAGAGATTTTATTTTTATATATATATGTGAGGGCCGCAATAAGGAAAGCTTATAAGAAATATGAGAGGCTTTCTACCAAGACCTGTAGTGACGGGACAAGAGGCAATGGCTTTAAACTGAAAGCGGGTAGGTTTAGGTTGGACATAAGGAAGAAATTTTTTTATGATGAGGGCGATGAGACACTGGAACAGGTTGCCCAGGGAAGTTGTGGGTGCCCCATCATTGGAAGTGTTCAAATTCAGGTTGGACAGGGATTTGAGAAACCTGATCTAGTGAAAGACGTCCCTGCCCACGGCGGGGGGGGGTTGAACTAATGATATTTAGATCCCTTCCAACCCAAACCATTCGATGATTCTAAGTTCACATTTACATGTTGCTGTTTATTTTTCTTTGAGTTTGCTAATAGATTAGTTGGTGCTTCTGCCAAAAATTTAGTTGTTATAGATGTTGGTGAGACGTTTAATGCTGATGAAACAGCTACCAGTGTGAACTGAAGAAAAGCCTTATCAGTAATTTATAGTATTTCTAACTCTACTAGGAAAAAAAACCCTCCTTAAATAGTACAGTAAGCACACAAGTGAACCTATGCAGACGGAAGTTAACAGTACACGGGCTTTTGACTTTTCAAAGTTAAGAAATAGCTCTGCAGATGCTGCAGCTACACATGTATTGCATTAGTCCATTAACATTTTCCATGTAATCACCTTACACAGCTTTTTTTTTTAATGCCTAGAAAGATCAAAAAGATGCATCCCTCTCATTATAAGGCTTAGTCAGTGATAGAATTGGCATACTCCATTTTCAACCCCTTTATTTTTTGTTTTAGTATAACTAGGAAGAAACTCACTTTCTTAGAGGCAGGTAAAAAGACCCAGTTGCAGCCGGTGAAGAAAAAATAACCCCAAAGCTGAGAAACAGAACAGGAGACAGAAGAGGACATGGAAAAGGTTAAGAGAATTTGCTACGCTGCCAGATGATCTAAGAAACTGCGCTTTATCCCAAGATACGCCTTCAGCTAAAATAGTCAATTATTATGATAAAGAGACAAGGGAAAGGAGCAGTAAGTAAAAGTTATAATGGTGCTCAGAAGTGCAGAAGTTCCATTCAGAAATAAATGGAAGTATGACAGCATCAGCTGGGGGGGCAGGGAAGCAGAAATCACAGGAAAAAAATATAAAAAAGAGGTGCAAGGCAACTCATGCAGTAGGCAAATCAAAGAACCCACAGTTTCACGTACCTTTTTGATATTGAGCAAGACAGCAAACATCTCCATTTCAGCAGGGGGAAAACATTTTCCAGGGAAGTGGAAAGTATATATATTAATGCAATAATAAAAATTCAATCTCACTGAAATCTGCAGCAATGTTCCAACACTCTACTACTTCAGTTTCATAGCACTTAATATTTATTGACATGATTCAAGTTCTGGACAATAAAGAGAGAGTGGTATCTATCGCCTCTTTCAAAGTTTTATGCTTTTTTATCCTTACCTTTACAAAAATAAAAGATCTTCACTTGCAGACAAAAATGTCAATGTGCCAAGACCCAGGAAAAAGTTCTCTCTGTCTTTGCTCTTTTTCTAGTATTATGACTAACTGTGGTAGGGAAAAGTAACAGATACCGATAACTCATGAGAAATGTGGGTTGTTTTTTTTTTTCATTATGCACTTCATATAGCCAGAGAATTAGGTAAGAGGTTCAGAAAGAAAAATTATAGACTTCTCTTGAATAATACAATACCTTTTTCAAGTCAGGAATATCTACTAATACTGTCAGTGAGAAAGACACCTTTTCCTCAGGATAAAGAGACTTTTGTTACCTATGTTTAGGCATGGAATTCACAATTAATTGCAGGTATCTGCCAAAGAAAATGCATTACAGACTACAGCAGCTGCTTTGATGACAAATATGTACTATTACTGTTTCCCTGCCACAGCAAAACCTCGGTTAAGAAAGAAAGGCATTTAAAGCTACTGCTCTACTTTCTCAATAGGATATCGGTCAGTCCCATAATAAATCCAATATGGAATTCTATTTTTTATTTCACTGGTGGAAATGTTATTTCCACTATCAATGTTTTGGATGTTAGAGTAAGAAATAGCCTCTTTCTGATTCTATTCAAATACATACTGCTGAAAGACATCGGTTGTCTTTGTTACCTCTGGATCGCTACCTCACTCTAAAATCCACATTGTTCAGAAAGCATTGGCATCTTACCTTATATCAAACCGTGGGTCTTGAATACCTGCAGGTACTCAGTGTAGTCAGGACAGAAAAGTAGAAGTGACACTACAATTTTATTTCAGGTAGATCTACAACTTCACAGATTCTCATCAAGGTCTTCATTCTAAATCATTTTGTATACAAGGGAAAACGCTGCAGGTCTATCTCAGCCAGAACTGCATCTCCCACAACATCTGCTGCTTACATAAACTGTAAAGTACAGAGACATCTCCCAAGTTTACTTTTCCAGTGATTTAGATTTCCCAAACCAGGAGCCTCTTGCACTAAGTAGACCTTAAAAGATTTTGTTTTGGTTATTAGCTTCATTACTAAATTACAACAGTAAAAAAAGTAAAAAAGATAAATATTTTTAGATGTGTTTAAAGCCCTTCTCTTCCTACAACTGAGGATATTAAACTTCAGTCAAAGATGCGTTTTGGCCGAAGCACATATACGCTTCTCAACCTCACCCTGCCAGTTGTGTTTAATGCATGTTAGTGGATGCGCACCCGTCTACATTCTACTTCAGATTTCCTGAGTGCAGGGCTTGAACCCTATCAATACACACAGACATAAGCTAATCACCACAAAAGACCTGTTACTATTAATAACGTTGATGGACAAAACTCTACACTGTCTCATCGCCTGCTGGTAAAAGGAAGATCGGAGAGCGAATGTTATCTTTCCTCCTACTGCTTACCAGGACAAAAGGCTGCTTTTGGTGCCGGTACAAATGTAGAAGGGACTACGACAGCAGCTCTGGCGGGCAGTTAAGCATTGTCTAATGAATGTTTGTACCGGTCTACCTCTTCCACATGCTTGCTTTATTTTTTTAATATCCCCCCCCCCCCCCCCCCCCGGGTCTTCTCAGGGATAGAGTATGCAGGTATTAGCGACAAGCCAAAGAGCTGCATCTACACACACTTTTAGATGCATTCAGCAAAATAGCAAAAACAAGAATTGGTTTAAAGTTGCACACTAAGAATATCCAATTCCAAAGTTGTTGGGGGTGGAGGGAAATCTAATGCACACACTGCGTCAGAACAGAACTGCAATCTCTCATTGATGCCACAGGATAAGAAATACTACAGTAACATCTAAGAAAGAAGGGAATTAAGGATTCCTGATGGCAAAAGATATAAAATACAACTGCAAACACAGTTTAGGTGAAATACTAAGACAAAAAAAAATTTTGGAAACTTGAATTAACTAACACCATACCTTACTCGCATCCAGGCAAGGTTTCACTGACACTACTCAAGACCTTAGGTTTCCACTGTGAAGAAGTTGGGGGGGGTGGGGAAGGAAGAAATAAAAAGAACTCTTCTAATACTTTCTAGAAGTCCTTGTGCCCACAGCAGAATCTTCCAGCTACAGCAGAAAGCAGAACAGCACAGTTTGCTGACAGAGCTTGCAGTCTAGCTGCACACCCTCTCCAAATCAGCCACATCCTACAGTGAAGTGGTAGGTGGGACCCAACAGAACCAGCATTGTCTCCTGCCTGCAAACCACTCCCAGAGTGCCAGTGGCCTAGATTTTGTGCTTCTTAGACACATTAATATCTTGGTGTGCAGCCTGTAACATGAGGAAGGCTGGTCACCTAATTTTGATCAGGTGAGAAAAGCAGCTCTGGAGAGTTAAGCTGAGAAGTAGAAGAATGCAATAGGACACACAACAGAAATCAACCTTCGGCACATGTGTCTAATAGACTTCTATCTTCCATCTAGAAAGACATGTTAAGAACAGCCAAAGAAAAGAATTATTCTCCTTCTGGTTTGCACACCATTCTTGGACAGTTTGGTCCAGAAAAAAACAGCATTTAAATTTTTGCTTTCTAGGTTTATCTAGACACTGTGTGACTCCGTACCTCCACCTGTGCTACAGCCAGCTCCCTTCATCCCTTTAAATACACAGGCAGCACTGGGCAAGTAGAATTTACATCAGTTACATCTTGTTCAGACACTTTTACCACAAAAACTGTTCTTCTGTACACTGAATGAATTCAATTTTACTATCAGTATTTTGGAAAGCATCTTGTGGTTTGGGTCAACTATCTGAAATCCTGAATTTCTTAGTCTATCATTACATCAAGTCAACACCTAATTAACTTGGGGAATGGAAAAGGAACTCAAGTCTTCAAGGAAAATGAGTGTTATACACAGGTTTCTTTAAAAAAAAAGTTACAAGGAGTAGCAGCATTTAGTCTTCAGCAACACATATGACTTCATATGACTTTCAGGTATTCAGCAGCAATCCATTTCTTTTGAAACTAAAAATAGTTCTAACGCTATTTCAAATTTCCTACATAAAAACTCTCTTGAGACTGACACACCACAGAATATTGGCCATATTTAGGCCCACTTTTAGAGAGTTTTTTTTAACCATCTCTTCTTCTATAGCAGTGTCTCCTCTCCAGTTCACCTACTGTAAAATCATAGTAGCTTTTTGATCCTCAATTGTCTTCATTTATCCCATACACCTCCTAGTCTCTTGTCATTTACATGATAACCTGCTGCAGTTACAGCCCTCTTCCAATCTCCCATTCTTCTGGAAATACCATTAGGAATATTCAGTGGAGTATCTGCATAAATGTGACTAAAGAATAGCTTATAGAGATCTCTGAGGTCCTTTCAGTGGCCACAACAGGTACCCCAGAAGTCTATGACTAACCAGCTGATTAGCTGGTACTCAGTGACTGCTATAACAGTTCCAAAGCTTTTTTCAACACCACTTCTTCCAGCGATCAAACCTACTCTGCCTGGGATTACCATACCACATCATTCGACCGAACCCTGGGTCAGTCATACAGATTGCTTTGATTGTGGTAGAAGAGCAGATAGTAAGACTGAAATTGTGCCAAAAACATGAACAGTACAGCACCTTGGAATGAAAGAGTTTATCCTGGTTCTCCTGTTTGGACACACTAAATCCATTTTTTATAAGTTATTAGTTAATCACATTATTCTTATAAGCTCCAATCATTTGCACCACAGTAAATTAAACTCAATCTCTTCAATTTTTATATCCCGTTTTCCTGCATCTTCCACATCTTCTTCCATACTACACATACTGCCTGTTGTGTTGACTTACTTCAGCCCTTCCAAGGAGTTTGCCTAGTATTAATTCAAATGATTAATTTTTGGAAATGGTCAGTGTGCTCATTACAGGTTATTCTATTCACAATGCCGTGGTCTTCATCTGCCTCTTGCGACTCCGCAGCTGCATTTATCAAACTGTGAACACAGTCAGAAAGCTTGGTTTTTGGAAGATTTAAAAACCTGATCAGACAAGTGATCTTGGTTACTTCGTTCCAAATCATCCAAAAAACAATCAGTGAAACTAATCATGAACATGAAGTTAGGTACACACCTTATTCTTCACCAAAATAAAGTGTAGCATAATCACAGAAAAGAAAAAAAGCCAGGCTCTTATTCGATTACCGTGCAATATCTGACCTCCATTTTGCCTCTAAGTGCTTCTAAAAACAAGCAGAAAAGGAATTGCTGACACACCTGTGTTACACAAGAAAAGAAGGGACAAGATTAATATTTGAAACGCCCTAACAACACCAAAAAAGGAAGTGGTTTAGTCTCAAAAAAAAAAAAAAAACAAAAGCAAAAAACCAAACCAAAACAACCCCAACCAAAACCCATGCTTAAATGCAATTACATCTTGCTGGCACTTAAAAACTTGTAAACTGACGGTTACAAATAATCTGATTAGGTTAATAATGAATACTTGAAGGATATATTCAGAACACAGCAACAGGTTTATTCTGTCAACATCATTAAAGACCTAATCAGTATATCAGCATTGTATCAAGCTCAGGAACTTCTATGTACAAACTATGATTAAAAGAGGAAAAAAAATTTTTGAGCTGAACAAAATGCTCAGGATCAGGTCCTACATTGTAATATGTATTTCAAACATACACAAGGCTAAAATGCAGTCTTTTCAGATAAGAGCTAGCTTGAATCGGTAACATCTCCAACTTCAATAGTCCTCTGTACATGCCATCTTACACCAAACTAACTCTCCTGCTAAGCACCTGTACTAAGTCTTGACACTTAAACAAGATTCTTCCGCTTGACATCCCCACAACAACATCTATCAGAACATTCTTCAAACATAATTAAGGAAAACATTAATCTATCTCTCAAACCTTACATTTTCATGCTCTTTTTAAACCCATCCTCTCAAAACAGCCCCCATGCTGGCTACCATCAATTCAGCCCCTCTCCTATACAAGTCATCATCCTACTACTCAGATACTCCCTCTCATCACCTTAATTTGCCCATCTACTCATCATGCCTTTCTCCGCAGGTGCCAATATTACCACCAACTTTATGTGTCAGCTTTCCTTCTAAATTTACAGATTTACTCATATCTTAACCATTTTCCCTGATCTCATTAGAGCTTCAGCAACTACCTTGACAATGTACATCTTTGTTTACACAACTTTACTGTTACCCTCAATCAATTAATTTTTATCTTTTTCTTCCTCAGATCCAGCTTTAACAACTTTCTGCAATGCCTTTCTTCATTGGCACATTCCCACTCCCAGATGATATGCACCCAACTGGTTGAGCGTCCCAGGTGTTCACCCAACACAACTTTCAACCTGGGCTTCTCTAATCAGCTTGGAACAAGATAATACTTTGCCTGGTTATTCGTGTCAACCTATGTCAATTTATGGCATAGGAATGAATATGTATATTCCTGTAATTTCTCTTCAGATATCTGTCTATATACTTATTTTTATTTGCTAGTAATATAACAAAGATGGTCCTGTTTAAATATGCTCCCCAGCCATCAGTCCAATTATTCTGATTTTTAAAAATCCACTCTTTAATACTACCCACTGATGCCACCAAATTCTATCATTTGCCTTCCCCATCTATAGTTTGGTTTTTGGGTTGGTTTTTTTTGCGTGGTGTTTTGGTTATTTTTACTACAGCACTTCCACTGTTGCTGAAACACAAAAATGTTGAAGGGTTCCTTCATCTCATATGGGTCACATTCATCACTAAAACTCACAAAATAAATCTACGAGCTTTGCTATCTAGGTAATGTGTCATCACTGTTTTCATCAAAAGGTCTTTGTGGATTGAAAACACATAAAATTCTCAATCTATGCAATCTTTGCTTTGAGCTAAACCCTAGCTTTCTATAAAGATTATTAGAGAAAACATTTAACCTCTCTACATTAAAAAAAAAAAAATCACTGAGTTAGTGTTCAAAGAATACTACTATAATCAAATTGACAAGGAAAAGATCAAAAACAACAGGGTAAGCATCTTTAAATTTAGGTAGGTACAGTACTACTTCTATAAAGAATTGAAGTCTAGTATCTCTCACGGATACTTTGAAAAGTATCAGTCCTTGCTTTCACTTGGAGTACTTCAGTGCATGTTTTACAGGACCAAGTTCTAAATTACGAAATCGAAATTTGAAAGGAACAAACTTCAAAGTATAACACTAGATTTAGCAGACACATGTATTTCTGATAACATGAACTCACAGTGTGGATTTATATATGAAATTTAGTTACTGACTATAACTTGCTTACTGCGTTCCTTTTGCTGGTGCGAGGTGTGTGACAACTTTCCTCTGTGTTAGTCAGCATTTAAAATAAATGTGAAATGAAAAATAATTGTATAGACAATAAATTCAGTTCTGTACACACTGTATACATGTACAAATATGTTGTATTCAATAATACTGTGTTTATTGTAATAATGTATTGCATTCTTGTCACAGAATTGTCACATCACATGCTTTAATAAATAGCAGCTTAAAAATTTTATTTAGCAAAAGTGGCTTTGCTAAACATCATTTTAAATATACTTTACTACTGAGTCCATTGCTTTCAGTTACATTAGTTTGATTTTAAAAGGGTACGACATGTATTTTAGAAAGAAGTTCAGTTTAAAGCCCTGTGAAATAAATCAAGTGAAAAAAATGCAATATTCAAACTTGCAGGTATCCAAACATTTCTACAGAAAATACTGTGTTTAAGAATTTGAAGACAAAAAATCTTCATGGGTCACAGAAGCACCTGGAGAGAAAAGTGAAATCTCTATGACAGTTTAAGCCACAAACACTGAAAAAGTAATCCCACTTGGTGTGACGAGGACTCATCAGAGGTACAACTCCCATATAAAGACCAAACGCCATGGAAACTACTCTAGGGAAGAGTGACCACAGCATGAGTGCTTTTACAGTCCATTCAAGCAACTACACAGCTGGGAGAAAGAGAAGAATTTCTAAAACAGGTAGTTTGAAAGACAAAGGTGTATTTTTGAAAAAGCATTCATCCTTAAAATTAAAAGCTCACCTGGAGGAAAGAGGTAAAGAACCACTTTTTTTTTTTTCCATCTAGTTGTATACTTACTGTTAATTTCATAACAACTGTAAGTGGATTTTCCCTTAAGAAAGGGCGAAAACAGTTAAGAAGAACCCTGAATTACTGTTTATTTTAAAAGTCTTAAATGATTTAGATGCATAAGCCTGACGTAAACCCAGAAAGCTTTGGGCTGTCACTTATCTAAGCCAATTTTAAAGGCTGAACTAAGGACCTTTTTCACATCATAACCTGTCTTCACTTCTACATTTGATGGTGTGTCTAATCTAAATGAGATCTGACAGAAGGGATCCATAAATGCCACAGGAGGAAGGATGAATTGTTATGATCACTCTGAACAGAGAAAAGAAATGACCTCTTCAAGCAACAGCAGTGCATTTCCCCTTAGAGCTGCAGAGAAGCAGCAGTGCTATTAACAAGTTCTTTGCTAATGTCTTTATGGACGTGAGACTTTCTGTAGCACCTACTGAATACTCTGTGTTCACCTACTTCCTCCAATGTTCAATACAGGAAGAAATATGCTGGTATCATTTCAAAGGCAACCTTCTAGGAAAAACGTTCAAGGAACAAGCTAAAAAAAGTTTGTTGCCACATTGCCAAGCCATCATATCTCACCCTCCCCTTAGCAAGCCTCTACCAAAGCTTGGGTGTGAAAATCACAGAAACAGCCATTTCATTTCTAAAGGAAATCCCTTGGCACAAGTCAGGGTGGTACAGATTATATAGCAATGGAGAGATCTGGGAGCCCTATGTGACCACATTTGGAAGGCCACATATGGACGTATAACTGCGCTACCAGTAAAATTTCATGGTCATACACCAGGACCATGAATAATGTCAGGGACTGCAGAAGAAGGAAACATTCTAAGTTGAAGTTTTAAAAAGTTCAGTATCCAGAAATCGTGAGCACTATCCTGGGCTTCACGCAACATCTGCCCCTTCCATGAAGCTCTATATAAAACATTCAGAGGATGCCACCAACCCTGGTAGTGTATCCTAGGGGCACCTTCAGTGAAGCACCAGACCACCTCTCCTGCCTCAGGACCTTCTCCCGGATCCATACCAGAGGCGCAGCAGAGAAACAAATCCTCAGATCCTTCAACGAGTTTCCTGGATCTCACTAACTTCCCCTAAGGTACTGAGGAAGAACTAGATTAAGTCTGTGTCTACAGCTACTAATTTTTGCCAGTTGGACAGAAAGGAAGTTCAAGGATAGAGATGTATAGGTCCTGCCTAGAGGGCACGTGCTCTTTTAGGTATTTGCCAGACAACCTGCCCAAGCAGTAAAAACATGGAAGCTGACACCTGAAGAAGTCAGAACTGTCCCTTCCCACTCATCACCCCAAAACTTGCTCTTACATGAAAATCGCCTCAGAGAACCCAAAGTCCTAGGCCAGATACACGTACAGGTAACAACCTGATTCAGCAGAGGAGAAAGCCAGATGTGATAGGCTATATAACCTTACCCCATTGCCAGCCCCCAGAACTGGGGAAATTCAGACCTATCTTACCACCAGTATCTGACAAGCAAAGACGTGAGCTTTTACATCAACCATCCCACAGCTACAGAACAAGAGGGAAACAAGGTAACAAGTTTTTTAAACAAGTGTAAATCCACCTGCAAGGCAGGAAATGAAGTCCCGCTCTGAAGCACTACTGTGACCTCCCGAGCACAGCTCTAGAGACTCCAGTTCTCCCAGCAGTTCTCTACTGGAACTGCCTGCCTCCAGCTAAGTAGATACCTCACTACTTGAGAAATGCAAATCAGGAGAACTTCTTACACAGCAGGACCTTCAGACTCAATTTCAGACCAAAAACAGCTGTCCCACTTCTAGCATTGCTATGTCAGCTCTCTCCTGGATAGGACTAGGGCATATCATCAAGTGAAGCAACATTGTCATAAACAGAGAGAGCACATGACTGTTAGTTTCAAGTGTCCACTCCAGTCTGAAGGAGGAGGACTTGAATCAAGAGTGTCTTGATCCACGCAAGATAAAGATGGAGCATTACTAAGTTGCTTTCAACCTTTTTTTCTCCAGGTCCCTTATCCAGAATTTATTTCACAGTCTGCAAAGCCAAAGATCACAACTACTGTCTCCAGACATCTGCTCACTCCTCTGCATCTTCAACACACTGGAATTGTCCAGAACTGTGTGCTATGAGCAAACAAGTGATTAGTAATATCACTTGTATGCCAAACAATGGTGGGATGCTGCTCAAGCTTCACTGTTTCAGTCAGAAGATGGAATTAAAAAAGCAGAAAATTATTTGGACTGCTGGGCAATATTGCCAGCACCTTGGATGCTTAATGCTTAGACATCTGGATGAGCCTACAGAGAGATGCAGTGGCTTGGGATGTAGGCCTGAGCAGCTAGAGGATATCAAGTTGCACACATAGGGAAATTAGTCCTATAATCAAGAGCAATTTTTCCACAACAAAATTCAAATCCATAGTTTTAGAGTGGCATCTAACATTTCTCTGCACAAGAAGACAAATCCCAGACTTCATGAGCAGTCATGTGTAAAACTGTATGTGCTTAGACAGAGTCACAGCATTCCATTTTATCTAAATAGTATTTATGCCCACTGGACACAGTAATTAGAGGGTTACTGAAATTTGAATAAGTTTATAAAGAAACAAACGTTCTTTCTGCATGAATCATGCAGAAAATGTCCTCTTTTGCTACTGAAAGAGCAGATTGAAATTGACTGCATTTAACCTTATTGTAGAGAGTAATGTAGAATTTAGTTCTTTCTCTTACAGGTGAGGCTACAGTTTCTTCATAGCTCATTATTCTAAAAAAAAAAAAAAATGAGGTGTTGAAAGTGTCTTCTTTCTTTCAGCTTCCTTACTTCAGTTATTCAGTTGACTCCAAATTGTCTCCATGCCTATACACAAAGCTGTAATTACCTTCTGTATGTCAGTAATAAGAAAAAAGGGGAAAAAAAAAACCATTCTGTAACAAAATGGCAGATTTTACAACCTTACACAGAGTGCAGGGCTCTTCTGTTGACCGTTTTTTGTTCCAGGAATTATGCACTGAATAGCGACTAAATTCTATTGCATTATTTAAATGTAGTTTATGTCCATTGGGACATGAAAGATGACTCCTTCTAATCAGGAACTCAGCAGCAAAATAGTGGCCTTCAAAAAAAAAAAAAAAATCAAGAAACAATCAGTCTTTGCTATTATTTGATGCTGTTGCCTATCCAGGCATAAATTACTCAACTCTGCATGTCCTATACATTCCCAGCACAATGGGAATATGGGTATTCAGATAACAAAATGAGGCTTTTTTTTTTTTAACTTTGAGACTCTCTTCATTAGCTCTTTTAATATTTATCTGACTCATGATATATCTTACAGCTCTGTGCAAGGGGTGTTTTCCTTCTGCAGTATATAAGGTATTGGTATGACCCTTTCTATGACTCTTGATCAAGTGAGAGAGGGAAAAACACTAAGACTCTCTGGAACAGACCCAAGATACTGTGCCATGGAGACCAGTTCTGTAGTGACCTCTTCTTGCAGCTTCCAGGGCGAGGTTAGAGGCAGGATGGAGATGAAGAGTTCTTTGATTACATATACACTTCCTATTGCTCCCAGGTGATACTTGTCTGTCAGCGACGCTGGTTGGCTCTGAGTAATTTCTAGTTGTCATCAGCCAATATGATCTTGACTAATCCACTTGTCTGTGTTAACCCTTATATTCAAGTCCAAAGCCCCCATTTGCTCCCCCAAAATTACTTCTATTTAAGTCATTAACATTTTACTGGCTTTGTTCTCACATACAATTTTTAGGATGAAAGTTACTTTTTCTCCTTTTACTACAGAACTGCAGTAAAATAAGCAAAGCTTCTATTAATTTTGGGATGCATTGCAGAGGGAAAATCAATGTAAAGTGAAATGACAGAATCCCAATTTATTACTATTAGGAAATGGGAACCACAGCACCAAGTAACTTTGCAGTTACTAAACCAAAGAGCTTCCTCCTATATTCCAGATTTAAAAAAAAATACATTTTTCACTCCCTTAAACTTCCCTTTATTTCTTCTAGCAGCACTGCTCTTACTGTCTAATCAATACATTTCTTAAAGATGGGTGCAGAATGAAACATAACTGGTTTCAAGCAACATTTGCTAGGTAGCATCAATCCTTACTGCCCATATATAGAGCATTATTTTTACTTTAAACATTTAACTGGAAAATGGTTAGAACCATATGAATTCCTGATTCAGAGACAATTATTTCTTCAGCTATCTTCTACACAAAAACGGTATCTACATTTGTAGTTCTAGTGATGCCACAGCCAACAGTATAGAATACTGTTAGGGTAATCCTAAAGAATTCAGATGTAGTAATCATCTTTCAAAACAGAAATATTATTAGTATTACCCTCTTGTCATAACAAAATATGAAACTTCTGTAATTCTGTATGACATAATAACGTATCATAATATATAACGAAACATGTGAAAAACCTAAAGTTATACACTGATTATTCACATTAATCCTGTGTCTTCCGTAGTTTCTGACAAAAGCTTCCTGACAAAAATGGGTAATTTTCTTTAAACAGTGTTTAGTTTTTCCAGAAACTTAGATTTTACAGAAAAAGCTACAGAATTTACATTAAATTTCAGATTTTTAAAAATCACCCAAAGTATGAGAATCCAATTATTATTAAAATTCTGGGGACTGGATAACGATACGCAATTAGATTTAATTCAGTGTAATTAGATTGAATCACTAGCTAACACTTTTTCAACCTGATGCAAGTCAGATTCTCATTTCATTTACCTCAATATATGTCAGTAATATCAGCTCCATTAATATCAATACAGTTAATTATTCCTTTGCCTAACTGAAGAAGCAACATTAGTGGAAAAATTCTGTGGATAATAAAATAATAGCCTTCATATGAAAATCTGATGGATCATTGCACTGATGTTCAGTAACTGCTTTAAGGATGAAGAGTCATTCCCTTTGCTTTGATTTGTGTGTGATTAGCACATACTCCACATCCCTTTGCAATGTATGCGACTTAAAAAAAGAAGAAAAACAAATAAGAACAAACCAAGATAAAACAGGTTAAACTCCAGTTCTGGCCTTGGCAATCTATGCAGCTCCCATTCACTTTAGAATATAACTATGTATTGTAAATAACAGATTTTGGTCTTTCCATTATCTTGATTTTAGCATATCTGGAGCAAGAAACTATATAGTGTTCTTCTTCACAAAGGAAAGCCATATAAAATCACTGTATACATACCACAGCAGTAGGGACCTGCAAAAGAAGCAATCATATGACATTTTAAGATAAATACTTTAGCTTATGTATCTCACAGCTAATCGATTTCATGCAAGAATATCGTCCTCCGTCAGAGTAAGCATAAAAAATTTGAAGTATTTTTAGTCTAGCTTCCCTTTCATTTGTTTTGATTATATTTCTGTGGCCTTAAAATATGAAAAATATGCCTTTTAATTCTCCTCAAGCACTTAGACTGAAATCACTGCAAAGAATAGGTACCTTTTTTTCTTAACACAATAATGAATTTATTATGTGGCTTCATTATCTATACAGAAGTGTATTTTGATCTTTCTGACATTTCTATGCATAAAACCTAGAGTTACGGTCCAAATGTCACCTGAAAAAGACTCTCAGTTGTGTCTCCCGCCCTCTCTCCCTGCCCAGTCCCTTCTTACAAAGACAGCGATACAAACACTCCACAGAAATGAAAGGAGTGAGGAGAAACGATGCATAGAGACTTCACAGGGGATAAACATCCCAGCACCCCTCTCCAGAAGTATAGATAATCATTCTGAGGACAAGTAAATAGGAAGCAGGGTCAGAGATGACACTCGATTTGTCACTACAAAGTCAATCTGCACTTCAACGTTTCTCACATGCAATGCATACAGACTCTCCTTAAAAACTGCAGTGAAATTGTGGAAGCAGCTCTGTGCTACTTTGTGGCCTAGAGAAAAAGGATTTCATTTGCCAGACATCCAAAAAAATCTCCTACGCATACCAGCACGCTCAGTTTGCATGTAATCAGAATACACTGAAGAAGCTACAAACTTATATTTAGGCATCACTAAGGAAAACCAGTGATGGAGGGGACAGAAACATGCAGATAATTTGTTGTAGGGAAAATGTACCTGGAGTGCATGCCAAAATCTGTTAAAATTATTTAAAGGTAATTGACAAAAGATGGCAAAGAAAAATCATCAAGAATTATTTTTGAGGCACTTTTGTAGCTCCTCCACTGCTCTGACAGTCTGCCTAAATTATACCAGCCTCTTCAGGTTGCCCTAATGACTAAACAAGCACTTCGCTGCTGCTAGCTGCAATCCCAGCTTCCATGCTCCCTGCCATTCCTGCTCCTGGCTGGGAAAGAGATGACTATACCACAGTCTTCCTCAGCGTGCATCTTCAGTAGATCTGAACCTTGAACAGGGCTTCACAAGCTCTCCTTGTAATCTTATCTGTTTTTCCCAGTACAAATAGCCCATCAAGAGGTGAAAATTTCATGTGCAAAGGTGACATCCTGACCTCATGATTGTCAATGGTAAGGCTCCTCATAGGTAAATAAAATCCTTGACCTTTTCAATCAGCGTCCTAACACTGTTAATATCAGCATCCTCTTCAGCAAATTGTTTAGAAGATGCCCATTCCTATCACCTTCTTTTGAAATCTGCATTTTCTACATAATCTGAATCAGTATCAATGACATGCACTAGCACAAGGAAGAATGGTTGATCAGCTCTTAGAAGCCCTGAAAGAAGTCTCATCAAGTTAATAGGCCGGCATTGCTCCAGTCATATGTATCTCACTGAAATGCAGTAAAAACCTAGAGTTACACACCCATTAACCACATTAATCCTGGATCTTTTCCACTAGTTTCCAGTGAAAGCTTCTTGACAAAAAAAAGGACTTTCTAACTTCATTTTCCAATCAAAGGGAAGCTTTGAACGCTTTTGTTCCAAATGATTAAAAGACAATATTCAATAATATTTTCATATCAGAACTTCTTTATTTCAGGGAGGGAAAAAAAGAAAAAAAAAAGGGTACAGCCAGATGGAGTGGGAGACAAGGTGTATGTGACAGCATACAATAAATATAGATACTTCATGTTCTTCCAAGAAACTTTAAGAAACCTGGATTTATTGAGAGCAGTTCAATATTCTCTTTGATGCTTAATTCATTCACAGAGACTAATATGTTCAAAATAGGAGAACTAGCACCTCTAAAAGGTTTTACTCAGCTTTTTTTTATGTTACATTCAACACTACTCTGTGTTCAGTGCAGATCGTCCACCTTCAAGCAAGGAATGTACACATGAAAGAAGAATGGATTGCTAGGCTGCTACTACAGATGGTAACCATAAATTAAACCTAGATGTATAATTTATAAATGATAATACCTTTCTCTGACTCATATCTTGGTTTGGATTCTCCCCCAAACCACTCACTCTTGTCAGCTCTGTTGCACTGATTGCCACAGGATTGCATCTCGACCATGTCTTCACTCTGTTGCTGTTGATGAGATTGAACTTTGTTCCCCACTGCTCCGTACTTACTCTGATTTATATGGAAGGAAAACTGAGTAGACAAGAGGCCAAAAAGGATCCTACGGCAACCTCCAGCCAGATCCCTGGTATGGATGAGGTCAGCGGGGCAGACCCAACTCACCTTAGAAGACTCTTTATGATTTCAGCTATTGAATATTATTTTCCATTTCAACTCACTGATCTTTCCATTTATGTTTTCAGAGAATATATACAGTAACTACTTATATCCCAAATAAAACAGTTTCTACTCCAGTATGCAATATTAAAATGCCATTTAATTAATAGTATAGCTTATTAATCATTGTTGGTTATATTGTCTACCAAAACAGGAAACAAAAGATTAGAGTGGTAACTGTATCTATCGTATATTGCCAGCATATTCCTCTAATTTTAAGCTATATATGAGCAATTGAATAGCTATCTATCGATGAACCAGGTAAAATACCAATAATGTATACATTTTACACACTCAACACAGTCACTATGTGCATATGCTGCTTATTTTCCATTGGGAATTCAGTGTTTCATTTTTTTTTTCCTAGGAAATCATACATTCACGCCTGCAGTTCACCCACCTCTTGTCAAAGCAAGGTTTCAGTTCAATAGTTAGGCACCCTGGAGACTTTATGATAACTGTCAAACACTTGAATAATTAAAGTTTTGTATAATTAAAAGCCTAGACATACAGAATGCCTGTCTCATGTCATTTTCTTCATATGCTTCTAAAAAGGAGATATTTTAATGCATGTAAAGGGTTTTAAAATAAAATTCCTATGTCACATTACTTCCCCACTCAAAATCATGATTCAAGAACTTTTCTGGTAAGGACTATCAAATAAACTGTGTTTATATGTAAGCTGCAATAACAAATTCTTAAAAGCACATAATAGCTTGCATTAATTTTGGGTCTCAAGACAGTACAGTGCTGCTCAATGCCTTATTCATGGATTTTCAGAATCTTGTGCTATTTACTGTTTGGTAGATTTATCAATATGAAGTTTTAGCATTCCCCTTTACTCAAGCACTGGACCTCATCTGGAATACTGCATCCAGTTTTGGTGAAAGATGCCTTCTCCTGAGTCCATCAAGACAGTCAGGGGCTGGAGCACTTGCCCTGTGAGGAGAAGCTGAGAGAGCAGAGCTTGTTCAGCCTGGAGATGAGACAGCTTTAGCCTAATATCAGCCCGCCAGTGCCTACAAGGAGGTTACCAACAAGATGAAGCCAGGCTCTTCACAGGTGTGCATGGCACAAGAACAAGAGACAACAGTCACAAATTGAAACTGGGAGGTTATGACTCAACATAAACATGAAGAATTACTATGAGGATAATTAAGTGTTGGGTCTGATTGACCAGAGAGCTTGTGGAATCTCTTTCCTTGGAGGCTTTCCAGACAGAATTGGACAAACCCTTAAGCAACATGGTCTAAATTCTATGTTGACTCTCCTTTGACCAAGAGATTGGACTACAGACCTCCTAAGGTCCTTTCCAACTTGAATGCTTCTGTGATTTAGTGTAATCATGAGCATTACAAAAGTAACGGGAAATTAAACTTCCAGTCTGACTGGAATACATCCTAGGACACGTCAGTAGGCTTTTTAAAAAAGAGATAGAGCACTACCACCGTTGAACAAGGCACTAATGAGATTTCTATGGGTACAGACTACCATTCTGGTCACATTTGCTGAAGAAATATAATTCAGATTAAAAATGATACAGAGAAGGGCACAAAGATACCTGCAGGAATAAATATATTCTTATAAGAAAATAAACCAGAGGGGTAAACTCAGGCTCAGAGGCTGAGAATGAGGGAAAGGGAACTGGAAAAAACAAAAGGAGAAAACTGAAAGGCAAAACTCCCTCCAGTGGCTAGTCGAGAAGAGAACTGACAGGGTCTCCCCAATAAGCATCCTCTCCCAGGTGTCCTCTCCAGTGCATCAGGTGGTCCAGCATACTACTTTTTTCCATAGAAACTCTATAGATCTCCTCGTGATCTGCTCTAATTCCCTACTGCCTGTCCCCACTTCTGATGCTATCAGCATTGACTGGAGCAGTCTTTGATCAGAGGCTGGTGTTGCAAGCTAACTGGCTGTTCAGCTTTATGTATATTATTCGATAATACTTATCAGATACTTGTCTTTTTACTAATGCAAACTAAAAGCTGCAAAAAATGTTGCAAGAAAAGGATGGTGAAAGAGAGGCTCTTACACCTGCAGAAACCTGACAGAACAGTAGTATTAGGGTGTGCAGGTGTGTAAGACCTTGAGAACTGCACAACCCACAGCACAAGGACAGCAAGGGCAACACTGCAGCTTTGGTGAAAGGTTACAGAGCTGCAAGGGAAAGGCAGAGTGCAGAGCTGCAAATGGAAGACCCTTGGCATTGCAGAAGGTTGAGGCACCAAAGGCACTATGCAGTACACCACACCTTTATGAATAAGTTCAGGCTCAAGTCTTCTCGTGTCTTTCGTGCACAGAAGGCTGACTGATTCTACAGGGCTGCCAATTTCTCTAGGGGGCAAGGCACAAACTTTTCAAGACACTCATTAGACAAGGCCTTTTTTCTTCCTGGTTAAAGCAGCATGGCAACAGAAGCTGGACTCAGCGAACATGATGGTAGAGACTCACACATGCTCAGCCTGAGTCAGATACAGGACTCAAGCCTGAACAAAGCCCCAAGAGTGACAGTCATCCATTCTAGAGAAAGAGCACTCTGTATCTTGAACAGAAATGAGCTTAAAACAAAGACTGAGAGCCTCAGAGCAGAAATTGAATGAAGAGATACAGAATCCATCATCTTCTACTCCAAGACTGAAAAACTAGGGACTAATAAAAGACGTAAGTAGTCATCTTCTTACAGGCACTTCTGAGCCAAAGACCATTTCATTTCCCTAAACAAAAACAGTTTACATTTATACAATAGCTTTAAAACCGAACTATCCTGGTAGTTATTAGACATTATAAAGAAACTTTGACAATGTGTCATGATTTGTGAGTGATAAATGTTAACACTTACATTGAACAACGCCATTAACAAGAAATTACTGGAAAATAAGAACAAATATTTGCTTCCCGCTACCTTCCCAGCTCATAATCTACATAATATTTTGAATTAATGCTAAAGACAAGTAAACATCTGATCTTGAAGGTTGTGTAACAAAAGCTTTCAATCACTTTTCCCCATAAAGGAATTTCCAAATTATGTAATTTCACCTTGCCGATCTTGACTGTGTGAGAATCTAAGAACAGAAAAACCTAATCAAACCGAAGATCTGTTTAGCCCCATATCTTGTCCCCAGATGCCCAACAGCAGATGAGCATGGAAAAGTGAGGAAGCACAACGCAACCATGTAATGGTACCTCCTCAGAATACTCTGAAGTCTCCAGAATACTTGCAGGTTGGGGACTGACCCAGAGACATTACCTCTCTGCTTTCTAGCCTTTGACATGTTTTTCATCTACGAATTTTTCTAAATCATTTTTGAACTCGTGTTAACTTTTTGCATTGACAAACTTCTTTGGCAAAAAGTTACATAACTCTATAATGTATAAAAATGGAGAAGCATGGAAAAGTTTGGGTATGTCGTCACAGGAAAGTTAGATCATACCTTGTAGCTACAAGGATTTTAAGATGGCCTCATAGTATTGAAAGATTATTTTTGAACAGTAGTTAAGCACCATTTCACTGTAATTTTAAAGCTGCTTGAAGATGAAGGTATGGATTAGCAAATACAAATAAACTTCACAATATTATAAAAGGCAACACTAGTGCAGCCTTACCCAGCATCCACTGCATAATGCATTCATTCCAAGTAAGTTACATCAAATAAGGGATAAATTATTATGATCATCCTAACCTAAAAACTCAAAAACAAAAGGAGTAAATGAAAGGTGATTTCATCAAGTAACGTCAGCTCTAAAATGCCTTACTCACATATCAGTTTCAGTAAACAATCTAACCTTAAGTGATTCAGCAATCCAGCTTTCTCTGATAAAAATGCTCACTTCTCTGGAAATCATTACTGAAACCTTGAAACATGACAAATATCTTCTATCATGGACTAGTCCAACGCTCTGTCTTTACATGAGAGTTACCTTTAATTTAACTCATCAAATGTATTATGCACCTTCCTACTCCAATGCAGCAAGAGAAAGAACATTTTTAATATATTCTTGAAGAGACTGGAAAACTCTGGTAAATACCCATTCTTTTAACTTGAATTTAAGTGGAAAGTTAATTTCATGTAGGCAGTATGCATAGAGGACAAAGCATATAATCCTCAGAAAACTGAGCCCAAACCTCTTTTGCAAAAGGGAGAAAACCCTCACTCCTGAGATATACTAAGGTCTCTAAGCTACATGATTCAGCTATGACTACACTGTAAACCAGAAGTACTTTGTATCGCACTTTGTGTACACATACCCTAAGTAGCTTTAAATTACCTTAGTCTGAATACCGATTAACATAAAATGACAATAGTACATGCAGTCTGGTGAATATATGCTTCATTTACCATTTTGGAGATGACTAGCCTACATCCCACCTTTTTTTGTCATTTTTCATGGTAATAGCTGTCCATACACAACAGGATTTGATTATTTTCACAACTACATTTCTCCTACTAAGCATTAGTTGAATACTAAGAAACTAACCATTCCAACTACATTTAGTCACCCTCAGTATTCTTGGTAATTCATACCAGAATTCATATTATTTTCATGATGGGTAAAGACGAATTCAGTCAGTATTTTCAGTAACCAAATTACATTTTTAACAGCAACTATCTCAGGTAGCAAGATGAACAACTGAAAATAATTTTCCTCTTTAAGTGCTTTTTAGAAAGTACATAGCTTTTATAATTTTAATCTCTTTTTAATGTTATCTTCTATTAAGAAATTAGAAAATATATATGCCACTCAATCACAATATTACATTTTTTTCCCCAGCAAAATTCTAATAGGAACAGCTGCACCAAATGAAGCATGTATTGGGACTTTCAGTAGTGAAGACTCTATTTCACTTTTGTTTTTAAACTGCTCTGGTCACACAGGAAGATGGTGCTAAACAGAAGATACACAACAGCTTACAAACTACTATTCCCGTTCCATCTTGTAGACTGCTCTTCATTTGTGGCAAAGGAGGTTAATGGAAAACCAAACACTACTGTTTTCAAAACAGGCATTTTAATGTTAGGTTGGAAATATTTGGGTGTATTACACATTCACATAGACTTTGATACCAAAATACAAAGGAATCTGACAAGCAGAACAGTGTTTTGTGTGGGCTTAACTAACCATAGTGCTGCACTTGCATCAGCTTGGTCACCAAGAATTATAATGGCGTGGTTTTGTCTGTTTTGGAATTCTGAACTGACAATGACATTTTCATACCAAACAGAGCTACTTCAATATTTACATGGAGAAGCTGGCACCAGTGGCAGGTAAATATGACTGACTGCAGCTTTTCTGTGGGGCCATGACACATTTTTTCCCCAATGTTCCAGATCACATCTCTGCCATCATAATGAAAAAGAGCTGTTAAAAAAGACTGTATTATTTGCATCATCGACGGTGGAAAGTTATACATAGTTGAGACCTACCTATTTTATACAAATAACAATGCAACTTGTATGAGGGGATGGAAATGCATTCCAAGACTGTTCTGGTATTATGACAGAGAACAAGCCTGCACTTCTCGCTGAACAAAGCGTTCTGGGTACAAGACATAGATGGGCTGGGGCCACTGATACAGGAACGCATCGGACATGAGAGAGAATTTAGAAATACCCAATAAAAAGATAACTTTAAATATCTTCAGTAGATCTAGGGAAGCTGCTGGAGAGCCAGGGAGCAGAGGCGAGATGAGAGAGGGAAGATAGGTGATGTACAAGGCATTTGAAAAATATTCATGTGAAATACCTTACTTTTTTGTTCATGAGTTCTCAGCAGAGCTTACAGGCCTTTGTCAGCTTGCAAATTAAATCCTGAATAACTGTCACAAAACTATTCTTCTGTCACAGAAAACAAAATGTCAAGGAACTAAAGCTGACAATGTTGGAAGACAAATATGTTTAAAATTCGTCGGTTTCTGTGTCAGTGCTTGTTCTGTGCCGTTTGTGGCAGAGATTCCCAACAGCTTTTGCATCAGAAAAGAACATTCATGCATTTTCGTATGTCAAAAGGTCTCCGCAATTCACTCCGCTACTTCTCCCTCAATGTTCAAGTTGTCTTAAGCATTTCTCCCCTCTTAAATTCTCACGTAGTATAACAGTGCTTTTAGACCTCTTCGGAGCACTTAAAAATACAAACGGCCGCGGGCTCAGCGTAAATCTCTCAAAGATACGCGTTTTGTGCACCGCAAGTAATACCTGCTTCTTTTTCTATCACAGTGGTAAGCACGAATGATTACCGATTGCTATTATGTTCCATTTCTGATCAAAATTCAGACATTTTAGGTGAGTCAGAACAACTGCACCCTCACTGGAAACCACCGGTCCGACGCCCGGCGCTGCCAGCCTGCCCCTCGCCTGGCCGGGACGCGCACACGCCGCTCTGCCACGCGAAATGCAGTTACAGAGAACTCCTGCCGCCCACCCGGGACGGGGTGCCTCCGTGCCTGCCCCCCGGCCGCCGCCTGCTCCCGCCAGTCCCCACACGGTGCCCGTGGGGAGCCCCCTCCCCGCTCCCGCCTCCTCGGCCCCCACCGCGGCAGCTCCCCGCGACCCCACAGCAGGAGGGGGTCGCGAAGGGACCCCCTCCCCGACCAAGTACAGCACACACACACGAGCAGGGCAGTCGCGCGGAAAAACTCTTCCACTCACGCTCCCGCAAAACAAAACTTGCCGGGGGGGGGGGGGGGGGGACGGGGGGACGGAGACACGGGAGGACAGGACACGGACGACGGCCGCCCCCCCCACCCCCCCCCGCACCGCCACCTTGCCCCCCCCCCCCACCCCAAAGACACGGCCCCAACTTCCCGAAACCTTCCCAAAGGTCCCCAAAAAATCCACCCCGGCAAGGCACGGAGAACGGCGGGGCGGCGGGACCGGCCGTCCCCCGCGCTGGCTGCCGGCTGCCGGCCGCAGCCGGGCGGAGCGGAGCGGAGCGGGGCGGAGGGGAGGGGAGCGGAGCGGAGGAGCGGCAGCCGGCCGGTGCCACTCACCTTCCCGCGCCTCCGCCTTATCTCTTCGCTCGCGGGCTGCAACTTCCAGTCCTTCCCCCAACTGCCATCTTCCACCGGAGCGGCGGGGGAAGGCGCGGAGCGGGGGGGGAAAGTTGCGGCTCCCGCGGGGGTTAGGTGGCCATAGCGCCGGCGGCGGGGCCAGCCTGTGCCGTGCGCGGCGGGCGGGCGGGGCGGCGGCAGCTGGCGAGGGGCTGCGCGCTGCGATCGCCGCCCGTGGCGACGCGAGGAGGATTTACTAAAAATAGCCGCTCGGCTCGGCGGGGGGGGGAGCGGCGGCGGCGGCGGGGCGGGGGGAAGCCGGCGGGCGGTGCCGCGCTCCCCGCCGCGGCCGCTGGGGGCCGAGCGGGCCCGGGCGGGCCGGGGACAGCGCCGAGGGGCGCCTCGCCCGGGCTGGAGCGGCGGAGGGTGCGCCCCCGGGGGCGCTTCGGGCACGAAAGCCGAGGGGCTGCGGGTGGCCTGGCCGGGCGGAGGCCGCGGCCCGCGGGGGTGGGGGCTGGCGGTGCCGGAGCCCCCGTCTCCGCGCCTCCGCCTCGGGGTTCCGCGGGTTGCCGGAGCGCGGCCCTGCGCGGCGGCTCTGAGGGCGTCGCCGCGGGGCGGGGAAGGCAGGGCCCGCATGGCGCCCCCGCCGCGCCGGGCCGGGCCCGGGCGGAGGAGGCGGGCGGCCGTGTGGCGCCCCCGCCACCCCTCGCACCGGTATCCTCTGGCGTCCCTCCGGGCGGGGACGCGCCCGCCCGCCGCCCTGCCGGCTGAGGGAGCGGGGCGCCGGGCCCGGCGGTGCGGTGCGGTGCGGTGCGGTGCGGAGAGGCCCCGCCGCTGTCCCCAGCGGGGCTCAGGCGATGGGCGCGGGGGAGGTGTGCGCCGGCACTTTGGGGTCCCGCCGGTGCCCCTGCCTGGGGGGCTGTCACGTCCTGGGGTGACCGCGCCTTTCTCCGGTGCTGCTTCCCCTCGTAGCATTTTATCAGCCTTTATGTTTCTTAGTATCTTCAGCGAGAGCACGGCCGTCTTGCTGAACCCACGTTAGGTCCGTTCGGCAATGATTAACAGTCTCCAGAATTGCCTTTCCCTAATACTGTTTTAAACGGCATATGAAGCACTTCGGTCTATGTATCTTATCTTAACCACATTTATTTCTAATAGAAATTTATGGATAGTTATATTCATTACTTGGGAAAGAAGGGAGCGTCTCCTTTTATTTCTCCCCTTCCAGGTAACGATGAGCTTCAAAGCCATTTAGTTCTTGGAAATCTAAGCAATCAAAAAAAAACCAAACCCAAACATTTAGCTATGTCTCACCTAAAAGCTTTGGAATTTGCATTTGTATGTATATATATTCCATTTATTACTGTAGAAGTTTCATGCTTTGATTTACTTTTTTTTTAATTTTTTAAGATTGATTGTACTCTTTCTGCTGTATTATTTTCCAGTGTTATCTTTTCTGAAACAAATGTTTAAAATTTTTGTTTCCGAGACTGGTAAAGAACTAGTTAAGACTGAAAGGTAAAGCTAGTGGCTAAAGAAATGTTTGAAATTTGGGCCTGAATGTCATTGATTGCTCAAGGGATGCAACAAATGAAAGCTCAACTCTGGTAAGCAGTGTTTTTTGTGACCCTCAAAATAAACCTCACCTCTCAAGATTAGAAATAAAATTGCATCTGTGTATGTTTCAACTTGGACAGGGTTCTCGTTAGTTTGTTTTGCATTGTGTTTTTGTTTGGGAATCAGTTTCAGTGGTTTGGTAGATGTTAAGTCATGGAGTGCGATGTGACAGCTTGGTCCAAATTGGCTACTGAAAGCCCACAGCACCATTTCTCTGACAGATCGATAAGCTTCAAAGTGATACATACTTTTGTTTCATTGTGTCCTCTTGTCCTCTGTCTTCTGAAAGGCAGCACTGGCATTATAATTACATTCTAAAGGACTGGTCACTGTGCTAATGCTATGCTGGGAACTTCTAAATTTATACTGGAACGTATAGGGCATCTCTGAGACACCTCCATGTTTTGGTTACTGCCGTGCTTGCCCTACTCATTTCCAGTCAGTGCTAATAAATATAATGAAGTGGTGCATGGTGGTAATATTCAGGCAGTCTTTATTTTGCTTCTGCTAGATCTGGTATTGCTACTCCATTACTATATCATCTACTCCTAATCCTACTGACCAAAAAAGTAATTTACAGAGTTGACTGATGTGCTGGAGTGAATATATGTAGCTCTTCTTTCACATATAGCATTCCCCATTTTATCACTGTCTTTCTGAGTTATTACAAACATTTACTGAAAGTCATGGGGGTGACAAAATAATGTGGTATGCCTGCATTATCATTTATAAGTTTAATTTATAAAACCTGAGGTGAGGTGATGAAATCCTTAAAATGTTTTCATCCCTAAAAAGGGACTTGCATCATCCTTGCAGCTTCATCTCTGCCACATTGTGAACTGGTGTCCGCTGACCATTAGGCCTAAGATGCCCTTCGCATACACTCTAATTTACAATGACTGGATTTTGGAATGGAAAAAAGCTTGCATATTTACCACACAGAAGATCAGTAAGGTCATTTTTGGGAGGGCCACAAAAAGTTTTGGAAATCACACTGGAACAGACAAACTGTCTTACCCATGGTTCCTCACTTAAGGTAGTGCCTAGTGAAGGCACTAGGAGAAAAAACATAAACTTTTTTCTCTCTTTTTTTCCCCCAGTCAAATAGGAACACTGAAAACATTGAAAAAAACAATACATACAAAACTCTATAGCATTCAGTAAACTGTTTCTCACATTGATGCCTATTTTAGTATCATTAATACTGTGGGCAAATAGCTTTTGGATGTTCCATGCTTTTACTGGAAACTACCTTAGGTATTAAAAAGGCACTGAGGTGTAACAGCTCATCAAGCAGGACTTAAGACTCATCAGGCAGTGAGCAATTCCCTCACTATGATTCCGAAATGAGACGCATAGGATGTTCTGTACTGTGACCATTAAAATTAAGACGATATTCAGCTATGTCCCTTTCCAATCCAGTTCATAAACCATAGTTCCACAAAAAGTGAAAGTCATTGAGATGAACAGAAAATCCTTAACCTTTGACAAGACCAAACTGTACTTCCAGCATACACGTGCTCGTTAACTTGTGGATCTGAATAAGATGGAAGTACGGCTTGTCCATGAAAACCGTTGAGGAATGAACAAAAGCTAAGTCTACCCCATTAGCTGATGTTACATGCCAGCTCTTTGCTAAAATGATCAGTCCTTTTGGATGTATTTCTGTTCCTCAACTGCCAGAAAGAAGATCCTTTTTATTATCTCTGGCAGTCAAAGGGCTTCAATTATTCTTCTCCAGTGTAATCTTGCAACACACCTATGCTTCCAGTCACATCCAGAGCAGACTGACAAGTTGTACTTTACAGAGATGATGCTTAAATTCAGCCTGAAGTTCAAGAAGACAGCCACCTGCTGCGTAAGATGAATAAACACCCCAAAAGTTAGCTGTTGTCTATTCCTTCAGTTCCTGTCCAGTTTTCAATGGAACTCATGGCTCTGCTCCTTAATTTCAAAGTTCAGAGAAATACAAGTCATGCTGTACTCCTCTGTAGAAATTGATACCAGCTGCCTCTCATCTGTTACCTTGTAAGGCTGGATCCTTCCAGTGCTCCAGATTACTTTTTTTTTTTTTTTTTTTGAATGGAATTAATAGACTGATACCTAGCATGTTGCACAGATCATCCACGCACTGTGTACCTAAAAAATGTGGCCCTTCTAACCAGTGTTGTGCAATTCTCTATGTATGCTTTATGTATGCATTAATGCTTACAAGCGTATCTGCTGCTGCAATTTGTATTATACTAAGAATGCATTAAGTCCTTCTCTAAAATTTTAAGATTTGTCTTCCCTAAGAAAAACGTCGAAATTTGGTGGGGGGAAGGGCTGTGACTTATTTGTGAGGTGTGTTAGTTTGACCAAGAAATAGTTACAATGTCTTCTTTCGGGTAACTACAGAATACTTACTTTTTAGTAAGTATCTTGCCCAGTGGCTCATAAACACTGAAATGTTACATGTTGGGTGTAATTGTTGATCTTGTTTACAGAAAGTGTTTGCCTTTTTCCTGAAAAAAAAAAGATCAGCAGCTTAGCTGATCAGACAGTTTTACGTCATTTGTAAATAACTGCTTAACTGCCACAGAAGTAGGCAATCTAAATAAATCAACACAGATGCCAACATTTTAAAGATAATAGGGATTTTTGTACTAACATTCAAAAAAAGAGAATAGTTTTATATATACTTAAATGTCTTATGAAAATATATTTCCCACACACTGGGGATAATTTAATGTGTGATTAGCTCTTTCAGTGCCTGGGCTCTCAGGAATGTGTACACATACCTACATTTGATAGGACTATTCAGGTGGTTAAAATTAAACATGTTATTACCCTGGTTTTTTAGTGCCAGTGGTTAGCCAATATTTGGAAATTTGTGGGCTATTTCTCAGAAACGTGATAGAGTCAAATGTTTTTTGATCCCAACCTATTTGTATGCAGAGAATATAAACAAATCTTGTTTCCTTGAACCAGTAAGTCATGAAATGAGTGGCTGGGCTGGGCTGCTTGCTCGTAATTCCAAGCCTGCACGCAACCATCCTGCTTGCAGCACTGTGCCCCCAAAGTCATTCTACTACTCACATGAAGCAAAGGTTTTTAAGTGCCCCCTAATGCTGTGGTGAACTGTGCAGAACTTGCTATCAGTCATATAAAAAGGGGATCTAAGTCCAAAGCTTGGATGTCTGTTGAAAGATATCTCAGTGGCTTTGGACTAACTGGAGCTGAAGCTGAGCCCTGTCCCTGCTTTCCTATGCTGCCTTTCACTCTTGGACCTGAATCCTCTTCTGTCCTGATCTGAAACACCTGACTGTTGCGGTCTCTCCTGGTTTTGACTGGATCCTTTTCCCCCTATCTTTGCTGCTGCTGAGGTGCCAAATTTTCTAAACTTGTGTTGAAGACATTGGCATGGCCCATTATACAGGTGCACTTGACCTCTCAGGTTTCCTAACTCTGACCTTGTGCTTTGCTCATTCTGAACCAGGTGTCTTTCCTGAAGTCATCTGGCAATAGACTCCAGCAATTGTCTTATCCCAGATCTTGTTCAGGCCAAGCAGCAAGTTCTGTCACTCTATGCCCTGTTTACATATTCCCAGTGCTTGCTTGCTGTGTCCTTGATTTTCTGATGTCCTTGTTTCTTCCTGGCATACGATGTACAGTTCCACCAAAAGAGTGCATTTGTATTCACACTTTATTGTACAAATCTCAGCTTACAAGACTGAGCAACTTTTTCAGCCTTGTTATGCTGATCCACACTTTGGAAGGAAGTTTCTATTCTTCGCCAGTACTAAGTTAGCAGGCATTAAAGTATTCCTTCACTTACCCTGAATAGAAAATGGATTTTATCCAAAAAAGGATAGATCATAACTATATCAAGAACTGCCCACAGATCATAAATATATCTAGCTTACAAAATTCCAGATGCATTAGTCTTTGTAAAAGTGCTTGATAATTACAGAAATAAAAGGCCTAGCCTTTGTACTTGGTGTGTCTTGTTTGTTGCTTATAATCACTGTAGATTATAGGTGAATTTCTTTAGTTCCTAACTGAACTACTCTTTTAAAAGCAAGCTATGTTTAAGTTGAGAAGAGGAACTCTCTGAGGAAAACCCTGTCATTAAACCTGACCAGATCGTGCTTGTGCGGGTGGACGATTGCATATGGTTTTGTCACGTGCTTATTACAGTTAACTGCATTAGCAGATAATACATGATTCTGAATGAAGGAGTGAGCCTGAAATGACACAAGTCTTTCTCACTATAATGATTCATCAGGTAGGATTTGTTTCAGCTTTCTGCTTTAGCTTTTTTTATTATTATTATTATCCCACGCTCTGTAGTGATGAAAGAGTTGTGATGGAGAACAGGCAGAAGTTACTGCTGGGAGCCTCTGTCAATAAGCCTGATGCAGGCAGCTTGGGCCTGATGATGATTCATTGATGATCAAGTGCAGTCAACAGCTCCATGTGAGTATCTGAGCAAGTCATTCTCTGGGTGAGGGGGACAAAACAATTTGGTGACATTATTATTATTCCTTCCTGCGATTTCTTACTTCTTGTTCTGAAATGTCAATATTTGGAAGTTTTTCTTGCCTGAGATCCCATAGCTTAGTACCAGGGCAGTATGAACCGTGATGTCCGTGGAAAGAGAGCTTTTCCTGCACAGTTCTCCACCATGAGGAAAGGTTATCATTGACTTGGTATTGGATTTTCCAACTCGGGTAGATGAGCAGTACTGTAGATGTTTCTGTTGTCTTGGTTGACTTAAAGATAGTTTTCATTGTCATGGCCACTCCACTGTTAAACAGATAATTACAGACATAGGATAGTTTTCTAATAACATATTAACATTAGAACATGTATATTTTTTTCATTATTGATTGACTTCCGTGACTGTGGAAGGCTGTTGGTGAAATAAAATGTTGGCATATAACTCCTAGGCAGGTGGCAATGGAAGAGAGGGGTGTAGTCCCCCTTGTCTTTTATCAACTTTTGCAAACGCAGTATGTGCTCCCCGGTCACAGGTATTACTGTCAGGCTGTGTAGCTCCTATTTCAATTTAAGTTAGGGCTGCAGGCACCCTGCTGTTATCAGTTTCTACTTGGTGATAACCTTGTCAGCTCCCTTTTGGTATGCACGTATTATCAACCAAATAACACTAGTTTCTGAAAATGACCGGTTCCGTTTACATTTCATATTCTGTTGAAAGGAAAAAAAATGTTTGTGACTGAGTAAGAGAAGGAAGGAGCTGTCAACCCTGTTTTGTGCTTACTGCCCACAAATGTTCTCACATTTTGCTTTAAAAAAGTGTTCTGACAAAAATATTAGCACTAATAGTACAGTGTGCATATGTTCTCAGAGTATAAATAGTGCAACTTCATCTCATGAGATAGCTCAGGGCTCTCTCCAACGACTTTAATGAGGTTTGAGGTTGCTCAGCACCTCACAGCAGGCACTTACCACGCAGGATGAAGGCAACATGCTAAACCTGTAATCACGTGAGGTACAAAGCACCATCAGTGTTTGTCCAAGCCAACAGGAGTCACAGGGCTTCGGTGACTGCAGCAGCAAGACTTTTGTTCTCCAATGAATGTCAAAAAATGCTTCTTTCTCTATCACACTGTATCAGCGTCCTCCAACAGACACATCCTACAAACAGCAATCTGTATCAGCATCCTGCTTTCACATAAGAAGTGAAAGTCATTTGCCCTAACTTAACTGACTGCACTACCCTTGGATCCCTGTTCAGGCGATAGAGAGAAATACCTCCAGAGAACAACTCTTCATTCAAATGTAGGTGCCAAAATTTAGGTGGAATGGATCCCACCCAAGGTGTCTGCTATCTTTTATTCACTCTTTACAAGGTTTCTTTTTATTACATGAAGTCTTACAGGGGAATTTTTATCAGTCAAATTGGCAGAAAAAGGCCCATCTCATTTACAGACCTCTGAGGAGAGACAGGTCCACTCTTACATAAATTCTGAATTTGTAAAGTTAATATTCATTTACAAATGCATATGCCATCAAGGCGATGTATTGTGTTCAAGATTATCAAATGGATACTCTTTCTAAAACTGCAGTGTTCTGCAATTTTAACGCTACAGGATGAAGTGGACACTGACAATACTAATGCATTCAATTTAGAGACGTTGATAGGGCTCCTGACAAATCTGAGAGTGGCCAAAATTATTTCAGGGGAAAGTCAGAAATGGGAATTAAAAAGAAGTGTCTTTTACATACAAAAAAATCCCATTAGTAATTAGCCTGTTTCAAATATTCCACTCTATTTTTTTGTGTCCTCCACTGTGTTTCATTCTTTTCTTTTTGATCGTTTGCCACAATTATTATCTCTCAGCTAAAGAAATTCAGGAAATGTTGCTGACAAGAGGCCCACGTTTAACTTTTATCAGCCTACCATTTCTTTTGCACATAACTGAATGACTTTGCAGAGGTCACACACGCTCACTGTACTGCATGAATGCCCAGTTTCTGAAAGCTTTCACGCAGTGTATTGTACCCTGAAGAGAAAAATGTACTTGCTCACTGAACGCCACCTATTCTGTAGGAGTAAAACATTCTGGGTTTTGGAGGCTCATGTATTTTTTGTGCTAATGATTATTAAAGAATTATGCGGTACAGCACAAAATCTTACATATATAAGATTTATAATATATATCATCTATATGCACACATATGTATGATGTGTCTCATATATATGATTTGTATCATAGATACATCATATATATGTATATATAACATTTATACATAAGAATATATAAATGTATTGATAATATTTAAGCATGCACATACAGATATATTCCAGGCTGTAGCTGAGAGCTGGAGAGAAAGTCTCTCTCTCCATGTGTGTGTGTGTGTGTGTGTCCCCACACGAAGTGAGAAATTTTATCTCAACTTCCTGCAGTCTTTTTCCTGGAAAAAAGGAATTCACAAGTGTAACAAAATTCACCTGTTCATAACCTTTGCAACTCCTCCTATTCCACCAAGTCACAGTACTAGAATTACATATGAAGAAAAATAGACGAATCCTGTTCTTTCTGTATTTCTGTCTTTGTATGTAAGACAGAGGAACTGCAATCTCTGCCCCAAATCTTTTCTGCATACAGTATAGCTCCTAGAGATTATTCAGGTCTTTTAAAAAGTGAGACTAATAAAACAGCAGTAGTGTTATTTGTTACAGAATTGATTTAACATGTACATTTATTTGTGTAACACTGTTCAAACGACACCGTGTTATGTATTTTTTCTTGAGGAATAAAAGCGTGCAACTTAAGTAATCACGCTGACTAAAACTCCAGAAAATCTTAAACTTACCTGTAAAGTTTCATATTAAGCGAGGATTTATTGATTTGAAAGTTTCTATTTATTTACTGCTATTTGTAAAAACCCAACACATACATTTTTCTATGTAAGTGTTCAGCCTATATATCACATAAAGTGTCAAAGCTATAGCTAAATATAACGTTTATTATCTTACTTATTTGTCAGTAGCATATATATGAGAGAAAATCAAAGTGGTCCAGTTGTCAGTTTTCCCCTCTACACCTTCCCAAACAAGTCTGGATTTGTAGTTTCCTGACTAGGATACAAGGACAATTGTCCATTCCCTAGCAAGCTACATTTTGGCCAATTGCGAAAGCCTTACAAAGGTATTTGCACATTTGTTTTAGAGTTGTTTTATTTTTATGTTCTGATAGTATGATACCATTAAAATTTTAGAGTACAGCCAGTTCTTGGCATAATAAAAGAATCTCTGAAGAAAATATTTAATGATGATGACTCAAACCCATTTTGTCTTCAGAGGTGTGTTGTACACTGCTGTACCGGTCAATGATGACCAAACATTTAGTAATCTTGAACTGAAAATTTTTTCCATATTGTATCCTATAAAAATTGTCATTCTCTTATACTTCTCTGTCTGTGCCTGTACCCGTGGCTGATGTCTGGCAGGCTGTAGTACAAAGCTAAATATTGTTAGCACTGCTGAGACAGAAGGATGAAGCATTGTTCCTTGTTGGATGATAAAGAATGGGAAATCCTTATCATCAGTCAATGTAGAAATAGTTTCCTTTAGAACCCCATCAGAGCCCCATTGCCAAAAAAAAAAAAGTCTGAATTACTATTATATTGGTCCATGCACTGGGATTTTGAAAGCAGAAAAGTGTGGGTTTTAGCAGAAACTGAGGACTGGTATGAAGTTTAGCATACCAGTACTACTTCATGTTATTGACTGGTGGCTACCTCTGATTATTAATGAAAAAGTAATCAATAATAGTCCGTGTAAAAATATCCAGAATATGTCAGGTCTGCTTGTGACTCCCCAGACAATGACCGGACACAACAGTTCAAACATTGTTATCTTTGGCAATCATTAGGTCCAATGAATTTGCTTTTTTTCCTGTTGTTCTGCCTAAAACCAAACTTTCCGAATATATTTTTCTGGTGTTTCCTCTATCGCTCTTTCCCTTCTCACTGAGATCACCTAGCATCGTGTTAAGTTTAAGTTGTCAGCCTGTCCCAGTACAGTGCTCAGATAAGGAACAGCTGTTATATTTTCACCCAGATCCTGAAGAAAACTAACAAGCAACTCGTCAGTATTTGATTGCATACGGGGCATGAATATCTTACAGCCATCCTGGGGATTTGTGTGCCAGTACTTAGGCCAGTGATGCAGAAGCAGATTATCAGCAGTTGCAGGTAGTTTTTAATGGTAGGCTGAGAAGCTGAAATACAAAGTACCCTCCAAAGCCCAGCTGTGGACAGCTGGAAGGTGAAGAGTTATGCAGTCATTTCTTCAATATGGAGTGCCAGTCTTGTGGTTTACGCCAAATCCTTGCAAATACAGGTACATAGAATTAAGCACCCAAACCTACAGTTAGATATGTGCTTTTCTGTTTGACATCAATGAAATACAGTGACTTGAGATCAGTACAGTTCTGGTCCCCACTGTACAAAAATGATGTGGACAGGCTGTAAGGGGTCCAGAGAAGGGCCACCAAGATGATCAAAGGACTGGGAAGCCATACGAGGATAGGCTGGGAGAGCTGGGTTTGTTCAGCCTTGAGAAAAGGAGGCTCAGAGGGGATCTCATCACCATGTGCCAGTACTTAAGGGGTAGCTACAAAGAAGATGGAGACTCCCTTTTTACATGGAGTCACATGGAGAGGACAAGGGGGAATGGACACAAGTTGCTCTTGGGGAGATTCTGATTGGACACCAGAGGGAAATTTTTCACATTGAGGACAGTCAATCATTGGAATAATCTCCCCAGGGAAGTGGTTGACTCGGCCACGTTGGACACCTTCAAGAGTCGTCTGGACAGGGTGCTGGGCCATCTTGTTTAGACTCTGCTCTTCTGAGAAAGGTTGGACTAGATGATCCCTGAGGTCCCTTCCAACCTGTGATTCTGTGATTCTGTGATTTTTGCTCCTGTTTCACAATTAAGTTCATTTAGAACTTGCCAGAGAGTGGATGCAATTGCCAAGGATGTGTTTTCTCATGCTGTTGGTTCTTCACTAGTTCTTCACCTTTCAGATTTCTTTACCTAATGGAGAGCACCTTCCAGATATATGGGCCAGGGTCTCCCTGGGGCTGGGACCCCGGGGGCTCCACATGGGGATGGCTGGGCAGGGCTGTGGCAGCACTGCATCCTACCACCTTGCTGGGGAAGGACTGACAGCCCCAGGGGGGCCTGAAATGGTTTCCTTGTTAGGCTGGGATGAGCCCCAGTGGGGACAGGGAGGGCCAGTAAGGCTTGGTAGTGACCCCAGTGCCCTGAAAATCTAACAGGGCTTCCAGATATCTATCTGTGTCTTCACTTGCTTTAGCACTAACTTCAAGAAACTTGTACCCACAAGGGTTAAATTTCTCCTTCCCGTTGAGGAGTACCATTTTGATCCAGATGGCCTCTGTCACCACTATGGCACTAAGAGCAGAAAAAGTGACAGGAGGGCACAATAGCCTTTCCACTCCCCAGCATCAAAAGCAGTGCCATTATCTAGGACGTGTGGGTCTCTTTAATGTAAGAATTTGGAGGTCGGGATTTTGAACGGGTATAGTTTGGAAATGCCGATATCCCTGGGCATTGAAAGATCTATTTGCCCTGAAGGAAAGCCATTTATTGAAAGGAGCTTTAAAGTGCTTCCATCACATTTTAGTTTTTTTCAAGTTTGGTCAATGGCTCCCTTACAAATATTATCTGAGAATATGTTACTTATTTTATTCTTCCGGGGGATATCTTTTATTTTTTTACTGTAATTAGAAATAGATGAATACCAATAGGAGAACAAGTCTGACAAAACCTTGAACAATTATAATCCTAAAGATTTGTTTTCTAAAACTAAAAAGGGCTGAAACTGTTGGTCCTTCTAATTTTCTGATAGGCTCCATCACAACAGAATTATTGCCTAAAGCTGTCAAATTAGATGGTGTATTCCCATAACAAAGCAATAATGCAAAGATTACTTCTGAAGTAGCTAGTTCTTTTTTGTTCTGAATGCATACGTGCAAATATGACATTTCCTTAAAGTTAAAAATCCTCAAAAATACTTCTCAAATAGACAAACATTTTGTAGTATTTTATTAACAACAAGGTTTCACTGGATAAGTGATTGAGAAGGAGAGACACTGTCAGGTAGAATTTATTCACACATAGTAAATTAACCTCTATAGTCAAGAGGAGACGTAAAAGCTCAGTAAGGAACTGAACAAATAATAAAAACATCATCAATACATTACATTTTAGTAGTTTATGGGCAAATTAATTATGTATACCTGAGAAATCCTGTAATCTTTTACCCCTTAAGATTTTTTTCACACAAGTGAATAGAAGAGAAGGTGCCGGGGAATATATAGCCCTATTCGTGACGAGCTCCAAGATGCAAGATGCTGGTCCCTGTTCTCAAAACAGTATTTGAAAAGAGTATAAATGAAGCAAATAAGTCTGTTGTTTTCCCAAATGAGGCAATAAATGCTGATGTCTTGGAGCATAGAAACAGTACATTTATTTTCACATTTGTGAAATAGCAAGCATTTATTTGGATGCATGTCGTTAAGGCTAAGTGAATGGTCTGTAACCAGACAGAAATGGGAGAGCTACCCATTCAGAATTCAAGGGCTTAAGCTGCATTACTCAAGATAGAATTTCACAAATATTTCTGAATATTGTATGATCTTCAGGAATGAACACAAGTTCATCTATCTGCTAGTTACATAACACTTGTCACTCTTATGAAAATAGAAAGTACAAAAACTTCAGCTCTGCAAAAGGTATAGCTGCCCACAGTGTTCCAGTTTATGGGTTCAGTCTTCCAATGCAATGAGCACTTTGGTCCCAGTCCAGCAAACTACTCAAACATCTGCTTAACAGTATGCACGTGAATAACTCTGTTATACTAAACTGCTACTATAGCTAAATAGGAGACTCACAGGTCCTGTTATCATAGATGACATCTCTTCTTTACTATCTCTCTGAACTGTTAGCGTTACACTTACCTAATTCATTGGGCTTTTATACACCGCCATTCATAAAAGTTAGTGTATAATGTGCCATATTCAAGTGTGAGAGGACTACAAAACTGGTGAACAGATTTTTTTTTTTTCCTTAGTTCTTCCAGGGGTAGGTGCTTCCAGAAGCATGAAGCATGAAGGGATTATTAGAATCTGGAGCACTGGCTAAAGGACCTATAGCTCCCCTCTCACCAACAGGTTTTTTATAATGCAGTGTATGCTGGACATCACCCAACTGGGAGATGCTGCCTCTCCCTTTCCCACCTCTTTATTGACCTTCGCAGAAAGGGTGAATGCAAAGCTTGTCACTATCTGTGCTGGTGAGCAGATTGAGGCTGCTGCAGCTAAAAAGACTTAGACCTCATTCATCAAATGTGATATTGAGGCTGCTCCAGCATGCTCTCCCTCAGGGCTTCCAAAAAAGTTCTGTCTGACCCAACCAGAACTCTTGCCCATAGTAGTACGATTCCTCTTCTCTCTCTTCTCCCATGCCGTTTGACCTCTTAACATCAGAAACAGTTTGAAATCCATGTCAGGTTTGGCTTTTAATGACACTGAGCAGTTTATCATCACATGAATTGTGCTTCGTGATGCACGTTATTATTACTAATACTTCCATCAACATTTGCGCGTCTCACATGATGAGTGTGGGCTAGTGCATTATCCCATTTTCTGTGTGCATCATGAAGCTGCTCCCTTCAATCAGCATTGTTGCAGCCTCTGTTATTTGCTTTCTTGCTATCTATCCATCCATGTGTAATATGACACATTTCCTACTCTAATCTCAGTATGAAAACACCAAGAGCTTTAAAAATTTCATACATCTCCAGAGCACCATAGGTTACTTTTTACCTAAAACAATGTTCAGATGGCTGTCACAAAGAAAGTTAAAGTGAAATGTCAAAAGCTGCAAAGATGAAAAGCTGCACATGGTAGATACAAGATTCAGCGCACGGTAACTCCCTCTTAATAAACAAGCAAAGATCTATTGGAAAGAAAATTTCCCTGCATTTGAAATTTAACTGCCAACCATCCACATCCTACACATAACTGTCAGAAAGAATGTCTAAATCTGTCCTCATTTATAACATGTGTTGTGACAAGATTTGACAGTCTCTGAAAGAGCTATAATTGCCACCTAAACATCCAGCATTTTGTCAACTGCGATCATGTTTAGGGAAAGCATTTATTTCACTTAAAAAACCCTAGCATTTTTTCTTTCTTCTGAATGAGATGACAGATTTTTTTTTTCTTTTCTCATTAGCGGTTGCAAGTCAGATTTAAGGGTTTTTTTTGTTGTTGTTCCTTTTTTCTTTTCAGTATTTTTCCAGTGACAGAAGTTGGAACTTTTCAGATTAAAAGAAGAATGATTAACTTGAGGAAACCAATAGAATTTAACAAAAATACCGTAAGGACATCTGTCAAGATACTGACAACACTGAAAATTTCTGAATGTCGAGCTGGTTTTGATAGGTGCTCTGCTGAATATCACAACAGGAACCAAGGTGAAAAGGGGGAAAAGTATCCCGGTATTTACCATTTTGTTGTTTTGAATAAATTTTATGTAGTTTCAGTCCTGTACATATAGTCATCCTAATGCAACCATAAACGTAGTTGCAGGATAGGGATGGGAGGTGGTAGTGGTATGCCCCCATCCCATGATGTGAGCTGTTGGCATGAGAGCAGAAAGAACATTTTGGATGAGGGAAATGAGACCTGTCTCTTCGACATTAACAGTCTATATAGTTGGGACTACAACTAATGCATAACTGGTTAACTCCCCTGATGGTTCAGAAGTACACAAACTCTTGCCAGCCATAACAGTTTATGTCTTAATTGCTTTCTTGAAGTACTGAGCACTAAAAGTCATCACTAGTAGAGCAAACACTCCCCAGCTCTAATTCACTCTGGCAGCATTCATAGTTCTTCTGTGTTTATTTACTGAAAACAATCCAGCAATCAAATTTTATTCACAGCAATGTTCACAAAATTAAACAGCAGTCTGCACTTTGGAGAGCATTAGTACTAGAACTGCTACTTTTTCATATGTGATGGACGGAGCAGGGACACAGAAGCAGGACTGCATGCCAAGAACAGGGTCCCCAGATCCAGATCTACTCATGCCCGCCTGGCCTGCCCTTGCCCAGTGCACCATTGGTGAGAAGTGTTTGCCACCTAGCACATCTATACTGAGCTGCCATGGGGCTTGTGAGGAAGAACATGGTGTAAACTTTCTCTGTTGTCTAGAGGGGTTGGTAAATGTATTAAACATTTCCTCCTGTCTGGAGATTGACTTGGAAATAGACTAGGAAACCAAAAGCAAAAGATTTGCTGTACAAGGGAGAGCACAAGTTTGCATCAAGTAACTTTCTTCACCTGTTCGGTCCTAATTGCAAGACTCCTATACACTGTATTCTTTATTTAACTCCCAGTTAAGGATCTCTTACACTCAAGTCACAATCATTATTGATTCCTTCTCACACAGACAATTGTCCATAATGGGTATCTATAGTGATGCCACACTACAAACCTGGATGTCAGACAGGATGGCCGCACTGTGTAGTCAGTCCAAAGCTCAGTTTCAGTTCAAACAATGTCATAAAATAGTAATGATACCCACCAAACTGCCACTTTTGAAACAGGAAGAAAGAGTCTCACAAACTCATAACTACTATTAGTCAAATACATTTCCTTAAATGTAACTGAAAAAGACAGTCCAACGTCCATGAATGTTGCATTGTATTTGATGAGACATCAGAAGTTGCTTAAAGAAATAAACCCAATTCGTTTATCTGAGATACAACCAGTACATTTGATTAGGAGTATCTTTAAACAATGGAAAACTTATTTCAGGAAGCAAGTAAATAAATGGATTATAGACCTGAATGGTCATATGAAATTACTCCCCTCCTCGTCCATTCAAATTTGTTTAAAGTTAATATCTGCCCATAAATCAAACTCGGTTAGTTGGAGCAACTAATAATGAAGGGGTTGAGTGGGGGTTTTTTTGCATCTGTCTCAGATTATATATCCCTTACCTGTTAAGAACTTTCCAACATTCTCATGTTTCAGTGATGTTGCTTGCTTAGCAAAGCTGATCTCCTACCTACATGCTTTTTTTCCTCTGTTGTATCTACTGCAATAGAACTTTTGAGCTCTACCTCTAAGCAGCTACTGGGGTCAATGGGAAGCTGGAGGAAAGAATATTATAAATATAGGACAAATTTAGATGCTGACATTGATGGTCAGATATCCGGCAGCTTCAAGTGCCTTTGTAACTGAAGGAAGATGGATGTCTCAGGTTTTGCCAGCTAGTAACACCTTCCAGAGAAACAATAGTTTCATCGTCTCTCTGTTGATCTGCACTATGCAGTTTTTAAACATTAGCATCCTGAATGACCTAGAAAAAATATATATGGTAGAGGGAAGTTGGAAAATAGAAATGCTAGCATAAAAGGAAGGAATGGAAGTACTTTCTGGGGGAATGAGGGTAAGAACAAACCACCTAGAATGCAGGCAGAAACCTTGGCAAAGGAAAAACAAAAAGATACCAGGCTGGGATTCTTGGAAAAAGGGCAGGGAGTTCCTTACAGGGAATTAGAGTGAAGGAGGCAGGAGATTTCAGAAAATCTTTAAAAAGGATGGGAACAGAAAATGGCACACTGGGACCTCAAGAAGGCTCTAATAAATGAAATGCTCAGCGCCTGCAGCAACTGCAAAGTGAATGACAGAACCCCTTCATTGTCAGGTTTCAAAAACTCAGAATTTATGGTCGTAAGTATTATCAACAAGTATCTGTGAGGAGAATTTATGGAAAAAAAAATTAAATTCTAAGTAGGGTCTCATTCTTTTGAATGGAAAGAAAATTCTGAAGTTTACCTTTCTAATCAACACCTGTGCAGTACAGTAATTAAACAAAGCATTGGTTTTTCACTCTGTCTCATCATTTTTATGATTTCTTGTATATATCTGTTAATTCAGACAGAATCTCACCCTGCAGTGAGAATAAATCTAGCAGATGACAGCAAGCAGAAGGAGTTTTCGCAAGGTTCCTTCAGAAAATATTCCCCCACATGACTCTGTTAAGGTATGCAATTAATATTAAACTGTAGATCATACTTCCAAGCCTTTCCAGATGCTAATTTGGCATTCACCCTGGAATGCCAAATTAGCTAGCTGGTGTCCGGTTAACTGGTGTCCAGTTAGCTAAGTAGGGAGAAAGATAAACTCTTTGGTGTGTGAACCTATGCAGCCAGGTCAAGGAGCACAATTAGAAGAGATCCTGCCTTCCTAAAATATCTTCCTAACTAAAGCTAAATAAAGGGGTTTCAACTTTAATGGGAGCTTCCATTAAAATTTTAACTACATGGGTGTGAAAAAATTAAAAGAAAGCTTAAAGAAATACAGTGAAATTTCCACTTCCTACATGAGGAGGGTTTTAATGGCTACAGCCATTAATAACAGAGGGTAGCTGTGCTGTTTATGTGCTTATAACTCCAATGTCAGAGACTTTAATAATCAGTATTTGCATTTAGCTTTTGAGATCAGAAACATATTATGCCATTTCTTCTGAGTGCACCTTTTTCCTAATACCGAACAGCAAGCATTTGGTTGTAAAAATAAGACTAAAATAGCTGTTTTGATGCTTAAATGGATGGAGCTGTGCAGCTCTGAATGCTAATCAGCTGCAGGTAAAGAATGTTTCCTCTTGTGGGAGTTTGCTAAACGTGCTAGCTCAAGCTAAAAATAACCAGCTGACCTGCCCTCATCACAATAACATTGTGGTACTTGTTTCTCCTTGCATGATTGAAAAGCAGGTGATATAGTCATACATTTTAAGACAGAAAGAGGTCATTTTGCTCATCTAGAAACTGGATTAATGCTAGAATACTGTTATTTATGTATCTGATGTGGGAAACCTGCTTTGTGAATTTGCACATTCAAACATAATTCAATTGAGGAATTCTCCAATTGTTCTTTGTAACAAAACACCACTGTATTAACCATGCTTAGCATTCTCTTGTGTTGCTATGATACAGGGATGCTAACTTTAAGTGAAATGGTGCCAGCATGCTAATGGCCATCAGAGCAGCGCAGAGGCCTGGCATTAGCTATCTGTTAGGAGGTCTATGGGAAGGTTTGGTTTGATGCTTGCCAGAGGCCTCAGCTAAATGTCCTTGCAAGAAAGCTTCTCCGTGTGAGATAAAAAGCTGATCTTGATGGAAAGGGAGAGAAAGACTTGCTCTCTAATCCTCACAAATGTGCTGCAGAAGAGCAAAAGAATTGGGAAATACATAGAAATGACATCAATAAGATTTCCAGATTCAGAATGGGCCAATAATGGATTAACAAGTAAGAAATTGCATTTAAATTAGGACAAGTTTAACTGAAATGTCTATGTTTTCAAATATGTTTGCCCCACATTAATTCCCTCAGTACAGGATGACTTAGTTGCTGTTTGAAAAAAAAGTTCTACCTTCTGTTTACCCATTCAGCTGCAGTAAATGCAGCTGTGGTTATTTACTGTTCTTAAATACAGTGATGATGGTATTCTGTGACTATAAAAAGATTAGTATACAAATACACTGGGAACAAATTAATTTTGAGTCCTGTTCTGCAGTTGTTTGAAGGTGAAACTATTTCTTTGCGAAATAGTTTAATGGATACAAGTGTTCCGTTCATCTTTATCACATGCTCAGGTTTTTATGTGAAATGTGATAAACTGTAAGTGAATATTTTGACACCACGTGTCAACAATATTAAATGTAATGCAACTTCTTTTCTGTAAAATGCTATGGGTGCTGGATTTTAGAATGTAAAATATGTGTCACAGAAAAATAGATCAGCTGTGCCTTGTCATACTTGAAGAGGTTTTGCTTTACTGTTGCTCTCAGAAACCTCTAAAGACTATGATTACACAACCTCCCATGACATCTATTCTAGTACTTAGTAATCCTTACCCCAAGAGTGGACTTGTCTAATTTAAACTTTCTCTGCTGCTGCTTTGCAGAAGGGCCCAGGTGGTTTGGAGACTAATTGTCACCTACAAGAGGGACACTTCCCTGTGTCTGGCAAAAAAACCTCAAAGCCACTAAGTAACAACGTCGCGTACACGGTGAGCTTCTGGAAGTTATCAGTAAATGCTGTGCAGACCCTCAGTTTACAAAGCATAATCCCTACAGTCGAGTTGCTTCCACATTGGCCTGCACCCCATTTATATTCTAATGCTCTGTCTTTGATGAGACAGAACACAATTAGTTTACCGGTGGCAACATAACCCACCCACCATGTCACATGAAAATAGACAAGGCTGTTGGTAAAACAATGTAAAAAATTACATACATTGGGTTTGGGGTTTTTTTTAAATTGAGGTACTCAGATTGTGGTTTGAAGGACTGGAAGTGAAAAATTGCATGTAAAATAAACCTAATGTCACCTACATTACAGCCTGTTCCTTTGGAAAGCTGCATATGGATATTTCATTGGGTTCCTCAAGCAACTTCTTCATCCTCTAGATTCTGTCTCTGTCGCTCCATATATTCACACATAGAATGGGGACTCCCAATTCCCACTTTGCCTAATGTTTTGGATTCAGTCAGGCTCCCACATTAGTGCCCTAATACAGTCTCTTTGAGGTATTTAATATTCCACATACTTAATATAATAGAAAATGTTAATTTTAGATACCTTTAATTAAGCCTGTCATCTCCAGCCTACTCTTTGTTGGAGAACAAACATGTCTTATTTGGATCCTTTGTGATGAAGGTTATGAGGAGGAGATAGGCTTTATCTTGTCCAAGAATAATTTGAAGAGAAGCTCCTCTTTCCCCTGTCGTCCAGGTATGTACATGTTCATGAGAGCAGCAGGCTCAAGGTTTAAGCTCCAGACTTCTTGTACAATCACCAGTGCACATGGGGAATAATGAATTTATTTCCTCTTTACAATAGTCTACTACACATTTGTCCAGTTGATAAGTGGCAGTGTATGAGCTTGTAGACCACACTGATTTCTGAACTTCTCCTACTTCTGTGGGGGTTTTAACAACTCTTAGACTTTTTCCCCATGAAAGTCTCTAAGCCATTCAGTTGAATTAAGAACCATATGCCCTAAAATCAATTATCCTGTAGAGAGTAACAGTCAAGCCTTCAAATACAAATCTCATGTAAATATAAATCTTCCTTCATCTTTTCTAGAATTTTACTTGCTTCACATAAAACTAACTGCAACTTTTGATTAAATATAACATATTTTCTTTGGATTGAAATGCCTGTTTTTCCAAGAATGTTTCTGCACTCTCTTTTGAAGGCTGGGATTAAAGTCACTAGCATTTTAATTTTTAAACTTAAAAAGGCAAATGATGATCTTGACCCCCTCAGTGGTCATGCCCTATACTCCTTGATCCATTCAGACTCAATAACGATTGCCTGTTGCCAAAGTTATTTGAGATTTCTTAGAAGGAATTTGGTATATAGATTTGTCCAAGTGTGAACTCTGAGGAAACAAATAATGTAACTCCCACACTCAAACAGGACCTTCCTGCAAGCATGGCAAATATTAAAGGGATTGAATGGAAGAAAATAGAATGCTGGAGATTTTGCAGTTCAAAGTATAATTTCTTGAAAATGAAGGACTCCCCTTGGAAGTTCCACAGTCAGAAGTGATAGTGTTTCACACTATACAACACAGAGCTTAAGAGGCTTTGATTTATTTACATGAACAAAAACCTTTTTTAAAGGCTGTAAACAAGTAACCCAATAGAGTTATTAGTCATGCAATACAGCATTGCTCTTCCACAGTTTATTTTCGTCGGTCATATTAATCACTGCACAGCAGATGTATTAAGGGTGACCCAAGGTTAAAGCAAAGGATACAAAATAATGAACTGGAGCAGTAGCCGATAACCTGCAGAACTTGATTTATAATTCTGAGAAAGCCTGTTGTGGGTTTCAGCATCAACTTCATGCAAGTCTATTCCCCTTTTAATAAGTCAGTCTCTGAACATGGTGATGTTTACTTTGCATTAATTTTATCTGCCTTTGGAGGTAATGTAACTGTGATAAGAGCCGATTAGTTTTGCACCATCAAGAAGGACAATGAATTGTGACTTGGCAAAACAAAGATAAAATTAACCATTTGCCTAAATGGTGCTGTTCATTGTTGTTTTCTCATAAGGCTGCTTCTGTGATGTTCAGCTCCATGAACAAAATAGCTTAGGATGTGCAAGTTTACCTGAAGTAGAACACGTTCTGAAATTAACACTACGCTAATGTAGCAACACTGCCCTGTAATTCAGTGCTTCTTTTCCAGAAGCCATTACATCTGTCTAAAGATTGTATTTCACACACATGAATAAGTGATGCAGTGAGAAATAAGCTAGCAGTTCAGTTCTTGTGGCTAAGGCTTCTTAAATAAGAAGTAAATTGATTTGGGGGGGAATGCTGTTTATGACACTATCTTTTAAAAAAATATTATTCCAAGTTGTTTGCTCAGAAGTCAAATTGCACACTGGAGTGAAACAAGCCCAAATCATGGGACAGAAAAGTTTATAAACATTTTTTAATAATAATAACACTTATCATGAAGGAATACAACAGGCAAGTAGCTTCACAGAAATATAACTATTGCTGTGATACAGGTAACCTGTTATTCATATTCACAAGGAAGAACTAGGCATTTTAGAGGTTATTTTAGAGTAGTGTCATAGACCCAGATGTTTGGCTGATAAAAATCATAATGACCTAAGGAAAGCTAAGGGAAAAAAAAAGGTCAATCTTAAGAAAAAAAGACTAAGATCAACCTAAGGAAGAAAACTAAACCTAAACTTAAGCAGAAGAGGTGTTTTCTCATATAAATGATACTGAATACAAAAATAAGAAAGGGAGAAAATGGAAACTAGGTTAATTTGTAATTATCAGAATAAAAGAGCACAGATCTTCAAATAAGAAGAAAAACCAAAGGTGATGAGAAATAATTTTATAAGAGATATTGAAGTAATGACTGAGTATTGGTCTGCTACTGAACAAAAAAGGTCAATAGGCTTTAAGTCTTTTTTAATTAATTGTCTCTACTAAAAAGACCCACCGATAACAAAGGCCTAGAAAATTAATACCAGTAACAGAGGAGTAAGTTTTCTGCTGTAATATGGAAGGAACAGGTCAGAAAGTACTTAATTTAAATTTTCAGATTGGCTCAATCTGATGAACTGCCTCACATACACTAAGACCTAATGTACACAATTGCAAGTCCCTTAACAAGTATATGTAGAAACTCATGAAGGGTAGAGTACTTCCTAGAAGACTTGAAAAAAGGCATGCCTAACACCTACGTTTAAAATATAAAGAAGGACTGATAAACTCTAGATCTGTTAATTTAACTTCGATATTCAGAATGAATAATGATGAAATAAACCAAAGATGTAATCTTTGAGGCCAGAACTGTGTATTTAAAAAAAATGCAGACAACTGAAGTTTTTCTTTTTTACAAAGAAATTACTTTTTTGGGGGGTCAAATTAGTCTGTTTTCCTTTAAAACAGACTTTGCTCTTACAGGCAAGGAAACTTGTTTCCTAAATCTTGGTGTAGTAAGTTAATCACACTGTACAGTATACTTTTTTATGGAACCAGGGGAAACATGGCCATATGAAACTTCCAAAAGCTGGTGCAAACAGTTTGGGTAGAATATCTAACCACATGTTTGGCCCTGTTTCACTGGCAAAATGAAGGGACAGAGAATGTATATATGGCCTGTTTCCAGTCTGTGTCTTTCCCAGCCTGGATGGTAGAATACAGAGTACAATTATATCTAAGGAAAAGAGAGACCTAGAAGGAACCATAAGTATGCTGGAGGAGAAGATCAGAACCTAAAATTATAGTAAGATTAGCAGGGAAACATGGAAAAAGAAAAACAAACAAAAGAAATACAATTACAGAAGTGAAAATACTATGCTTGGGCAAGAAGACAGCAAAAATACACAATATTTAGGTAAAGTTACTTTGAACAGGGGTCTGTGCTGGGTCCAGTCCTGTTTAATATATTCATCAATGACCTGGATGATGGGATAGAGTGTAACCTCAGCAAGTTCACTGATGATACCAAGCCGGGAGGAGTGGCTGATACACCAGAAGGCTGTGCTGCCATCCAGTGAGACCTGGACAGGCTGGAGAGCTGGGCCGAGGGGAACCTGATGAAGCTCAACAAGAGCAAGTGCAAGGTCCTGCACCTGGGGAGCAACAACCCCATGCATCAGTACAGGCTGGGGGCTGAACTACTGGAAAGCGGCTCTGCTGAGAAGGACGTGGGACTGCTGGTGGACAACAAGCTGACCATGAGCCAGCAACGTGCCCGTGTGGCCAAGAAGGCCAACGGTATCCTGGGGCGCATTAAAAGGAGTGTGGCCAGCAGATCAAGAGAGCTTATCCTCCCCCTCTACTCTGCCCTAGTGAGACCACATCTGGAGTACTGTGTGCAGTTTTGAGCCCCCCAGTTTAAGGACAGGGAACTGCTTGAGCAAGTCCAGCGGAGAGCTACAAAGATGATCAGGGGACTGGAGCATCTTCCTTACGAGGAAAGGCTGAAAGACTGGGGTTTGTTCAGCCTGGAGAAGAGAAGACTAAGGGAGGATTTCATCAATACCTATAAATATCTAAAGGGAGGGTGTCAGGATGATGGGACTGGGCTCTTTTCAATAGTGCCCAACGACAGGACAAGGGGCAATGGGCACAAGCTGGAACACAGGAAGTTCCACCTCAATATGAGAAAAAACTTCTTTCCTGTGAGGGTGCCAGAGCAGCGGAACAGGCTGCCCAGGGAGGGTATGGGGTATCCTTCCTTGGAGACATTCAAAACCCACCTGGACGCGTTCTTGTGCCCCCTGCAGTGGGTGTGCCTGCTCAAGCAGGGGGGTTGGACAAGATGATCTCCAGAGGTCCCTTCCAACCCCTACCATTCTGTGATTCTGTGATTTCATGAAACAAGAGCCAAGAGGTATATCCTATTAGAAGGTGAGCATAAGTTAGCAGTTTCATGCTGCTATGAAAAAGCCAAACATCACACTGGAATCAATTAACAGCAATAGAGACTGCAGGAGACCTGGCATAATATTCCTGCTCTGCTCAGATACATTGATTAAATCACCTCCCAAGGTTGCCTCTTTATAATACTGTCAGGTGCACTGTTAAAGTATTTGCTTTATTTCAGCAAAATAACTTCCCTTTAAATCATTGAGACGTTGATTTAAGGCTGAAATTTTCAGAAAGGCTTAAGCACCCAACTACTACATAATTCAAAAAGGTTTGGGTGACGATGATTTCTGAGGAATTCCTGGAATGCTTGAGAACCTAGCAGTGCATAACTCCAGAAAACAAAAATGAGTCATTAAAGAGTCATAATGTTTTAATAACTAATACTTAAATTAGTTCAGACTTTTTTCCTAATTACCTCTATTTGTGATATGTTCCTGTAGCTCACCTCACAACCCAGACTTTTCTCTTTTGGGAATCCACTTCTGCTTTTCTGTAAGGACAACAGCAACTACATTTTGATCAAATTTTCCTTGCTTCGAAGCCTGTGTTTCTCTGATAACTCCCACTGCATCAGGGAGACATTTCCTTCTCCCTTTTTTCTTCTCTAAAAAAAGAGTTTGGAGATGCCCAAGTCCATCTTTATTGAAACAGCTGATGTCTCTCATTTGTTGAATAAGTCATTTTTATTGTTCAAAAAGAATATTTTTGGAAGTAAAACGATTTTTCAAGAGGTCTTTGGTTTTTTATGTGTCAGAAACTTCTGTATCTTCAAAAGAGCCCTGAGACCAGTAAGAGCTTAAACTTCTAATGAAAATAATCACATTCCATAGCAATTATTAAATACAAGTTATTAATTAATATTGGAAACAGTAGCCAAAAAAAAAGGAGAATGAATCCACAGAACTATGACAGGCTTTATTTTGACAGAATATTTTCACCTAATAGGCAGATAAGGTCTATGACAGTTTCTTATTTTCATTACAGAGAACACAGGATTACATGCAATGGATAATCTAATGCTAAGAGCAGTGATCTGGACAGAAGATAACATAGCATAGTGTTTCTATACTGACATTTAAAGATGAGAACAGAAAGCTGTCTCCAGTTATAAGCTTCATTTGTTCTTTTAGAATACAGACTATTTTTTCTCTAAATTTCATTCGGAGCCATGGAAAACAAGTCTTCTCAAAGAATGAGGCTTCTTATTAGTACATCTGGAAATCTATTTGAGGATATGCACCTCTGGAGGAATTCTGCAGCATGGGAAAAGGTACAGTTGTAGCTATAGTACATATGTTAAGCATGGTGGGGAGAGAGAAAGAGGGAGTCTTGTTCTGTTGATTTGAGCTGAGTTTACCTTTCTGACTATTTATTTCTGAGTATCGATGACAAGTTCCTAACGTGTGCTTATATAGTAGTGTGAAGTCAGGGAGTTCCCATGTTAACAGAATACAAGATGCAGGGGAAAAAGCAAGACAGTTTAAAATGTAAAAGAGTATAAAAATAACTACCAAGTTACTTTAAAAACAATTAGCTTTTCCATGGAGATTTGTTCCTTTCCCAGCTAGCCTCTAAAAAAAAAACCAAAAAATCACTCTGTTCTTCATGTAGTAATGAAAATACTACAATTTCAGCAGTTGAATCAGTAGAATTTGACATTGTTCTGACAAGTCACAGTAATGATAAAACAATAAAATAATTGTTATTAATATTAACACTTAGAGTGGTTGTGACCTATAACTAAGTGCTTCAGATGAGAGTGCATTAAACAAAACCAGCTCTGGGTCCCTTAACTTCTCTGTGAAGATAACTGCAGGGGAATCCAGCCCATGGTAAATCACACTCTACCATCATGCTTTCTGCTATGGGGATGAAGTTTATAGCACATTTCCATGTAGACACACCCTGCCAAAACTGAAGTAGTACCACCTAGAGCTTGCACTCAGCAGCCCAAACTGGCACATAGTCTTTTTCAGAACATGTCTTTTTGAGGAAAAAATTAGGTGACAGTACGCATACCCATGTAAGAAGGCATTTGTCGAAGGCAGTTAACTGAATTTCTGAATCTGGAAAAAGAGATGGAAGAAACCTTGGTAACGAAATCCTTTTGAGCTGGCAGCCCGAGAGTTCAGGATTTTTGATATTTTCACAACAAAAATAAGAGAACAAAAAAGGAGCAGTCACTGAACCTCAGGAGAGCACTATACCATATGGGAAGCTTTTAAAAGCATTGGAACCAAACTGCTAGTCTTTTTTAATGACACCATCACAAGAATCCGTGGTGCTCTTAGCACTCAGTAGGCACAAGAGGAGGCCTCCATGACCACACTTACAGTTCTCAACATCTGATATTTCAGTTGGTTGTGATGAAAGAGAATGAGAATTTTGAAAAGAGAGATAATTAATGATTGCACATAAGGAGTTACTGATTAAAGTAGATTGTATATCTTGCATTAACTTAAACTCTCTTAAGTGAGAAAAGAAGATAGGAAAGCTTGTTTTAGGCTTGTTAGAGCTTGTTTTAAGCAGAATTAGTGGAAGATCCTCACCTCTTGGTGGATGTCTTTTTACTTAACTGTCTTGTTTGAGACTAAGTCCAGTTACATGCATTCTTAAGAACAGATATGTGCTTATAAAGTATAGGGAAAGACTTTTAAGCATCCACAACTATAATTTAAACGGTGGCTATATTTTTGTTTAGCAAATGGCTGTGAAAATGGAGACGTCGCTGCTCCTTCAGGTGTTTGTTACAGCCTTGTATCCTGCCACTCCACCCCCACAGTGGAACCATCAGAGTGCAGCATATTCACATGGGTCTTGGTTGCTTCTGTGCAAAGCCCATCAACATAGCTTAAACCATCATGGTCAGCAGTGTCACATCAGGTAGCCAAGCACATTCCCATCTGCTGTGGGAGTGAGAACCTTCAGAGAAAGAAGCTAATAAATGGGAATATTCTGTAAACATCTGAACCAGATTTCTTAGGCTGTGTTGGGGAGAAAAAGGCATGTTTTGCAGATCCTTCAAGATTTAGTTATCGAACCCTCACTCTCTGGACTTTGGTGACTGCATGCAGCTAACCAAGAGTTAGAGAAACACTGGAAATTAGGTTAGATTTTAGGTACCCAGCATGTCTGTTTGGTGCCCATGTCTCTCTAGTCCATCTAGATTGTGTACAGTCTAATATGCCTTCAAATAGAGTAATACTTAAAATGAAAACACTTTACTATACAAACTTACTTAACAGAAATTTCCATACTTTATTTAAAGCACTGAAGATCGTGTGTGAGGATTTCAGAGAGTTTGACTCGTAAAATGAAAAACGTATGTAAATTGTTGGGACTACTTCCCATATTCTCTTGCAGCAATTATTACATTCCTTAGCCATCACACTCATCTCAATTAGATAAGGGCTTGGGGGCTGGATATCTATGAATACGCAACACTGCGTTTTGAAATTATAGATACAGCTTCCCCCAAACTTAAATTTTCTTCATCAAACTATTTAACTTGAAAATTAGAAACTGTCAGTCTTATCAGCAAAACCCATGTTATGTAACAGGATTAGATCAACTGCAGTGCAGACAGGGACATGCTTCCTTAGACTCCCTGCTAACCCCTAAATGTTGAGTGGCTTTTGAAAAAAATATTTAGCTTCTGAATATTTAGCTAATTTTAGCAATACTGAACACCATCCAAACTATATTAGATCTGAACTGCACTCCCGCAAGGAGTTTATGACAAGCAAGAAAGCCGGAGACTTTTCCCAATCAACTCTAAACCAAACAGCTAGCATATGGTACACCCTGCATACGGGTTAGGTGGAGTGTACGCACATCTGTTCCAACCTCAGTTAAAGGCACTAGAGTTAGTGAGTCTGATCTGGCCACAGCTGAAGTCACTGAATGTTTTGTCACTGGCATCAGTTACAGGAGGATGGGATTGTTTGCTATTAAATTAATTAAAAGCAAAAGTAAAAAGTTTTAAGTAAAAGTTTCCTTCTTGGTATTTTTAATTCCTTCTCTGGCTTCTATTTTCCAAGTATGCCAGGTTAATACTCCTCGGCCTAACTTTGAACATTTTCTTTTAATCCTACTTCTTGCCTTCCTATTCACTCTTTCTAAGCTCCATACTATGCTTTTCTTATTTTTCCTCAGGTATCACTTATTTAGATTATTTCCTTCGGTAAGCCATACCATACTGAGAATTTGACTATTTATACAATAATTTCCCTGAAAGTAATATTTACTCATCTATAGCTTCACACACAGAAAAGAATCGACCAGGCTTATCTATAAACTTCACAGTTACCAAATTCTTATTGTTTGAAAATATACTGCATTACTTGGCTCCCACAAAAAGCAAACAAAGCTGGGGAAGGGTCTAGAGCACAAGTCTTATGCAGAGCAGCTGAGGGAACTGGGGTTTAGCCTGGAGAAAAGGAGGCTGAGGGGAGACCTTACTGCTCTCTACAATTACCCGAAAGGAGGTTGTAGTGAGGTGGGTGTTGGTCTCTTCTCCCAAGTAACAAGCAATGGGACAAGGAAACGGCCTTAAGTTGCACCAGGGGAGGATTAGATTGGATATTAGGAGAAATTTCTTCACTGAGAGGTGTGTGAAGCACTGGAACAGGCTGCCCAGGGAAGTGGTGGAGTCACCATCCCTGGAAGTATTTAAAAGAGGTATAGGTGTGGCGCTTTAGGGACATGGCTTAGTGGTGGACGTGGCAGCGTTAGGGTTACAGGTGGACTCAGTGATCTTACAAGTCTTTTCCAACATAAATGATTCTAGGAACTCCTCAAAACACACTTTCTGTGACCAGATAGACTCTTGGCCTAAATTTTGGTTTAGTTCATGTATTAAATACCTTGCTTAGCAGGTAGACCAGAATTTGGTCCATCAGCAATACCTCTGGAGTTTTGTTTACGACAAGTTATGCCCTTCCTCTGTACCTACCTGCCTGCCATTATATCTTATATTGATGTTTGCCTATGTAGGTGGTTTTGCAAAGAAGTTCTATAGTGAAAACCCCAGCTCATTTGGTTTTAAAATTTAGATTTTCCAACGGAAAATCACAGTTCTTGCTCATTGCTGCATTTCAAATGTTTGTGCCTGAAGTATCATGGCACATCATTTAAGTCTGCTATTAAAATTCTTCACATAGTTCAGGTACATGTAGGAGGAAAGAGAAATTTGTTAAGAGGGAAATGTTTTCCTTGGAAGTAACACTTAATATCCACTGACTCTCTCAATTATAAGTTATATTGAGAGTCTTAGAAATTAATTCCTGTTAATATGAAGGACATACATTCCTCTTCCTAGGTTTTCTTTGCATGTGTAACCCAACACCAAAGTCAGTCTGCAAAATGAACCTCTCTGCAGAGAGCAGAGTAATCTGGCCTGATGCCCCGCTGACCATGCTTTGAGCAGGAAAAAGGACTAGAACCCTCCGGGGCTCTTCCTTTCCAGCCTGGATTATTTCATAGTCCTATTTTCTAGGAAAACATCCTTTCTACAACCATCAATCCACTGGTGCTGATATTTGTTTTCATCTTTTCAGACCTGTCTGAAACAACATTGGTAGCAAACTGCCATGAGAATGAGCTGAGTTTAGCAATCTGTGTGAAGGGTTGTGGGGGTCAGTAGGGAATATACCTGGCTTTGTACAAGCCTTCATTGACTTATTTCAGTTACGTAGCCTAGACAGTTTGCCTCCCTAAATACATAACTGCATTTAGTGGTATATGTAGTAAACCTGACCTCTGGAAGAAACTGGAGAATAGCTTTCATCTACTGTGTCAGTGTAGTAGTATTGCTTATGTAAAGATATCACCCTCTAGGTGGGTGTGCGTGGCCCGTGAGGACTCTGCCTGTTACACGACAAATGCTTACCACTGTCCTGCCCAATCAAAAGGCAAAGAGCAAAACTGAAAGAGCCAAGAGAGTGCTGAAAGCTCATTATCTTTTGCAATTCTAGTGATAGAGAAATCTGCCAATAACTTTTCATCATAATGCCTATAGACTGCTCCTAGCTGCTCCTTGTTTTTTTTTTATTTTTGCTTCAAAATGTCAGTGACCTGATCATATTCCCTCCAGAACTGCACTGCCTTAACTGGATCTGGACCAATGCAGTGTTATGACACCATCACTTGGTGATTCTTCATTCCCTCTAAATCAATTGTTTATAATTCCTGCGTATCATTTCTTTTTTAAAGAACATAAGAGTCTTATCCTTAAAAGGAAGCAATTTTACAAAGAGTTCAGCAAGTGCAAACAGACAACAGTTCACTGTGAACCCACAGCGTTGGTGCAAACGGCTTGCAGAAAGCCAGCAGAAAAGGTTACACTCCCAACAGTAAATACACCAGCAAGGGGCTGCAAAAATGGGTGCAGGCTGCTCAGGAGCAGCAACCAACGTTGAGTACTTGCAGTAGCAAGAATAGAGACAACTTTTCAGTAGCTACTGACTTGTTTAACCCCAAATTTGGTAAAAGAAGAGTTGGCAGGGGGGTTTTGGAGTCAGGATCAGGCCCAACCCAGTCATCACAGATTTAGATAAGAGTAATCTTCAGGAAAGTAAAATTCAAGTAATGCCTTCTAAAACCCATCTATAGGAAGAAATATATTTTAAAAAAATCAGAATAGCGGCTATCACCGCTTGATTTGCTTTCTCTGTCAGTATTTATAATGTTGCATTTAACAAAAAGCCTGCTGATCAGCATGCTGCTGCTAAGCCTGCGTTTTGAAAAAATGATGGAATAAACTGCCACCTAGAGTTAAATCCTTGATGTTAATACTGGTTATATGTATAGTCAAGATAGACAGCTTTATTATTACAATATTCAGGACCCAGGTAGCACTAGTCAGCATAGTCTTTGAACACCGGCAAAGCAAGTACACATTTGTCATAGATTACAAATTGATGATGTGCTTAATTTCTTGACAGATACCAATCTATTTAAAAATCACTAAAAGGAACTTGAGATCATTACTAGCATATGTTATTCTCATCCTATTAATGGTGTGGTGGGTTGATCGTGGCTGGACACCAGGTGCCCACCAAAGTCAGACTATCACTCCCCTCCTCAGCGGGACAGGGGAGACAAAAATACAATGAAAGGCTCATGGGTCAGGCTGAGGACAGGGAGATCACTCAGCAGTTACTGTCACAGGCAAAACAAGACTCAACTTAGGGAACTTAGTTTAATTTTATTACCAATCAAATCAGAGTACAGTAATGAGAAATACGTCTCTTAAAACACCATCCCCCCCACCCCTCCCTTCTTCCCAGGCTTAAAACTTCACTCCTGATTTTCTCTACCTTCTCCCCACCAGCAGGGAGGGGGACGGGGAACGGGGGTTGCGGTCAGTTCATCACATGTTGTCTCTGCTGCTCCTTCCTCCCCGGGGGGAGGACTGCTCCCACTCTTTCCCTGCTCCTGCCCAGGGTCCCTCCCATGGGAGATAGTTCTCCATGAACTTCTCCAACATGAGCCCTTCCTATCGGCTGCAGTTCTTCAAAAACTGCTCCAGCGTGGGTCCCTTCTATGGGGTGCAGTCCTTCAGGAACAGACTGCTCCAGTGTGGGTCCCCTGAGGGGTCACAAGTGCTGCCAGCAAACTTGTTCCAGTGTGGGCTTCTCTCTCCAGGGGCCCACAGGTCCTGCCAGGAGCTTCCTCCAGCACAGTCTTCCCACAGGGTCACAGCCTCCTTTGGGCATCCACCTGCTCTGGCATGGGGTCCTCCACAGGCTGCAGGTGGATATCTGCTCCACTGTTAGCCTCCATGGGCTGCAGGGGGACAGCCTACCTTACCATGGCCTTCACCATGGGCTACAGAGGAATCCCTCTGCCAGTGCCTGGAGCACCTCCTCCCTCTTCGCTGACCCTGGTATCTGCAGGGTTGTTCCTCTTATATTCTCACTCCTCTGTCTCAGCTGCTGTTGCGCAGCAGTTTTCCTCCTTCTTAAAGGCATTATCCCAGAGGTGCCACCACCATCACTGGGCTCAGCCTTGGCCAGCAGTGGGTCCACCTTGGAGCTAGCTGGCATTGGCTTGATTGGACATGGGGGAATCCTCTAGAAGCTTCTCACAGAAGCCACCCATGTAGCCCCCTACCACTACCAAAACCTTGCCATGCAAACCCAACACAAATGGTTATCAATAGACTTAGAAAATATTACTGAAAACAAGGTGATATTTTTTTTCCTTAACAGTCACTTTCAGTCCATTGTGGCTGCATATGTATTAGCAAGTCTCCACAAGTTCATTAGCTGGTTCGTTTCATCACAGACACATTTTAACGCAAGTAAATATCTACTGCCCTTATACTTGATGTAAGAATTCTGATTTTTATTTTCAAATTTGTATTTAAACTAAAACATTATTAGGTACATTAAATAAGCATGGTGAGTTGACATTGGCTGGCTGCCAGGTGCCCACCAAGCCAGTCTCTCACCTTCCCTCCTCAACAGGACAGGGGCAGAAGATTAAGAACTCCTGGGTCAAGATAAAGGCACTTGAATGAAAGAAACAAAGGCTGCACAGGGAAGCAAAGGGAAAAAAAAAAAGATTTTTTCTAAACTTCCCATCAGCAGACCTGGTCCAGCCACTTCCTGGGAAGCAGGACCTCCACATGCATAGCAGTTGCTTCAGAAGACAAGTAGCTTAAGTGCCCCGTTTCCTCCTCCCCCACCCCTTAGCTTTTCTTGCTGAGCATGATGTCATATAGTATGGAATATCCCTTTGGTCAGTTTAGGACAGCTGTCCCAGCCTCCCAACCTCCTGCCCACCCCCAGCCTGCTGGCCTTTTGGCAGGGCGGGGCTGAAGAAACAGACTTGATTCTGTGCAAGCACCACTCAGCAACAGCCAAAACATTGCTGTGTTATCAACACCGCTCTAGCCTCACACACAGGGCACAGCACTATGAGGGCTGCTATGAGGAAAGTAAATTCCACCTCTGCCAGACCCAGTACAACAAATAACTTGAAAGTGTTGATAAATCCTGTGTTGTCCTGTAGAAAAGCAACCTCTGCATTAAGGCAGTTGTGACAGCTGCAGGTAGCAGTGAATCCTGCAGGTGATCGTTGCCCAGAGTCCTGCAAATACCTGGCTCTTCCAGACACTGATCGCTTCTGTAATCTGACTTCCTATAGCAGTTTACACAGATTTCATATAAAAAATTATTGTTCTTAGAGATACAAGAAGTACATTACAGATGCATACAAGTCTATGGCAGAAAGGGAAATGGAAGTTAGACCACTTTGATACCTTCCCTTACACTAACACCTGTCCCTCATGTAGGACAGGCTTATTACATACCCTTTTTCAGCTAGTTTTCTGATAGAGCAAGGTTGACCAAATCATGCTGTACGTTCACACGTCTGGAATCCTGTCCCCAGTAAGACTGTAATGCATTGGCCCCTAAACTGGAAAGAAGATTTCAATTCTCACAAGCTCTGAAGAAAACCAAGTAGAGGGGATAAACCTAAATTAATAGCCACCTATAAAGAGAAGACCAACAAAGTTAAGCCATTTTACCTTCCCCCTCCTCATCCTTTTGCAGCCAACTCATAAGTTTGTGCATAACTCCACATTAGGAAAACCTCATACTAGCTTTACTCTGATTTGCCATATGGACAGTGCGGTTCAAAGGAATATCAGAGGTAACTGGGACTATTGCAGTAGAGGGAGGCATTAGGAATAAAAGGCAAATCTATAACAAACTAGACATCATTACTTCTGCCTTCAACAGAAATTTGTTTGCTAATTATTTCCTTACCCTTGTCTTCAGTTAAGAAATTGTGACCACTGGCATTGCTGGCAAATAACCGTAGGTACACCCCCAACTTTGGCATGCACATTGAATTGCAGTTACTCATGTATGGGTCAACAACTGGTGATGATAGGGATTCAGTTTTTATGACAGAAGCTCTTTAAGGGTAGGTAGAAAGAGATTGAATTCACCTGGCCAGGTGGGGAAAAACATGTCTTCATTAACAGGCTATCCAGCTCAGCAAGGAGAGATTTAAACCGCAGAGATTACAAACAACAATCAAGTGAGGAGGGTTTGGTAATCAAAGGTGCAGGAAGACACAATGAGGCAGACCTTCAAAACAACAAAACAGGGCAGAAGTGGGAAATAAGGAACTGACAAGGTGAAAAGTATGACAGGGAATGCTCTTACACCTCTCCTTGGAAATCAGCACAGCTGGGCACCTCTCAAGTGCCTGAACACACACACAGGGGAGAGAACAGAGGAAGCAGAATTCTGTCTACAATTGTAGGACTAAAGTCTCAGCAGGACCATAGAGATATGCTAGGATAGCTCACATGAATGGAGAGCTGTCATGGGTGGACACAGGTTTTTTAGGAAGGGCATGCCTAGGAGGACAAGTCGTGTTGGGTGTCTGCTACAGAATGTCTGATCAAGAAGAAATAGGTGAAGCCTCCAGACAACCGAAGTGGCTTCATATTTGTAGTCCCTAATGTTCATCAGGAAGGACTTGAACCACCCATTATCTGCTGAACAGACAACACAGCAAGGCACAAGCAATCCAGGAGGTTTCTAGGGGGCACTGGTGGTCACTTCCTGACGCAGGCCACTGAGGAATGAACAAAGGCAGGCATTCCGCTGGACAAACAAGGAAGAACTGGTTGGGAATGTGAAGGTGTGGGTAGGTTTGGCTGCAGTGACCATGATATTGCAGAGTTCAAGATCCTGAGAGAAGGGAAAAGCAGCATCACAACACTGGAGTTCAGGAAAAAAAGACTTTGCTGCATAACTCCCATGAGATAGTCCCAGAGGAAAGAGTGGTCCGAGAGAGCTGGTTGATCAAGAATCCACAAGCTGAAAGGCAGGTGGTCAAGCTAAGGCAGGCATAGACAACAGGGAGCTCCTGACCAGACTTACACGTGACAAAAATGTAAAACAGAGGTGGAACAGTTTGGGGATAAAGCCGTCAGTAAAGGAGAGACATAGACACACTGGAGCAAATCCAGTGGAAGGCCGTAAAAATAAAGGGACTGGAGCACCTCTCATAAGAGAGAGCGAGCGAGCTGTGACTGTTCAGCCTTGAGCAGAGAAAGCTCAGGGGCATCTTATCAGTATGTACTCATGTATGATGGATTAATAGGAAAAATTACCATCCTAGTTGAACAAATTTAATTCTTGATAAAGGTGGAAGTCTAAGGTGTTAATTGACACCTAAATGATTAGTGACATACAGAGGCAGAGACGTTGGGAAACATATTAAAAAAAAATCTTATCTTTAAGGGCTTGGTCTATCTTACTGGTAAAGACAAGCTACTGCATTAATTTTAATAACAATCCCATAAATTGGTAAATAAAATGGTAGGTCTGGGATACCTACCATAGTCAGACACAGAAGAAACAAAATAATTATGTCGTAGAATCATAGAACATCCTGAGTTGGAAGGGACCTGCAAGGATCAATGTCATTCTCTCCTAATTAGTAAGGTTTTTTTTTTTTACATTTTCTCAGTGTTTGTCTCAAAAAATCACATTTGAACAAATTATCTTATGGTAAAATTGCATACCAGCCGGCTGGCACATCTGACTCAAACAGAAGGGTTCAAGGTTTTCTTAGTTTCAGTAAAAATACTTAAGTTATTCTGGAACTGACCTCTCTCAAATGAATTTTATATTCAAACTTACTGTCTTAGAAATTTGGCCTCTAATCTACCACCTAAAGTGAAATGCAAGAAACATTTATGCAAGGAAAAATGTTTTCACTGACATGAAAGTATGTCAGTCTGATGTATCACTATGGAAGACATTTATTTTTCCTTTAAAAAAATTAGTAACATATACTCATTTAGAAGCTTTCATGTTTGTATTGCTGAAGCACCTAGCAGCCTCACTCTAAATTGCCACTAGGTATAGGATACACAGACAAGATAATATGATCCCTTTATCAAACAAATCAACATTTCATTTTCCTCCAGCTTCTTCTGCAGACTGCTAAATTCTGTTTGACTGTCTGTACCCCTCTCCTTAACACCTGTCTATCACCCTGAGCAGAAGTGTATACTCCCCCTCCCAACACTGGGAATTCAACCACAGGGAGTTCGCTTCTACTGTTGGATAGCTATTAACTACTTTAAAAGTAGGTTCTTTGTGCATATTCACTGTATTGTCACTATATGCTGGAAGCACAATGTCTCTCTCCTCTGTAATATCTTACAGCAAGCCTCAAATCCACCAGTAGATTCTATTTGAGACAGTAGCTGACATGTTATAACCACGTTACTTCCCATTAAAGAGCTGTTGTGCAGCATTAAGTCTGTCGCTAGCACTTCAGAAGCATTTGTAGAAGCCATGCTGTTATTGTTGCTATATCACAATCATGGTTTGAGAAGACTTATCATAACACCAACATTGAAGTAGTAGAAGAGTTTGCACAAAGTTCATGACAATCCATTAGATGTTCAAAATTTGCATCTATTTGCAAATTCTGAAGTACTAAGTTCTCACAATACAGGGAAACTGCAGTTCAGCTTACGTCAAATAATTGTTTGTCAAGCTATAGTTATAATGACTGCTTCCCTACTTTGCAGGTCTGCTCTGCTTTTAAGCTTTTCCTGCCTCCCTCATGCACAACAATTCCTTTCCTTCCCATCCTCTTAATTTTGTATAAGTGACTGAAATGAGGATTTGGACACACAATAATGGCAGATAATCCATTTCACACCTTTGGAAACGTTTGTTTAGTTTCATTACCACTAGCGCTCTTTAGATACAGAGGAGCAAAAGGCAATATTATAAGGGATATTTCTTGTCTGCAGTAATTAAAGGATCCTGTTCTGAATGTACCTGGGATATTCTGAATTATAGCATCATTTAGTATTATTTGAAAGGGACATGGTATGTGATATTTTCCAAAAACTTACAAATAAATGTACTTTAAATACCACATATGTATCTTCGTAGATGGTCTGCATCATGAGGTTCAAGACAATACCTTACTCATGACATTTATCATAGCATCAGTCTTGAAGGCCTCAGATACCTAGGACAAGCAGTGTGAATACCTGGACCATTCACGAATGCACGATTCTTCCCTGGAAGCAGGTCCTTATTTTTTTTCAGCTGCAGAACTGCTTTCATCTACAGTATTTACAGAAAGGCTTCTTAAGTACTTTTGCATTTCTGTATTTAAGTTCAGTGATAGACAACTATCAAAGTACTGAAAAGCATACATTTTTTCTCCTCAGACAACTTAATTCCTTCCAAAAAAATTTTGGTTTCTAGCTGATCAGCTTTTCTGAAATCTATGCAGAGGCTATGTTCTACCTCTATTAGTAGCCCAGGCAGCCTTTGTTCAATAAGCAGCCTGAACACTTGCAAGGTAAGAAATAGGAGGTATAAAAATAAACTGTAATGACCCAATTCTAATGTGAACAAACACAACCTATGACCTCCACAGTCTGAAATTTTGAACCTTGGTTCCATCTTGGAAGACAAAAGAAAGGGTGAAAGATCCATGTCTCTACCTTCCAAACACTATCTGCTTTGCTGCATTTGAGTTGATTCACAAGTCACATACTTTGCCAAGTTCATCTAGGACCACTGAAATCACACGAGTGACACTAGAGATAGTGCTGTACTGAAGAGAGATGCTGCTTCATTCTGAATATGCCTCTGGCTGCAGAAACCCTCTGTACTGCAATGTGGAAGTCAAGCTGCAGAGCTTAGCTAAAAGCCACAGTTAATAACCTGCTCTTATTTCTGTTGTCACTGAATAGGTCAAGAGATAAAGATAAATTCACAATGCAGAACACACCATGCCCAAACAGTCTTTCTTTCCTTACAGTCTTCTTCAGAAATTCTAATACACCAAGTACTGATAGAGATGCAGGATTAGTTTGGATAAAGTCCTTGCTTGAGGAAAGAAGGTCTTATGTCTAAATTTCACAGCCTAAGTTAAATCCTGTTTCTCAAAGCACCAATCAGTAAAGTGTTATCAGTTAATAGCTGGTATTTTTATTTAGTAAAAGTTGTATCTTCTGACAAAAAAACTAATGCTAATAAATAATCTTGATAAAGCATGCCTGAGCTGGCACCGAATTGGGGTGAAAGAGGACTGGAAGGAGCAGGCTGAGTCACAGCCCCGTTTCCTGCCCCACAGCTGCACTCAGGCAGTGCTGAGCATCCCCAGAGGGTGCTAGCAGAGACTGCAGCACTGGCATGTGCGGAAGGAGGGGAAACAGCTTTTGGAAAAGTCATTAACAGTAATTTCAACTAGACATCTTGGAAAGAGCAACTGTGTTTTCCTGCCCTTGTGTGGCATTTCATAGGTTCAGAGTTGCTGTCTACAACTGCCACAGAGCAAACAAAACCAAAGCATTGATCTGGAGTTACACCTGTCAATGGAGATGTATAAATGTATATATAATATATATACATATATATTGTATAATGTATATAATGTATAATGTATATATAATGTATAAAATACATTATACTTCTTGGATATGCAGCTGCAGTTCTCAGCTGCTCCCTACAAAAGCATTCCTTCCACACTTGCCTTGTAACCTTTATATTTCACACTGAAATGACCCCTCATTGACAGAAATTAGTTTTGCTAATCCAAAATACCTTTGGTACCTACAAGGCACTTCTGCAGGAAGCAGAGTCCTACTCACAGAACAGATAATTAGGTTCCACAATTTGACTTACTCTACTGAAGTGGAAAATTCATCTTATGGTCTAGCACATTCCAAAACAAATCATTGCACTATATTTTCTAACACTTCTTGCAGAATTGCACATGGCAAACAGATCAACATGACAATTCATAGTCCCCATATAAAACCAACATCATCTGTCAGATGAGTGAAAAACCACCCAAGATCTTTTAAAGTAAAAGGAAACATCCAGTAACCTTTGATTCTCCTAGCAAAGCATGTCCTTGCTTATTTTACTCATACTGCTTTCCCCACCCCTCCTTCCTCCATTTTCTCACATGCTACTGTGGAAACGTAGATCAAGCTATAAATTAGTTGCAGACTTTTAGACAGGGGAACTGGTTTTATTAGCTCTACTCTGAGGTGTCAAGCAAGAGGGCTTCAGAAGAAATAGGTTGGTAGCTTGCAGGGAAAGCTCATAGTTTTGGCATAGTTCTGCATCCATTACAGTCAATGGTAAGGGCCTTAGGTTTCAGTTAAAAGGCAAGACAAGGTTACACCAAGTTTTTCTTCAGCATCACTCTCTTAATAAAGCTCAATAGACCAAACAGAACATTTGTTGTTTCTGGCAGATAGAAATAGTACATTACGCAATCCTCCACTATAAAATATTCTCCAGTTTGTTTAATATATGGTAATAGGCTTGAAACAGCAACACTCAGTATATTAGATGACACTTAAGTTAATAAATTACTCATAGTTACAGCCAGGAAAGAAAAGTAATTGGCTAAGTTTGCTAAGGTTTCTGTACATATCAGCAGCTTTTCAGATTAGTGGAAATGTCCCAATACTGTTCCACAATTAGGAGCATGTCCCTCTTCTTATTTATAATCAGTACAGTGAAATATAAGGTGGAGACTCAACATGTTCTCCTTTTATAGATGGACTTTGTATTTGAAGAAATGAAAGAAAATCCAGGCAGGACCTCACCAACAAGGCACAGTCCCACCACACCCACAGCAGGGCAGGGCAAGCAGAGCAGGGACAGCAAGAGCAGCAGGTCCCACCAACTGCTTAGCCATGATCAGGCAAACATAACAAATCCAAATTTAACCCACAAAAGCTAAACAAAACAACACCCCAACAAACAAAGCTGAAAACAAACACACCTATAGCAGAGCTCAAACAGAAAGTAAGGGCCTGGGCCAGAGCTTAAATGGAAGTCTTGGGCCAGTGGCAGCAGCTGTGTGGGAGAAGGTCCCAGGTGAGGCCTCCCACAGCAATTGCAGCTTCTTTGTGCACTGGGGGCCCTGACATGAATCATCTGTCTTCATTCACCAGGAGAATTCCATTCCCCTGGTTACACAATTACAGTTATCCTGCTGAAAAAAATTAACTCAAAAATATTGCCTTGAACGGCTCAACTGATATAATTAAACAACCAGACAGCCTCTGACATCCTCTCAGAAGGAGAATTATCCTGAAAAGGTAATTGAACATAGATATATGTGTATAAACATTAGCAACACTGGCTGGGACAGACTGTGGAGAAAATGCTCACTTATTTCCAATTAGTTACGATCTGCATTGCAGCGGAGAATGCAATTTTTAGTCTTCAAGAGATTTTTTACCAAGCAACTGTGGTGATGAATAAAAGACAGTAATTCTTGAACACATTTTGTCACAAGTTTTATAATAAGTGTGGTTTTTGGCATTGTTGTCTGTTTGACAGGTAGCAACTGTATTAGATATACTTTCTGACTTTTAAACAATTTTGTGAATTTATACACCTATTAGTCCCTTCCTGGTTTGATTGTAGAGGGTTTTATTTTTAATTTTTAGTCAGTTCTTCAGCTAAGCGTAAAGGTAGAGCCATCACTGTGGAAGATATAATGCACTAAATTAGGTCTCCTGGGGCTTATATGGGAAAAAGAAAGAAGATAATGTGATTAAGAGGAAATTCAGACAGATTGTTATAAAGTTGGCAAAATAAAGAATCCTACAGTATTCCTGCACTAATGTTAGATGCTTGGGAGAGCATCAGAAACTACTACAGATTTTCATGAATAAACATAATTATAATTGGATTGACAGAGACAATATAGAACGAGCCTCACAACTGAAATGCTCATTAGTTACACACTGTACTCAAAATCTAGGGATGGCAAAACTACTGTGGAAATGGCAGGCCTAGTATATTAAATGCTTGGAGCCACAGATTAAAGGGTCATCCCTGAATACATATCCAGGGAATATGATCTGACTTCACAAGACATATTGATTCAGAGGCTCATTCTTCTTCAGCGTTTGTTGGTCTTCCAGTTTTGTCATAGCTCACAATCATATAATTAATCCAATATCACTTTAGGAGCCAATGCATTATGCTGAAATGCATGGGCTTCAAAACAAACATGCTCAGAATTACTTGTATGTAATAATTGCTCATGGTTTTTATATTAAAAACACTATGGGAAAATGCAGAAGAGAGTCAGAAGGAAACGTGATTTTTTAAAAACTTTAATTTGGCCATTGTTTGTGTGCTTTCCTCAGAAAATGAGGGTTATGAAATGGTTCTGCTTCTGCAAGTTCCCCTTCTGGGAACTTGGAACCTAGTAGCATCTGCAACAACAAAAGCACTCAGGTGTCACAGTCGGTATATGTTCTCAAGTTCAATGAAAAAAAAAAGACACCTAAGGAGAGAAGAGAGCTGCTACAAATGCTCATTAAAATAAAGACAAGAAGAATGCAGACACTTCCTATTTAAAAGAAGTGCTTGGCTGATCTACATACACTGGCCAGCCAGCCAGCACTTGCGTAACTGTGAGATAGTCATACCATGTGCTTTTTCTTGTACAGCCAGCAGGTAAAGGAAGATAAATTTAGGATACGTGGAGTGCTGGGCTGTTTGGGTTATATTTGCAAATCATGGTGGAGATTGGAGATACCGCTAGGGAGGAGGTCAGCAAAGATCTTGGAGAAGACCAGAGTTCTGCAGTGGGTGTGCTATATGGACCTGGGGCAACATGGGATTATTGCGAGAGTATGTGCAGGACTAGGTCATAAATCCACATAAAACCAAACTTTAATATAATTTCCAGATTTTAAGGCAGCTTATTTTGCTCCTTATGATTTATAACTAGGGTTTGAAAGTATATTTTAACTTAAAACTATCAAGAATGTTAAGTTTTGTGATGTGGAAAGACATTACAGGAGCCTCAACCATTTTATTTTGAAATCTCATACCTTAACTGAAATAGCAAGAAGCTGTATCTTTAATATGATAACTTTTCTCTATTGTACATTTTAGCCTTTGGATTTGAGTAAATATAACTTTAGTTATAAACCATACAAATTTATGTGTTTTATATAAAAATATAAATTTAGTTATAGCTTGGCTATAAATATGTTTTAATGATTGAACTATGGAATGCATTCACAGATACTTAAAGTTTTTAATTAGGCTCTGTTTTATATATCATCAGTGGTCTTCTATATGAGTTCCTATAGTAAAATATTTTAGAAAACCAACATTCCCAAAAAGCTCCATAAAAGGTCATAAAATCCATAAAAGCTTCTAAATTCTTACTACATAGGTGCACCACTAGACAAAAAAGCTACATAATCCACTTATTTTTGACTGCTGTTTGCCTTTAAAGCAATAGTTTAATGCATTGATTATGATTATTTCCCAAAATGTTCTCCATAATTAATTTAAAAGAGGTAAATAGTTGTCCTTGTATTTTCTTAGTCTTTTAGAAACTGGAAAATCTATTGTCCAATCAAACGCCCATCAGTTAAGATAAGAGTAACAATAAACCGGTCTCTTCTCCTCCCAGTTTCTATATTAAATGCAGTTTCAAGGAGGAGAAAACTTTAGTCCTTCATCAAACATTTTAAATATATTTGCATACAGAATAACCAGAAAAGACCAAATTACAACTTACAACACATTTTTATAGTACAGTTCTATTCTATGCCAAATGGAAAGTGCCTTTTCTAGGCTACAGCAAACAGAAGAAATCTAAAAGTAGTGTGTAACTGTACTTCTGTTGCTATGGGTGTTCTGCATGTCCCCTTTGACTTCTTTGTCCAGTTAAGATACGCTATTAATATACAAGGACAATACAAGGACATTCAAAATCATGAGACTGGACTACAAACAATCTGAGATTATTTTTATAAGTGCAGGGTTGTAGGCTTTTTTATTTCTTTTGATTTGCTTTTTCATCATTGCATCACTTCTCAAAGTTTTCTCTTCAACCACAAAACTCAGCAACTTGTGTTTTGTGAGGGTTTCTTTTTTCAAGAAAACCAAGATCACATAAGAATAAGTAAGTTTAAGAGCTTTGACCAAAGTACCTGAGACATGTGAGACTCATGAGAAAGGATACACTTTTATACTGCCATATAGTATTTTGCTTGGAAGTCTCAGACAAATGGGAAAAAAACCCAGTTGTAAAGCATCAAGTGGGGCACATCCTGCAAAGTTACATGCACTTTCAGTTCCTTTAAGTTATGTGACCTGGAGACATTTGAAGGTGGCTGGCAGCACTAAGTCTTTGCTAGTCCATGGAGACTGGCCTATGATTTCACAGGTGAAAATTGGGTGAGAATCTTTTGCAAATCTATCTTTAGACATTTCAGTTCGCTATCTGATTGCAGAGTATTTCCACAAACCACAGGGGGATCCCAGACAGTGGAAGACAGGGTAGCAGGGCTGGATATATGTTCCCGTAGCAGGCTCTGCTTGCTTGATGCTGCTGTCTGCAGGCAACAGACACATGCTGGATGGAGGCAACAGGTATCCTTTAAAACTCTTCAATGAGTTTCATGAAGCCGAGTATTCTGGGGACTTAACATCTGTAACATCAAAGGCTACACATGAATGGAGGACTTGGAAATACTCCCAGGGCTGGTATAGAAAGAAGACATAAAACCAGACAGCTATGCATGTTGAATGTATCATAACATGCACCATCCAGTTGAGGCATAGACCAAGAAAGTCCCTTTTTAACACATCTGAGATATTTATACAATGTGTCCTCAAGGTAGATTCTCTAGTGCCTAATAATGCATGCACTTACACTACAACATTTCTTTTAATCAGAACAGTGATAAGAATTCTTTATTTTACTTGGCCATTTTCCAAGCCTTGTAGGAAGATATTTATTTCTAGAACACAGGTCCTAAGTTAATTTGGTTGGAATTAGCCAAAGGCTCAAAGGTATTAATGGAAAACAGATGGAGAGATAAACATGCATGCGTGCATGCATGCATACTCACACACATACATATGTGCCCACACATGCAACTTTGTTATCTTATAAAAACCAATCTAAAAATACAATTTAAAACAAACCCTTCAGCAGTATTCTGCATGTTATACAACAGCAAATACATAAAGAACAGCTGACTATTTATTTGGTTTGGAAAATTTCCCTATTGCTCATGAAGAACAAAATTCAAATATAGCATTAAGCTTATATAGGAAAAAAGATCATTTTATAGTCCCAGCAAGACTAACTATATGCAAGTCCTAGCATAATGAAAGATTCCCTATTTGTCAAGTAACAGCATGGTGGTCTGTAATAAACACTAGTATGATATAGCATGTCAGATATCAAAGCCTCAATCCTAAAAGCTACAGAAAATCTCATTAAATCATAATTACTGTTTTGATTTAATCCAGGCAGTTTGTTTAAAGCATTTTTAAAGACATGCAAGCATTTCGAAGTAAACACTTTTCTGAAAGCAAAACAGGAAATAATCCAGTTCCCCGTCCTTCCTCTTTTTACTTTGTGGCACACCTATTTCTGATATTATAGAAAAAGCACATATCCAACCTACTAATTCCCTCATTACAGTTTTCCTTCAGTACTAGTGTCAGCTGTATCATACTGAAGTGGAAATAGGTTTCTTTTGCATAGTCTCCTGTTCTGTATCATATAAGTATCATATAAGCTATAACATGATTAAAATGTGCAGTCTTTTAAGATGCAGAACTTGAACTTATGGTTTTGTAGAATCAGGTCATGATTATACAGCCAGTCTAATGTGATTAAATCCTGCTGATTAAAGGCTGCTGCCAAACGGGTGGCATGTGCTCCTTAACTTGCCTGACTGTGCCCACTTGAAAGCCTCAGTGCTTGTACCAGCATAAGGAAGATGATGGGAGTCAGCAACTGCACTCAGGGGGAGGGAGACAGAGTCAACTTGTATCAGGTTAACATGAGCATGTAGCCATCACTGCAGGCCTCTTGTTTGCAAGTTAGCAGTAGACATGTACCTTTATGTATTTCTGTGAAGCATTTGTTACAGTTGGGGTACTTTAAAAAAGTGTATTTTCCTTGTAACTGTTGCCGTTTTAAACTAAACAACTTACATGTATTTATTGTGAAGAAAGTACATTTTATTAGTTTGACTATTAGATTGTAATGTGAAAACTGTCAAATCAATGCTAATGCCTACATACCTCAACATGGACTTTAGGATGATTTAAGATCTGCACAAGAAGCTGTGTTTTCCCTTGTTCTTCTTGAAGAGAAAGGCCTACCACAAATACTTGTGAAGTTAGTGAAGATCTAAAACCTAGAGCTTCCCTAATAATATAGAAATACATAAAAACTGGAATCAAAAATAAATTTGGAGTCATGTCCCTCACAACAGTAAGTAGAGTCTTACACATTAAAACTGAGACTATTGGAAAAAAGATACAAGGGAGCCTGCGGCCTACTCTGTGCCTAAAATCCTGAAAATTACAGTCAGTAATCACAGTAGTAGGCAAATGCACCTGAACCAACAAAATGTTATCTTAAAAACAGCTCAACTCTTAAAATTAAATGTCATTCCTAATTGGAAAATAAATCACAAAGTGCCACTCGAACTATTTCATTCTGTATGTTTAAAAAGACTTTTTTTCCCACATCCCTTTTGCAATCTTTTAATCAGCAGCTGTGTACTTCACATACATAATGAGAATGTTAACTACAAAAGAAAATGTTCTGTGGAAATAGATCTAATTTTGCTTTCTCTAGCTCCAGTGCAGCAATCCAATTCGTTCTAGATTCATTCCAATTCATTGTAATTCATTCCACAACTGAACTTTCTCTAGACATACTGTAAACATTTAAGAAGGAGTTACAAAGCTATGACAGCTTCTGTGTAACTAGCCCAGTCCTAGCTATGTGCACCCCAATGAATTAATGCAATTCTACTCACAGCTCTTACCTAAGGTAAGAGAAGGAAGGTATTTTTCCTTGTTATCTCAGAAATAAATGCCCTCGGGGAAGAAAGCTCTGTCTCCTTTTAATTATTTTTGGCTACATAATGCTAAAGTAATAAAGAGGTCTTCTGAGTTCTGGAAATTTCCAGATTTCAGAGAATAATACTGATGACGTCCTTTGAAATATTAATCTGCTTGTGGAGCTCTGTTTGGAATACAGCTACCCAATCTCAATCAGTAGGCAGGTCACAAATCCCAAATCAGCAGGCAGAAAATGTCTAAATGTGTTTTGGTCACAATCCTAAAGGCACTTAAACATGTTTGCTTTACTTCTGTGCATTGAGTGATTATAAAAGTTACTCCAGTAGCAAAATTAACAGTGCAAAAGTTTTTGAAGGCTCAAAGCATTAGGAAAAACAAAGATAGAGGGTTTTGAATCAGGGGGTATCTGTATCACAAAACGGAAATGCATCTTCTGTACTTCCCTGGTTCTCTAAGGCTTTAGGATTCACATACGTAAGCAATTCTGTGTCAAGAGGAAGGACAAAAACTTGCTTGCCTAGAGCAGAATCTTTCATCATCGCATGGCTCAGACACATGACTCCACAGATGGCAGCTTTGGGTGAAACAACAAAACCAGCCACAGGGCCTGCTATAATGATGAACTGTAACTGTATTCGATATGTCTATTTAAAGCTATTTAATATTTATTGAAAAGCTATACAGTTTAAAGTTACAGACCAGACATTTCCTTTCCCCGTTAGTGAGAATGACTGCTATATTAGATCCAGAAGTGCTTTTGGTAGCTACCATCAGCCTTATCCCAGAGCACCTTTCCTCTCAGAGATAGAAGCTCTTCGGCTTGATAGAGAGGCAGAAGATGGAGGAAGCCTAGCAGGTTGCTCGCTCCCCAGGGATGGTACCCTCCCCAGGTGCAAAGCAGAAGACATCAGCCCATATTCATGCTCAGCCATGAGAAAGAAAGGTATTTCTGTAAGGAATATGGAGATGTTGCCACACTGAGGGCCTGGGAGCAGAAAGGAGGAGGGAAGCATATTCCCAGTATGAAAAAGGAGGAATAGAAGTAAAGAAGTATTAAGTCGAGATATTGCAGGGCAGGAACAAAAAAAAAAAAAAAAAAAAGGAAAAGAAAAAAAGCCACTGGGTGAGCAGAGGGAGTACAGATGGATGAAGGAGAATAGGAGAATACTAGGAGACTCTGCAGGTTAAATGTTTATTTTCCACAGCTGGATTTTCCACAGCTGGGACTGTGGGTTTGGGGTTGTTGGGGTTTTTTTTAATCTTAAAATTGTGCAGTAAGTATATTATTCTAATTTGGTTTTGTTTCTTTCCCATGATATATTCTGTAACTGTGTGTTCATTGGACTGCTCCAGAAAGGTGCAAGAAAAGATCTAGTGAAGTTGATTTATGTTTTGTAACTGGAAAATCTCTGTCCCAGCCTTGCTCTTTGTCACTATTGTCAGAAAATTTGGACCTTAAATTAGGGAACTAGCTGCCATTTGGGTTTTAACTCTGGAAACATGAGAAGATATTAAAAAAGTTTTTAATCGCATCTTGTATTGAGGAATAACTTGATGTAGCCAATATTGTTCTTCACTGGCAAGTTTTTAATTGAATAGATGAACAAAAATTCAAAATAATGTTAAAAGAAGTCATGTATCAGGGTTGCAGAGAACACATCTTTTCTTTTCTCCTTTCCTTTTTCACCTTTAAAGTACTGGTGAGTTTGGAGTAAATCGGGCTTTTTCTGGCAGTTATTTCATATCTCAGAAGTGAAATGGTGATCCTTGTGAGAATCTAGTAAGAACAGGTTTATAAAACACTGTTAATCAGCCTGCGTAAATCTGAAATCTCTTATCAGTATGATGACTAAGCAGAGCTGAATTTCAACTCAAAACTGCATTACAGACCCCTGTGCACAGCTGTTTAAGAGAATTCAGCTTACTCTGTTATTTTGCAATCTCAACTTTGACTCCAGAGTAGTCTGGGTCAAGTGAGGTTTATATTCAGTGTTTCCAAATAAAATCTACGTGATTGTATTGTTGGTTTAATGTGAGGATATAATTTGACTGCAGCATCTGTACTGCTTGTAATGTGAGGCACAAATAAGCCTGAAGTACTGTATGCTCAGCCTGAAGAAAATGTGATACCCTTTGTTAAACCCACTGACAACAAGGAGCAAGGGAAAGACGAAACATGCATTTTAGGCTTACAAATCCTTTCTTGAGTTGGCCTTTCCAGAGGAACTATTTCAAGAGAGAACAGGAATTATGAGGAAATTATGGGATTTAAGGTGGAGAATTTCACTGTCCTACTTTAGCATATGTCTTTGCTGCAGGGATTAACACTCAGGTGTGTGAGTCACTCTGCAAAAGCCTGTCTAAGATTATGCCTTAACTGATCCTTTATGACCTTAGATGTATTGCTGATGTCCTCGTGTCAGCAGCGGTGGCATACCCTGTTCCAGTTCTTTCACAATAAATTGTGGAGAAACCTGTCTGTCTTTCTGGGAACTAGATGTAAACTACGAGAACGGCCAAGTGACAATTAGTCCTCCTGGTAAACTGAAGGAAGAACCCACAGAGGAAAGCTGGGCTCCACCTCACTCCTCCCTGTCTAGGTGGCACAGGTTGATAGATGAGATGCTCTTGTGCGTTAAGGGAAAGGGGAGTACTGGCAACACATGAGTAAGAGTCAAAGTTAGAAAGCATAATGATCCTTAATTTAATCCTAAATGGCCTGCAGTGGTCTTGCAGAAGGACTCCTACCTTGTAGAGGGAGTGTTACAATCAGGAAAAAAAATTTTTTTTCAGAAAGTAACATTAAAAAAAAACTTGTGAAAAATTTGAGAAGACCAAAATCTCAATGATGAACTAAATGAACCATAGAAATAGCAGAGGTATCAAATGTTTAGTCAAGCACACATTTTGTATATGAAATCCACTGGTTAAAGATTCTTCATAATGTCCTCTCTGACTATGCGCCTAACTATGAGGAAGAGGAGTGCCTGAGGAACAGGTTTTTCTGGTGAAGGAGGGACCTGGTAGTCCTTGTAACGCATGAAAAACAATTTGGAGTTGACATAGGACCAGTTTTTAACCCTCCTTCAGGAGAACAGCAACCGACTTGTGTTATCAGGTACACAGGAGAGAGTATTCTGGGTCTGTTTTTAACAAAACCAGGGGAAATGTCGTCATTCAAATAAGCAATGATTGCTGTATTGTCCTCTGTATTGTCCTCTTCCTAATACATTACAAGCAGCATTTCATTTCAGGAGTTTGGATTTCCTGTGGCTCTTTTCAATGATTAAATTAAATCTCTCCACTTTGTAGGGTTTGTTTTTTTTCCATCAGTCTTTGTTATGAACAAACTGCTATAAGTGGGCAGCAATACAAACAACCAGAAGAATGAAGCCAATTTGCAAAGTGACCTCGAAGGTCTAAGCAGTGAGAGCTTCAGCTCTGAGAGCAAATGCGATACCAATAAACTCCTTCACCCGGAGAGAAGCCACAAATAGGAGTGACGCACAATGGAAGAAAAGTATAATAAGTCCTCCACTATCATAATGTATTTTTGCCAATTCATACAAATTTATTATAATTTACAATATTTACCTTCTTTGTTAAAGTTTGTGGAGCCATGCCATTAAATGCAAGAAGAAACAAGCTTTAAAAAGCATTTGTAGCCTTTATGTTTGCAAAGCAAAGCCTGAAAATACAACTTGACTGTTTCTTAGAGGTTCAGGAAACAAGGAAAATGTAAACAACTTTCATTTCCAATGTCATGATTTTTAGAGCTTGGCTAATGGCTCTGAGCACCTGGGGTTGCTGATACTGCAGACAGAGTATTTATTTTACTCACAGCTATTCTATTCTTCTCATTTTCTTCCCCACCCCCCACCCCCCTTGGCCCATCTGCCCCCCATAAGCAGATTAACTGTCTTAGAAAATTTGTTGATATGGATTAGGCATTTAGGACTCAGTGGAAAACATCACTTAAAGGAAAAAAAAAGAAAAAGTTTTAGAATCACTTCTAATTCCCCTCACCCTTCCCAAGATAATGCACTAAACTACAAGACTATCTATCCTCTGCTCAGCTTTTGGTTTTTAAGTATATTTCCTAACTAAAAACCCTCTCATATCATCTGTTAACTGCAGTAGCATTAGTCAGATTTCTCAGACTTCTCAGGACGATATCTTCATCTGGGTTTACATAAACAGGATGCCATCAATCCCAATTTTGCAGAATACAAATATGGTAAATGGAGCTAAATTTTTTAATGCATAGTGGATCACTTTGCTTCCTACTTGTCTTTCTTTTGCTAGCTGTCAGTCTTATTAAGTGGGTATTTTCCACCCAAATGTTTTGGATATAACTCATTTTGTGTTCTCCATGCCATTGGATATTTTCATTTTGGTCTTAAGTCACTGTCAAAGTTCAGTATCACCGTAACACTTTATCACAGTATCAGTATCACTGTAGTCACTATTCAAGTGGTATGTAACCTGAAAATTCAGGCCTACACTTCATCTGCTTGTGACATACACCTAACGCCTGGAAGGATAACCATGATGTAATGATGCAAACAAATTCTTTTTACCAGAAAGGTAAACTGGGTCTCCAGTACTGACCAAAACTACAACTCATGTACACAAATTGTTTGTAACATGTTCTAAAAACGGCCATATGTACGCTCGAGAAGATACCAAAAGGAGGTACTTTTCAGACCTGCAGGCCCACCACTCAGGCTACTCTATCTGCCATACATTCAGGAGTTCAAATGTCAGAAGAGAAACCACCCAGACCCTTTTTGGAGGCTGTCTTCAAGACAAGCATGGGTAACAGCAAATACTCTGAAGAGCAACAGAAATATCTTCGAACCACAGAGATACATTCTCATGACCCCTGACCCATTTGGAAGGAGGGAATGGGATCATTTACTATACTGCAGAATAAGCATTCCATTTAACAGTTTTGTCTTCAGATTGGCTTATCACCCACATAAAGAATTGCATTGGTTGCTTCCAAATGAATTTTAAGAATTAAGGCGCCTCGTCTAAAGAGTTTAGTATCCTATCTTGCTCCACTCTGTAGCAGCAGTGTGCAAATAGCGTGGGAAGCCTTCTGTTTGTGTGCATTATTTTCACAGAAAATCCATGGTCAGAAGCTAAGCAGCTGATGGCTAACATCTACGTTACAGTTCTGAGATGGCTGTAGTCATGCCACTGTAGACTTCTGAAAGAGACACCATTATAATTTTGAAACAGTTTCCTCTGTATTAAGACATACAGTTTATCTTTATTCTACCACTTGCTTAGCAACTAGGATTAAGCTGCTAAGGCAAACAGTGTCTGTCCTACCTCGAGACAGCTGTTTGAATAGCAGAAAGTTCACTATAGTGAAGAAATGTAAGCTGGCAAAAGCTTTAAATGAAATTTCAGCCTCCAGTAAATAATTCTGAGAACAGGAACAATGGTCAGATATTGCACTCCTATTGCAAAGGATGAAGCAGGAATTACACCTGATGCTTCTTCAGTAATTATTTATCTAATGCTCAACATCCACATCGTATTGTCTAGGGTGGCCCTTTCACATACAATCTTGCATTTTCTGTTTGTGTTGCATCTCAGGTGGATGCTGAGAAATCAGAAAGTGAATGAGTCTTTTAATTGGAAATTACAGAGTCGGGATCCTGATCAGAAGCAAAACTTCTGACCAGGCAACTCACACGAAAGAGCTTAGAATAGACAACATCCTGAAATAACAGAATATTCAAATTTCACACATAAAAGACACTCTGAGTTCCCCTTTCCTTCATGTTGCTATGCAGACTTTTGGGGTCATCTGACGTTACTTGAAATGCAATGGAATTCAACCATAAAGATAGAGAATTGTGTTTAAACAGTGAGACTAAACACTTGAAACATTTAATGACTACACATTCTTCAGACCTCCTCCACCCCACCTTCTCCCCCCCAAAAAAACTAATCCCAAACCAAACAACCCTAAGCACACTCCAACCATACTGCCAGCCTGGGCTATGAACAACTTAAACAAGAGAACAGAGGCCAAGCCTTCGTTTACATCGGTTAGTTATGGACAATCAGAGCTAATCTGTACTGTACAGAAATAATTTTGTAAAAGATCTTTTCTAGACTGTAGAGAAAGGTACAGAAGTTCAGGCTTGTTAATGAAGTTAGAAACAGCCTAGCAGCCTTTCTAGTGAAACTGCTGGGTAAAGCAAAATTGGTCTGTTGTTCGGTCAGTCCGTCCCTCCCCCAATTCTGCCTGTTGTTTCCCCTTTCCTCACTCTTCACTTGTCTTCTTGTATATGCCTAGAGAACATATCCTTTTGCCCTCCAAATGCAGGTTACTGCTGTTTCAGAGGTTATCTTGATGGCAATTAGGTCACTGATTTCATTTTTCATATGCTGGTGAGCTAACAGTTATTTAGGTTGTGGGGCTGCCCTCCTTTCAGTGCTGGAAAATAATTTGCACTCCTTTGTGCTTCGCTGCAAGTGGCACAGTTGCTCTTTTATTGCTAAATCTTGCCTGTGCCCCTTCGTCTGTGTGTGCTGCATCCGCCCCCTCACAACTATACTTTTGTCTCTGAGCCTGCCTCTCAACTTAGTGCGCTCACTATGCTTCACTTTACAAAAATCTTTATAATCTTCTGGATGGAGAGCCTGCCAGTGCTATTGCTGTCTCCTCCTGCTCTATTTCAGATTTGAATGCTGCATTCACCCATAATTTCAGCAGATACCCCCACAGCTTCCAGTGTCTGTAGTGGGACCTCAGAACGTGGATCTAGACCAAGAGACAGCTTTCTTTGCTTATAGTCAGTGCAAACTTCATTAAATGCAAAGAATGCAAAGATGTTTGGCAACAGGTAGTTGTCTTATAAATGTAAAGGTATTTGCAGCCATCAGCATTGAGATTCTCCTAGTTGAATTAAGCATTTGTCTAGGCCGATAAGAAAGAACATTCTCAGAGTATTTTAAGGACTGGGTGCAAAAACTTTCTACCAGGTTTGCATTTGACTACAGATATATATACTTGCCCTAACACAGTCCTTTGTAGAATGCTTGTGAGTTTGTGGAAGTGACAAGAAAAATAATGAGTGTGCTGCTCTGGCTGGATGAGCACGGTGCTAATGTGGCTGCACCGCTTCCGTTAAGTACGCTAGCTCGTTGCACCGCCAGTCCCAAGCTGTATGTGTAACGAATGCACAAGGATAAAATGCAAGGAATATGACACTCTCATAGATGACTCATCAAGTCTAATAGCATTATTGTCACTTGAAGATGGTCTCAGGGAAACAAGTAAGTGTTCAAGTGCTCCTGGCCTACCATTTATAATCCTTTCAATCACAGTTGAAGCCTTGTTTCCAGATCTGCTCATACTAATTTAGAAACACCCTTCTCCCCAGGAAAGAAAAAAAAAAAAAGAATTTGAACCTATATTTTTTCAGTTTGTTCCAAGAACGGGAACAGGCAACATAACTGTTTCATTCCTCAGTGATGGGCAGCTTTCTTTTCTCTTCCTCCTTTATGCTACTCCTGGCAGACTAGTTTTTCAAGAAGTCCCTCATACCATCCTCTTTCCAAGCTGCTGCCTTTTCTAACCTCTCCTTTACGATGCTGCCTCCTCTTCTGCCTTGAGTCTACTTTTGTGTGGTTGAGTCCTTCCTCACAGCCTCATTCCTGCCGTTGCATTTATACTACCTTTCCCTTTGAAGTTGAGATGGTATTATCCAAAAATTAGAACAATTGATTATAACATTAATAACTATTTTGCAACAATATTAAGACTATGCTGACAGGTGTAAAATCAGAAAACAATTTTCAGCAGAGGTATTGGTAGGTTTATTCCAGCACTACAAGAATGGAAGGTGCTTCCCTGACTAGTATGCTGTTGGGCTGCCAAATCCCAAGCAGAAGTAGGGCCAAATTCAAATTCAGGTACAAAGTATTAATTGTGACTTCATCTTGCTGTGAGATTTGCCTAAGATTTGCTCTTCTTTTACATCTAGCACACTTAGGATATATGCAGTTTCGCAGTAAGTTTTCAAAGGTGATTACTTCTTTCAAAAACCTTACCTGATGTTTCTAAACATACAAGGTTAAGAAATATCATGGCAAGAGAGTTTCTTTTGCTGGACCATCATCTTGTTTCAACTACTATCATTTACGTATATTCGTAAATATCATGAGACTTCTACCTCCTGTTTACCCCTTACATTTTATAAGCTGGGTAATTTATCTTACCAGTGCATGATACTGTGCCTTGCCCAGAGAACGTAGTTATGACTAAGTGGCATGGCAAACAGAAGGTGTTTTAAGTATTTTGTTTATATTTGCTACCTAGCTAAGTATGTGTTGATGTTTTTGTGGAATTATACAACTGATGATTTACTGAGCACTCTGCCCTATCACACGTCCCTTCAGGGTTTCCTCTACTATAGACCTGAGCACAGGGCATTATTTGGCTGAAGTGTGGTGAAAGCCACGAATAGAGAACCACAGCTGTGTATATTTATGACTGTCTTCCAGATACAAGATGCTGTAAGTAAAAGTTAGGGGACCAAAGCAATACAATGGAATTGGTATTTCACAACTCCCACTGCTCAGTGGTTTTGAACAATTTTTAATTTATCGGGATGGTGAAATACCATGTACAAGACCACTTCATGGTTCTGTTATTGTTAAACCTATTGTTTAAGAGTTGCATGTGCTGTGAGATTTGGATTTTTCTCTGAGGGATCAGCTTGGAGGAAAGAGTAATGCTAACATGAAATTCAAAAATACAGACTCAGAAGTACAAAGCTTACTAGATACTTTAAAAAGTTACTATTTTTTGAAAAATAAATCCCTATGAACATCGAGGGTCTGCTTTTTTGAAAGGGCTATCCACATGACTAACATGGGTCTCTGACAGGAGAAAAGCAGTTGTAGGAGTAAAACCGAAAGTTGCTAATACTCACAAATAAACTGAGAAGTGGGCAATCTTGAAGTGCTAAATATTTAACAATCCCTGGGAAAATTAGAGAACTTCTATAAAACCCGCAAGCCTTGAAGACTGCCTAACACCCTTTGCACCTCTGCAAGAAAAGGGGCTTTGCTTTTACTCAGTGAGAAAAAACACTGTCATTGAAGGTTGGCTTTCTTCATGTTATAATAGAAATGTTGCTTTTCTTCCGTCTTCACTGATAACCATTACTACTTCTTTGGCATGCATTTTCTGTTGCCAATAAGGCAATGCAGAAAAATATCCCATCTTGCTTCTACTCTACACACCTAAGGTCAACTTTGTAACTTTAAAGTCTAGTTAAAAAGCAAGTGAGCAAACAAACCCCCACAAATCAGTGTTTAAAGGAAAAGCAACAAGTTTAAGACAGGAACCTTTCTGTGTATTCAAATACTCAGCTGTAGGGTATGCTGCCTCATGAGCCGGGCTCGCTGCTCTGGTGCGGACACGGCTCCGCTTCTGAGAGGTGTTTCAGTTCCACAATTTATGCCACTGCTTAACAACACTGTAGGTGACAGACTTACAGATGTCTCTTTCTTAACATCTAGAGCAGGGAAAGTCACACAGCGCTGCATATGTTACTGGTGGATGAGAGGCATGCTGCTTGGTCACAAATTTAGAACAGATATTTCAATTAGCGTCCTCAGAACAGCTGCCTGGCACCGAAGAGCTCAGAGAGAAGGCACACCAGTGTCTCAAGGGAGACAGGGCAAAAAAAGAAAAAAAAGAAAAAAAAAACCCACACACAAAAAACCACAGCAGAGCGGCTTTGACACGTTTCGAGTTCCGTCGCCCTCAACTTCTCCCCTCGGGCTGCCCGGCATTCCAGGGCCGCCGCGCCGCGGGACGGGCTCCGGCCCTGACCCCCTGAGCCATACCCGCATTTACCAGCCCGCTGGGCCCCGGCGCCTTCCCGGCTGCTACACCGCAGCCCGGGGCCAGGCCGTGGCAGAGGGCCGCCAGTGCCGGTCATGGTTCCCCCGGCCCAGGTAGGCAGCGGGGCGGACGGGAAAACCGGCGGGGCGCGCCGGGCGCCGGCGGCGGCGGGGCGGGGTGAGCCGAGCCGGGCCGGCCCCGGCAGGGGCGGCCCCGCGTCCCGCAGCCCCAATGGGCGGGGAGCGGCGGCGGCGCACGTAGCTCTCCCAAGATGGCGGCGTCTCCGGACCGAGCTGCGAGCGCAGCTGCGGGGCTGGGGGCGGCGGGCGGCCGCTGAGGGAGGCGGCAGGGGGCTGGCGGCGCTCGCCGCGCCTCCCCGCAGGGTGAGAGGGAGCTTTCCGCGCGGCTGCCGGGCTTCACCATGCTGCGGAGCTAGAGCCGCCCAGGCGCCGCAGCGCAGCGGGGTAATAATGTTAGCAGAGGTAAGAGCCCTGCCGCGGGCGGCGGGATGCGGGAGGGGCGGCAGCTGCTCTCCGTCCGCCCGAGCGGGCGGCTGCGCGCCGCGGCCCGCGACGGGGAGGAGGCGGGACGCTCCAGCGCGGCGGCGGAGCCCGGCCAGCCGTGCCCGCGCCGTGCAGCAGCCGGCCGGCCCTCCTTCCCCAGCGATCCGCCGGCGGCGGGGCTTTCCCGCCCGGCGAGGGGCCGCGGGGCCGCTCCTCCGCGGCGGGCCCCTTTCCGAAGAGGTACACCTGGTGAGGAGGCGGCCTGCCGCGGCCCTAGGCCTCGCCGGAGAGATGTCCCCGCCCGGGCCCCCGGCGCCGGCTCCAGCCCCTCTGGCCTCCTCCTCTGCGGTACCTTCGATAAGGCTCCTGTGTTTGATTTCCTCTTAAACCGAACGGTTTTGCTGTTGCAGGAGTTTGTGGTTGTAGGTAATTGGTAGAAGTTAGCTGCCTCGGTTCGCCTCTCCCTGGTAGGGGGTTCCTGTCCCAGAGCAGCTGGGCGGCTAAGCTGTGAGGCAAGCAGGTATTTGAGGACCAGCGTGGGCTAGAAATGGCTACTGTGTCCAAAGGTGCTCTCAAAGGGGGAATCTGGCCGTGTTTCCTAGCTGCTGGAAAAGAGGTTTTTCCCTGTACTCGGTTGTCTCTACACAGACTAATTGATTTTCTATTTTTAATATGTCAATAACGTGTCTGGTATACAGATACTTCTCCAACATGATGATTGCGTTACCTGTGTTTTATAATCTGTCATTTTATCCTCATTGAAGGTTATTCGTTCAAAACTGAATTGTCTTAAATCTTGAAGGGTGAAGGCTTGCTTTCTGACACCTGAGAAATTTAGCTTTGCTTTCCTTGAATGATAGGTAAAAAAGTATCCTGAAGCTTTCAATTTGCATCAGTGCAAAGTTTCAGGGCATTAGGAAAGTGGTTGTGTAGTGCCATGAGCTCTCAGATTTTGCCGGGAGGGTAAAATTTGCCAAGTGAGTTAAACCTGTAAAAATACGTGACCTACTTTTGCATGAAGGGTATTCGGTAGGTGGCCAGGGTTAATAATCTGCATTAAATAGCGCTGATGAGTGTGATGCGTAAGCATTAACCACAGTAATTCAGATTATTTTAAGGGTGGCATAGAATGTTCTGGGTCAGTGCCTCATACTCGACTGTTTGTTCTGTTTGATGATGGCTGTGTGTGCCTATCCAAGGCACTTGATTATCTTGGAATTGAATTTTTTTTCTGATAGCACTGGTGTAGCAGTGTGGATGACACTTGCTCCCTTGGCTTTCTGAGGCAAAACCTAGTGCTTACGCATGTGATGGCCAGTGATGATACTTAGCCTTGGTGTCTAGAGGACTGGGTTCTGATGTTTTTTACTTCTAGTTCCTGTATATAAAATATTTGTAGGCAGGATGCTTCAGGGTGAAGTATTCCAAGTTTGGCCTCTGTCAAAGAGGTGACTTCATAAAATTTTGTTGGGGGGTGGGGTGTCTAGCAAAGTTGCAGGCTTTGCTCACCTGCCTGAAAAGCAGTTGTGGGAGCGCTTCAAACAACCAGAGAGCTCTTGGAGGACCCACCTGACCTGTGAACTGGAAGGAGTCCTTTCCAGTGTGCTTTTTTGGGTGTTCCAATGGTGACTTGGTAGCTAAAACACCTTGTGAAAACTGCATGCAGTCACACCCATGAACCCTTTCCACACTTTGCAGGCATATGCAGATTGCCTCAAGCCTACTGATACACATACAGTATTCTATAAACACCTAAATCTTTCTGTCTCTCTCTTTTTTTTTTTTTTTTTCCTTCTTCATATGTGGAAGTTGAGGTGAAATGTATGGTGGACTGACACTGGAGTAGGACAATAGTGAAAACTGCATGTCTGTAGGCTGCCTAAATTTATCTTAATAACTTACTTTGAGGAGGGAGAGCACTGGATAGCCAGTAAGCCTGTTGGGTTTTTTTCCTCTCACAAAGTAACTATTTTATTTAAGAACCTATAGTGAAATGAGGTAAAAAATTTTCTGTATATTTGCGGACTTGTGTAGTTTTCTACTGTCTAGAATGGCCAAGATCACTGTCTTTTTTTTTTTTTAGAGCCATCAAAAATTTAGAAACATTCCCCCCCACTAAAGCTGTTACTTTTATAATTTAACAATGAGACAATATTATTCTTAAAGATATTAAAGCATGAAGGAAAGGTAGAGTCTGCTTCTACATGTATTGTTATTATGCAGTTAAAACATAACTTAGAGTTCCTCGAGATCAGTTTCCTACATGCTTTGACTCTGTCCATATATGCAGACCCCAGCAGATTCAGTCCAGTTTTGTGTGGATGTAGTTAGGATTAGGACCTTGTAATCAGTAATTTAAGGGGAAGATTACACTTCCTGTCAAGAAAAATACCGGGTGTGTTTTTTATTTGGCCCTTACTGTAGCTCATCTTATTTTAGTTGTATCAGAAATCATGTCATTGGATGACAAGCACATGTGCTTATTCACCTACTTAGCAAACACCATTCCCCAATTTTTTGATGTCTTGGCCATTGGAAATTACTTTTGCAGTCACATTGAATACATTCTGTCTGCATACATTCAGAGTCCTGCTGCAGTGATCATTTCCCTAGTCTGTTGGGTTGGCCTTGCTGTGTCTTTTCACTTGTTCCCCTTTTCTTGCTCATCAGGTGTCTTTTGCTTTTCAAGACCCAGTGTGTGCGCCTGTTACCGTGTGACTTACTGTTTCAGCACTTTCTTGTCTGGTGAGGCCATGATGGACACAAGTTGCAAGGGTCTGTCTCTTGTGCTTTCAAACAACTGTCTTCACCGTACTTGCCTCTTCTCCGGTAGCGACTGTACTGCCCTGACTACAGTGAGGCAGCTGGTGTTTTGCACTGTAGCTTTTGCTGGTCAATAGTGTCTTAAATGCTGATGGGAACAAACATTAAATAAGACTTTTGGTGGGACTTAATTTACAAGAAGTTTTAGAATGTCTTTCAAACTGATGGCCTGTGCTGTCTGCATTTGCAGCCCTTGTTGCCTCTAAAGATGGCGCTTTAGAAAAAGTGAGGAGTAGATTTCTTTTTATAATTTTTTCCCTCCAGTTGCTCATTAAACCGCTTTGAGATGCTTAGTGAGAACTTCCTTCTGAATTTATCAGCAACTAAATTTTCGACAACTGAATTCTCAGCTTAGTAGAAGTATTTTGTTGCAGCACTAGTGACAGCTGAGAAAATTTTTGAAATTCAGAAAAGTAGAACTTTTTTTTCATGTCCATAACTAAAAATTAGCCATACAAAATGAGCTCTGATATGTTGATATTTCTTGTTATTGCAACCGGTAAAGATAATTTACTAACTACATGTAGTATTTCCTTTTCATTAAAACAATCTACTTTTTATTTATAAGAGATGTTTAACAAACTTTTTAATTAAAAACTTTGATAGCATTGAGAACTGTTTTGAGCAAAACCAAGCAAAATAGCCTGATTTTTAAGAAAGAAGATTGACTCAGAAGCTTGTTTTAACTTGCTTTAGAATAATAATGAATTAGCCCTACTGAAACAGTAGCACATTGTAATGTATATGTTAGTCCAGCCCTGAAAGATGCAGAACATAGTTAACTGCCTGATATACTATAGCATTGTTAATTTTTTTCTGCTCCTTGTTATATGGCTGTGGAATGTTTCTGTGATGCTTCATCTGACTGAAGTATGTTTTGTTGAAAGAGACAGCTTCAAGTGTGTAGACAATTAGCAGGGCGTGGAAAGAAATTAGTTTTCTGTCTGTGAAACTTGTGTGCTGGGGCTTTGCCTTGGTGCCAGTGTTTTGCCAGATGAGATCTAGCTGGAGCATCGGTTGCAGGCCCTCGGGAGGTAAAAAGCCTTCCTTTTCTCCTTCATGTATTCTGGTTAAAATTTCTTGAGGAATGGTAAAATTAGGAAAAATAACCTTTTACAAAGAATGGGTGTCTCGTGTTCCTAGTATTGGTTTTTAAATATTTTGCTGGCTATTAGTAAAAGATAATGTCTAAATGCTAGGACTATTCTTAGAGTGTATTGTTGGTCTTAAACTGCTGAGACTGAATGCAGAGTTCTGCAACAACTCTGAAATGTCAGTCTGGACCATTCCCCAAAACAGTGTGGAATAAGAAAGGTGGAAAGTTTCTTAGTTCAACAAAAATAGTAATAGCTTGTCTGGTTAGATAGCTGAAGGAGCTCCAAAAGATTATTTCCTCTGTCTGGTTGCACTCTAGGGAGTTATCTCTGTTTTAAATGTGTTTGTCCCTTTTCCCCCACCCCTTACAAAGATGACAAAGCATGTTTTTCTCTGAACTAGTATTAGGAGAGTTGCTATTATTAGAGAAAAGAAACCATTGGTGTTGTGTGTAAGTTACTGGCAACACCTAAAGAATTAATATACTGAGGCTGGAATAATAGAAAAATCAATTGTAATTGGCACTTGCAGTTACATGAGAGAGAAACTTCAAGAAGTACAAGGCATTGCAATCTTAGGCTTAATTGCTTGTTCCCCTCCCCCAATAAGTAATGTGTGATTTCTGAATTTAAAAAATGAGGCATTATTTCATGACATAAACATATTGAAATGTTTTAACAAGAGCACTTTAACCTTGTTTACATAATTTCTATAGTATTATACCCCAAAATGGTGACTGTAATTGTGATGATAGGTATGAGGTGAAAAGGGCATTTATTTTTAATGTGAGTAAGCATAGATGATAGATGGCAGTTATAAAAGGAGCCCCTTACCTGCACATACCTGTTTGGGAAAGGAGGTCAATTCCTACCCTGCCAGAGTTTGGGAATGCCTCTTCAAGATTTTATTCTTGCTCTGAAGTAGAAGTAGCTGTAAAGTCCTCAGAGAGGGGAGGTGGATTTTTGAAGAAGCTATGGTGTCGATCAGCTTTCTGTGGTCTGTCTGGAAGGAGATGCAATCTCAGTGTTGCAGCTACAACAGTGTGAGTCAAATTTAGTCTTGTATTTTAGCATTGGCATTTTACAAACATTAAAAAAGTCCCACAGGTTTTTAACTAGTTTTGTTCAAGTGGGATTATCTGAAAATCCAGGGATTTCACAGGGTAGAATACAGAGTTGACCACAGTGGTTAGTTCAGTAGTTTTGAAGCTATTTGACCAGTGGCACTTAAACTTCTTCAGTCCTGCTGCTTCACATGTTTTTCTTGGACAGTAAGCACAAGACCAATTTGATTTGAACCTCACAGTTAGTCAGTCCACCAGTTGCCGTCAGGAGGAGATAAACTCCTCTCTGCTTGCTTACTTTCCATTGTGTCCCTTCCTGCATCAAATGGCCTGCATGATGTTCTTTTTGTGCCTTGACTTGGTTGGAAGAAATTTTGATAATCAGAAATACATAAATATCAAGAACTGGTTTTTTTATGTCACAGGTGGAAATAGCGCTGTGTTTATTCAAGTGAGGGTAATGTGGCCTAACTAAAAGTTCACAGGTACTTGTCGTCTATGCCATTGATGTCTAAAATGCTTAATTCAGTAACCTGTTGCAGCAGAGTTTTGGGTAGGAAGACAAGCTTTACACATTTTCTTTTAAAGAATGTTAATGCATTTGGGGACTTACTTTGAAGAGTATTAGCTGTTTAAATGCAGCTGTGCTTTTGTTACAGTGTGATTTTATTTTTTGTCTGTTCCTCTGCCTTTCTTCCCTTGATCCCATGTTTCTGGTAGGAATGGAGTGATCCCTGTTCTATTTTAATCAAATCTGTGTCAGAATGCTATTATGTCAAAAATATTGCTATTTTAAGATCATGTATTCCTGTTCGTCAGTACATTTTTGCAATTCTAAGAAATAACTGAACTCAACACTTCTGCTGGTGCCTCTGAGGCAGCATAGGTTAGGCTATCTCTTGTGAAGGGAGCGAACTTGAACAGGAAGTTTGAATTGCTACATATCCTGTAGGATGCTCTGCATTTCCACTCTTCCTGTCGGTGCTGTTAGACAAGGCCAAGTAGAAAATACTCTAGAAGTTCATAGCAAAATTCTTGCCACAGCCAACCAACTCATTGTGAAACAGTGCCTCAGACTTGGGATAATTTCTCCTATAGCTCTTAATCAGTACTGAAGGCAATGGGAAAGAACGTGCCTGATGTTCCCAGTCATCCTGTGTTCGGCATCTGGTGTTCCAGACTGAACGGATGAGTTAAAAGTCTGGTGGTGTACATGCTTTAGGAAATAAGTATCCCACCTGTGTAACTGCAGAAAGAGTGATTGATTTAAAGTTTTGCTCATCATCAAGATGATCTTGGACCTGTTTGACAGAGAGACGCGATGAAACCTTACTTGTTGCCATGCTGCTGTTCTAACAACTGCTGCTGCAGTCTGAGGAGGGATGTTTCTGATGAGTCTTGGCTCCTTTCTTCTGCGTGAGGCCTGGCACCTCTTCACTTAAACCTTTGCATTCCGTGTTCTTTTTAATAACTCAAAACTTTGTTTATTTTCAGTTTTGCCAATGTTGTAGTATTTTATAACCCTGTATAGTCTTACTTTTCTGAAGCATATGTCATGATTTTTGTGTTCTCTTGAAAATACTAGGATCGGTAATAATGATATGTATTCCTTAGCCACTGAAGGAACTATATGTGCTTGAAGTTGTACCTGTATTTTGTTGTGCAATATTTTTTTCTTTTTCCCCTAAAATGCTATGCCCAGTAGTGTGTTGGTTTTTTTTTTTTCCCCAGTATATCTTGGCCTTTTTGTTACTGATAGAGACCATAATTTTTAAGGAAATCTATGTTTGATTGAGGTAGCTAACATCTTTTAATATACTTGGAATAAAAATACTTTTTTATCGTTTGTATACTCAAATTAGTATTTCTGATCACAATGCTAATATGCTGAAATTTAATGAACTTCGTAAAGTAAAATCATGTACTATGGATATCGTAAATCTTGTGATGTAATGTCTCAATTACAGATCTAATCTGACAGTACATACAGTGAAATGGAGATTACTTATTACGGTTCATTTATTGCTTACATATAATTTCAAAATTGTTGTGGAAAACATTGGTCTGTGTGAATATAATTTTCATAGTTTTGGTAAGATGGTATTTCTTTATAACAGGCTAGGAAGATAAGGCTTTACTTTAAATTTTCATTCTTGCCACAGTTTTCCTTTTCACAGTCAATGGTTTTGTTTTTTTTTCCAAATTGAGTACTCTGCAGTAGTTGTACTTAAATATAATTTACCCTCACTGCGTGTGTACAAGCATTTAGTACTAGTGCCTTGCCTTATGGTCTTAGCACTATCTACTGCATTCTCTCTTTTGTGCTTCATGCTTGCATTAATTCAACTTGCATGTGTGACTAAGACTTGAAATAAGTCTTATTTATTTCTTTATGTTGGTTTTAAGGTCTGGACTTTAAATGGTGTTGGTCTTCTGTCTTTCAGTTGGCAGTTGCCCTACTACAGCTTCTTAAAGAATTCTTGAGAAGATGACGAGTTAGCAGTAGTGAGACAAAATGCAAACTTGATGTTTCTGTGAATGTTTCTAAGCTCTTCCATTACTTTATTGGGTATTTTCCTTTATTTAATTGTCCAGTTAATGATGGTCTGTTGTTTCCCATTACTGTTTCTTTTAATTGTCCTTTATTTTACCAATACCCTCCTTTCTCTTGTTTTCTATTTTAAAATATTTTTGGATTAATAATGTCAGTATAATATTATGCTTGCACACTTCTTTCTGAATTTCTAGAGGTTTGCCAATTATGCATCAAAAAACAAAAGTTATGAAAAGCATTTTTCTGCGTGCATTTTCAACTAATTTTCCAATGATCGAAGTAACTGTGTTACTGCTGTGGAATAGTATACCTAGGTCAGTCTACGAATGCTTCCACCCTGCTGTCTGTATGGTTCTTCTTTTGTTTATTACTTGTTGCTCTTGTGTGTTTCCTTCCTCTTTATTTTTCTTCCTTGTGTATTTATCTTTGTTTTCCTGCTGCTGTCACTGGGTTGGCCGTATATTTTTCTTTAGATATCCTACATGCATAAAGGCATTTAAGACACTAAAATTGCAGTTTCATGTTTGACTTCGCTGGATCTAGTTTGGCCTGCTACTGAAGAGGTTTTCTTCCTCCCACCAGACACAAGCTGGTGTGTTGCTGCTTCTTGTATCAGGCCTAGCAGCAACTGCGCAAGGAATTTTTTTATCTTGGTGAACGAGACTTCTGGAGAGGTATGAGGGTGGCAACACAGGAGAAGTTGCCAAACTGATGCCTACGTGGTCCAGTTTGAAGGAAGTGCATAGTGCTTTCCTGCATTTCCTTCTGTTTAGATCTAAAGCGAATCGATATCACAAATAATTCCGGTCCTTTCAAAAACAGGGAATGTCATAATTCCCCCTGTGACTTCTGAATGCATCTTTGCCTCCAGAAAAAGTTACGAGTAAAGGTATCTAGCTCCACTTTGGTTAGGCTTATTTTTTGTTCTTGGTCTTGAGCAAGTGTAAGTGATTGAGGTTTCTAGCTATCTTCTGTAAACTTGCCCTGAGAGCTGGATACTCAAATTACTTAATTAGCTTCATCTATAATTAGTTTCAGTCTATACTCTTTAGTGGCAAGAGTTGATGCACCATTTCTGTGGTTTCCTCCCCCCTGCAATTCATTGAAATTTGTTGGAAATATTCCATGCCCTAATGTTTGAGAATGAAGTGTTCCACTGAGTTCATAGAACTGTCTGTGTAAACTTTATTTGCAGATGTTCATCCTTGCTTTCCCTCTTCGGTGTCGCAGTGGGCAGGAGGTAGTATATGCACCTGGGAGATATGGTCAGGGAGTAGTTGGCACAGTAACTCTGGGTCCAGATTTTTTGTGAGGAAGGGGAGGAAGACTGCTTGAGGCTAAAAGATTCATCTAGGATACTCAACAGGCTCTTGGCTTCCATAGAGAGGCCAGATGTACAGAGGTTATGGAGCAGAGGTTTAGAAGAAATTGTAGGAGGCTCCAATCAACTTACACATACCCGGTTGCTTCTGAGCTACACGCTGCAGCCCCTGTCAGCAGCGTTGTGTAGCAAATCACTTGGATAAAACTTGTGAAGTTTCTTGGGAGTTGCAGAGGCAGCAGGCAGAATGGTTTTCTCAGTAACAGTATGCAGGAAAAGGCAAAAGGGCACAGAGGATCATGAAGGAGATGCACAGAGTAACCATGCTTTCTCAAAAGGGATGGTGAACCAAAGATCTCTTGAAAGTGTGTGTGTAAAGCAGGCAAGCAATAAGAACTGAAGGAGGAATTGGGAAAGGGGATATTAAACACATGAAGGGGAAACATTGGGAATGTTTTTATTAACGTTCCCATTACCTTTATCCCACTGGAAAAAGGCAATAATAAATACTTTTTCCCCCTCTTAACTAAAGGCATTTTCTTTGCCCTACCCTCAAAGTGCTGCTTTTCTTTCTTGGCACTGTCCATTCTGCTAAGAGTTATGCATCAACTGGTCATTGAAGAATTTGCAGTCGTCTTTTCGTATTGTGGACTACTGAATAATTTGGAGATGCTGAACTGATCTTTCTCTTGCTTTATTTTATGCAACTGGATGATATTCTGTCCAGGAAAAGAGTTGCAAGGAACTGGAAGTCTTGAGGCTTACTCTAGCTTTGTAAAGGCTTTGGTCATTTTGTATAACATCTGTTTTCATGGTTATTTTGTCTTCATCCAGTAAGCATGCTTCATAGGAAATTTGTAGGAGTTCAGATGTACACTTGGAGGCTACTGGGAATTTGTAGTGAAATAGCGGTTGTATCGGAGTTTCTGTATTTTGTACCTGGAGAAAACTTAGAGCGCTTAAAGAACTGCAGCAAGTTTAAACTGAAGAAAACAGTGGAGTGACATCACAGTCTTCAGAGGAAGGTGCTAGTGTTCTGTCAGTGGATTTAAGTTTATTCTTGAAAATGCACTGTATTTGCAACTTGGGACCTATTTGTTATTTGGCTACTGAAAACTGCTTCTTTGTGGTGCGTGCTCTGATCTTTGAGGTTCCTCCATTTTTATATCCATTTCGTTTTGTAGTTTGTTAATTATGATGCTGGTTAAAAAGCACTACATACTTTTTAAAAAATATTGAAGAACTCTCAGTAAATTTCTGAGAAGAGAAATTAGATAAGTGAAGGGGCGATCACTGCAAGCAGGAGTCCAAACTGAAACTAGATTCATGGTGCTGGCACTGATTGGGAGGTTGTTTTATTCTTTTAATTCCAAAACCTCAAAGTATTAACATCAATGAATATAATTTTGGTAGCTGTTTCTAAAGATTCCAATGGTTAGGCAGTAGATGCCCATTATTATGTCGGTGGTATGTGTATAGGAGACTACTGCTCTTGCTTGTTTATTTTTGAAGATAAAGGTGAGTGCTGTGGAGGGGAGGAGGGGGATAATACTTTTAAAAGTTGTGTTACTTCCTAGTCACATAAAGGGGAGGTCAGAATATTAATTTGGAGCACCAATATACTTTTTAAATCTACTGTCCCCTTGGTGGCCGGTGTAGCCAGTATGTGGCTTCACTATATGGAAGTAATTTGTTTTGGCACAAAATCTCTTGTGGTGGAATTGGATATTGCACATTCGTTTCCAGATGGATTTGTATTGTAATGGGGAGACCAAAACTGGACACAGGACTCCAAGGTTGGTTTTACATGTCCAAATAGAGAAGGATCACTTTCCTGGACCTGCTGGTGACACTTTTGCTGGTACAGGGTAGGTTACTGTTGACCACCCTTGCTACAAGGGCACGCTGCTGACTTGTGTTCATCCTGCTGCCCACGAGGACCCCTGGGTCCTTTCTGCAGAGCTGCTTCCCAGAGAGTTCGCTCCCAGAGTGTATTGTGACCCAGGGTTATTCTACCCCAGATGGAAGCCTGCACTTGCTTTGGTTGAACTTCATGAGGTTCCTGCCAACCCATTTCTCTAGCCTGTCAACATCCCTCTGAACAGTAGCTCTTACCTTCCAGTATATTGAGCAGTCACTCGTTTGGTATTCTGTGCAGACTTACTGAGGGTGCACCCTGTCCCATTGCCCAGGTCATTAATGAAGGCTTTAAACAGCATCGGTCCCCTCATCCTTGAAGGTTCCCACGTAGTTACTGGCTGACTGCTGAACTCTGCACCACTGATCACGTGTCTCTGCCAAGCAATCCAGTCAGTTTTTTCACTTACCTTGACTTTTTTTTTCAGGGGTGGAGAGGGGTGGGGATCTTTTAACCACATTATTTCATTTACCAAAATAACTCCACAAAGATATGACATGACTGACTGTAGTTAGAGGCAACAGCCTTGATCACTAGGGACAATGTGGAAATTAATTTTTAGTCTTGTTGAGCATGTCTGTTACTGGGGGACTCCTTCTGGCAATTAGGATAGGTAATGTGAATCAGCTTCTTCCACTTGTACTCCCTCATATTTGTAGCCTGACCTAATAAGGCAGCTAGAGTCTCTCTTTATATTTAGTCCAGTCTCCAATAAAAATATTCTAAAGTTGTGTTGTTAACTTAGTATTTTTAAAGTAACTTTTTAATCCAGATGAGGAGTGTTGCTGTTTGGGAACTTGGTATGTACTTGTAGAATAATGAAAAACCACAATAAAATACTATACTGCATCCAAAGTAGTTTGATCTTAAAGTTGGTGGGATAATGTTGTAGTTCAGAGGACTCTGAAAATTGTGCTGCAATTAGCAAACAGCAGATGTAATATTACCAGTGGATTAAAGAAATAAGCAAAACTCTCAGGTGACTGATTTTATAGCCTGAGGAAGCCAGGGTACTAAAAGATTATTCAGAAGTTAATGGCTAAATCTTTCTACAGTAAACTTAAGTACTGGATTTTGGGGTGTGTGTATAAGTATATAAAATATTTATCTATATATGAAATATATATAAACACACTTAGTAAGTTTAATTCTCGGTTAAAAAAAAAGTCACACACACCCTGCAGGTATGTCATTGAATTTATCAGTCCTTGTAGAAGAAACTACTCATTTTAAGGAGTTTGAGAACAATTATTTGCTTATAGATGCTTTTAAGCAAGTCATTGTGTGGTAGAAACAATTTTATTCATTTTCAGTATGAAATTTGAAGGTATTGTCTGCTGTTTCACAGGTGGTGAGTTGTTCAGTAAAAAGCAAAAAAGCAAAAAACCTACAATAACTGCTGCTGCAGTGTCCCGTTCCAAAATGTTCATAATTTTATAGAGTTTAGCTTATTTTATACCTTCATGTCTTAGACAGTTCTGTATTTGCAAAAACTAAGCACCTTCACTTAGTTTCCCATTCTGTTTTTATGATGCTATTATTATTTGAAGTTTCTGAGATTTCCTAAAGTAGATACAGTATTGTTGTGTCCTTTTTTTTTAAAGGTAATTCTATCAATTTAAGATTGTGCAAATTATTTTGCACACAGCGGCTGCTGTGAAATTGTGTTGTATCTCCATAGAAGAGAGAATGGATTTATTTTAAGAAAAGTAGTCATTGTTCATCAGACCTCTTATAACCCATCTTTTTCCACTTTCTCCTCCCTCTAAAAATCGTGGACAAGAATGGGTTGTCTTTGAACAGAAGGCTGTGCCCCAAATAATTTATATATAAATAATCTTTATATATAGTTTCTTAGCAAGTATGAGCCAATATAGCTAATGGCAAAAGTTCGGTAGTACAGTGGAGTTTGGAGTTCAAGGAATAGGCAGCTGCTTATTGCTTCACAGAAAGGGTGCTCAGTTGAAATGAACGCTAACATGGAACATGAGCTTAAAACTAAAGAAACTTCTACCTTCAAAAAGTATAGCTCTTAAGGTATGAAGAAACCTTTTTAAAAAACATGTCTGTTGTGACTGTTTTTGCAGTAGCCCTGAGCTCTGCCTACAAGTTTTTAATCAGGTGGAACATGAAGAGACTATCTACTAGATCTGACTCTTATGGAGAGAGACTGATTTAATATATTTCTGTCAAGAACATATTGGAACTCTTAAGTGGTAGAAATTGTTCTAGAAGCAAAGTTGATGTTAAATTCATTTAATGGGATCAGGTTTCTTTAGCAGTGAAAGAAAGATGACATTGGTGAAAGGAACTTTCAAGTAACTCCTTGCTGCAGTCTTAGGCAAGAAAGTAAAAAGTTTAAAATGCTGCTTGAGCGGTAATCACAACTGAAATATGAAAAATGTTGCCTGACTAAAGAGCGTGTGACTTCATTATTTTTAGCCATTTGGGAGAACATTTACTTGATAAAGATTCTGGGGTCTTCCACCCCTCCCCCTTTTGCCAGTGTTTGTCTTAGCAAAATTTGAAATATATGTAATCTGTTTAGCTAGAGGGTGAACATAGTACAGTCTAGATTATCTCACTGGCTTGAATTCAAGCTAGTAGAGGGATTACTTTATTTTCTCACCTTGGATCACCCTAGGTGATCCTGTCAAGCAGTAAGCCTGGCCCTGTTTGGATCACCTAAGGTGATCCAAAATGCTTTGATCCCTTTGCCTTGTTTTCTGTCCACATGGCTCAACTAGCTTAGATACAAGTCAAAATGGATTGTTACAAAGGAAAAGGATCACTTCCTTTGAAATTATATTAAAAATGAATTTGAGTATATTGCTTCTCTATTTAAGAAAGCAGCTGAAAGTGGGCTTACAGCTCCTGTTTCCCATCATTATACAAGATGCTCAAGTGCTTCTTTTAAACTTGACCAAAATTCGATATCCTTTTAAACTAGACTATGATTCAGAGTGGGTTTTAATGCAAGCATGTGATTGGAAAGAGTGTGTGTATCTGTGAAGGTGGCCTCTTGTTTTTCGTAGTAAGATAAATGCTTCTTCCACTTTCAAAATAAGGTTACATATAATGAGGCTTTCTGTCCCTTGCTGATAGTTCTGCTGTATAATAAAATAGATGTTAGCGCTGAAAATAAATGTTAATAAAATGAAGGTTGATTTAAAATTCAAGATTCCACTTTCTAATTTCATGTTGTTATCAGCAATGCTAGCAGAGCAGGCGTGAGAGAGGAAAAAACCCCCAAAAGTTGACTCTTGAATCCAGGCTGAATTTTATTGTGGTTTTTTTCACTTGAACAGGGGGTTTGGTGTTGAAAGGATGTACCAGTTCTGGTAGGACAATGACTGGTGTTAATCAGAAGACTGTCCTCCTTCAGCAGTTTTATTGCACAAATTGATTGTATGAAAATATGCAACATAATTTTTCTGTTTTTATTTTAATGGTAATATTCTGACTATAGAAAACAGGCAGATTTTATTTGAGAATTGGAATTTGTTGCTCTCTGGATAAATGCTGAAATTGAAGTAATGTGCAGAATGGCTTTTGAACTTCTTAGCTGCATAGTGTACTTTAATGTTACATAATTTAAGAAGATGTTAGCATATATTTTCATTTAAAGGTTTGCACTTTTAAAAATGAATTTCATGAATTGTTGAAACAGTGCAGTAATTGTGGTTTTAGGCTAAAATGAGAAGTTATTTCCCATGTCAGTAAGAGCTTTGTTAGACAACCTGCTATGACTGGTGGCAGGGAAGCACAGGGGAAAATGATCCCAAAAACTTTTCTATCTTGTGCAGCGTGAGAAGCAGCAGGAAAATCCAAACTAAATACAGTAAGAGATGATTGCACTTAAACTAGTCCAAATGTTAACCATTTAAACCATTTGACAGACAAAGCGTGCATTGAGCGGAAGCGGAGGAGGTGAGGTAGGTAGAGGACAAGTGGACTCTTGCTTAGCAGAGGAGAGGAGAGTTTCCAGCCTCTGTAATCAGGAGGGATCAGCAGGAATACTGCACTTACCCTGAAGGAACTCCATTGGCCTGGCTTCTTAAAACTTAATAGTGTAATTTTTTTTTAATTTAAAAATGAATAGTGTGTGTTTACATACTTTAATATTTTAGGCTTGCTTTGGAAAAAATAAATCTAAACTTGGAACAATAAAAAAATGGACTATATACAACTCCTTTAAAAAACAAGTAATTTCCAAGAGTTCTCTTGTGAGTACTGCAGTAATTTGTTGTGTAGATTCACTGCAGTTATTTTTATGTAGTCAGAAGTAGGAATGGATCTTGGGGTTTTTCTTTGCCTTGCTTTTTTGGGCAAAGGAAGGAAAAGAGTAAAAGGATAAGAAAGGAAGAGGTTAAAAAGAGACCTTTAGTGATGTTAGGGAATGAGGATATGCAGAACTCTTCAAAACCGCTTGACAAGTCTTTCACTCAATTGCTGCAATTTTGGCAGGTAGGAGAATATAATTACAAAGATTTTAATGGTTTATTTCACAATTGTTAAATATTTCTCTTAGTAGTGTAACATAACAATTTCACCGCAGATGAAGTTGGCACTCCAGTTGATACAGCTTTCCAATTTTACTTGTCATGCTAGTGAAGAGACAGTAATTTGAATCCTAAAATAATGTTTTTAATCACTTGGCAAAAATGACATTCACCTTAATTATAGAAAGGTTTATACGTGAACATGTTCCATTTACACTCAAAATGGAAGTCAAATTAAAAGGCAGATGTCAAGTTTAATTTTGTTAATTCTACACATCTACTGTACATGCAATCCTTGACAGATTTTTTTTAATGGGAGCCCAGGGGTGGTATTAAGTACATTTGGCAAAACATCATATTTTTTTTTTAAAAAAAGTTTACCCAAATGGCAAAGAATGGTTTGTGTATCAGTGCCTAGTTAGGGACAGGTTAGCTACTGCCATTTAAAAAAATATTAGTGGACAAATGTAATTGAATGTACACAGTAAAAGAATTTTTAAACGACCTGGTTCTTTGTGTGTTCAGATTATTCTGTTGCAACCATTAAAGTTGAAAACAATCATAAATGGCAATCTTCTGAAGTGATAAGGGCCTTTTTGGTGCTACAGTTGTAAGACTTAAATAGTATTCTGCTGAAGCTTTGATTGACAGGTGGATTATTCCAGAGCCCAGCTTTCCTATATGGATATTCTTTGTTTCCCCTCCTGCCCTGTCTCCAAACTTGAAACCGAGCGTGTGGGGGAATTGTGGAGTTGAGTCCCTGGAACAGGAGTTCCTGGCTGGAGTGGGAGGACAGTGGCATCCAGAGCCCTGTGAGAGGGAAGGGAATGTGTGTGTCTGCTGTTTGGTGACAGAGAGGATGATAAGAAGAAAAGGACCTGTCAACTGGGCTTCTGGTGTAGCAGTGTGTTTGCACTGAACTAAAAAACACATATATTACTGCCAGTTGCAAGCTAAAATTGACCAGTTTGAATCCAAACAACAAACCTTTGCTTACCTCAGTGAAGCATTTTAGTGAAAGCTGTATCAAGGCTGAGGACTTTGCTTAAAAATGGGGTAGAGGCAAAGCTCTGGAAGCTTGTAATCTAGGTTAAGCAAACAGGAAACCTACTGAAGCTGAAGTATAGTAAGTATACTTACTTAAAGTATAGCAAGACATATTTGTATTTGTTACTGGAATAACTCATTGCTGTTGTGGTTGCCACACTCCCATTGATTTGCCTGCAAAATACTCTTAGTTCGTCACTGGTAAATTACATTATATATAACTGCATGCATACTAAATTATAGTGGGATTTTTTTTCTTCTCTTAAGCAGTGGATTTAAGACTGTCTGTGTGGCCTTAGTACACAATTTGTAAGTAGAGAATCTTGTGGATTTACATAGGCTCCCATGTGAATGGTCATGTTACGTTGCGTAGTCAGTCTTAGCTCAGCACTGTTAGCTGTAACAGTGTGCAACAAAGATCATCAAAATGCTTCATTAATTAGAAAGCAGAAGCTGAAGAAAGAAAAAGGAGATGTATATGAGAAAGCAAGTTCATTATGTACTTGTAGTAGTTGGCTGTATACTGTGGAAAGAACATTCAGTGGGGAAAATGGACAAAGCCAATAAAAACAAAAAACAGAAAGAGCAGGTGTTATTGAGAGGTGATAGTCTTGTTATCTGTAACAGCTGAATCAAGCTTATGTGAATACTCACCTTGGTGTGTGTCTTCTACCTGATGACACTGTTCAGTACCCTGTTTGGGCTTACAGGCAGTCCTTTACTTCATCTGCAGTTTATTTTCCTAAGGCAGTTCTGTGGCATGGGAAGAAGCTTACTGTGTGTGAATGTGCTGCTACATTAGCCCTTTGCGTATATGACCTTACTATTACACTGCAGAAGTCTTTCTTTGTAAGACTTCAGACATGAAAGATGAGCGGTGATGGTGGGGCTAACATGGCATCTGTAGCCGTGGTAAGCAAAAGTGACTAAAACCGATGAGGTGGAATGGTTGTTGATTTAGGATAAAGATCCTTCATCTGTGTGCACATATGTGTATGCATACAGTGTGACAGTTCAGCTTGGAAGTTTGTCCTCCCAGCAAAGGGCATGTCAGCTTTTAAAGGGTCTGGATAGCTGCTACTTAAATGCCAGCATTATACCATCTCTTCAGATGACTGGCTTGCTCTTTCTATCAAGCATTCACCCTATGGTTAACTTCAGTAAATTTAGGCAGAGCTTCAGAAAATCTGTGAATCTTCTAAAAAATCTACATTATAAATAAAACTTACTTGGAAGTAAGTTGTTAAGTGGTGGGATTTGAATTTAAATACCTGAGCTAGTTCCATACTGAGCAGCTATATGGTCACATTTGTGTAATGTTTGGACTTTCTTTGGTTTTACTAGTTGATTTGGTGTGTTAAAGGAACTTCAAACAAAGTTTTCATTTTTGTCTGGGAGTTGTACTGCTGAAGTCCCTTTAAGAAGTGTGAAGTTAGGGGCAGTCTTATTTACAGTCAGTCTAAATGGAACCACGCTGATGACTAGATCCCTTTGAATGTCTCCAAATCCATAACACTATAAACACTCATCTAAAGTATACAAGAATTGGGCCAGTATCTGTTGTACTTACTGCAGTGTACCAAGTTGTGCGAGTTTTAAGAAATTCTATTAAAATACCAAATGAGATTTGAAACTCTGTAGCCATATGGTAAATTGTAAAACTAGAGTGTAGGATAAAAGGTGACTGTTTTATCTATTAGAGTTACAGAACTTTGTTAATTATGCATTCATCCAACTCTGAGTATGCATCCTGCTATCTAGTTTAATTAAAGTTTTAAGTCATGTAGCGTGCTTATCCCATATTTAGAACTCTGCTTTTTTGAATAATGCCATTAAGTATACTGATTTTTTGACCAAAAAAGGCCACGATTAAATGTTATCTTCCATGTGCGTATCTTTCTGTTGCTTGTAGGGCTCTGCAGAAGTTCTAAAATGTACTTCTGAGGGCATGAATATGAGCAATCTTCTTTGTGTATTGAAATGTAGATGTATAATGACAGCTCACGCCTTTTTTAGTTAATTGTTGTATTTGCCAGGTTCTTTAACTCCATGTCGCTCTCCTCCCCACCCCTCAAGCAGTTTATCTGCTGCATTTACTTATTATGAGTCAACAAAATCTATTCAGCTGTGGCCAAGAATTTTTTTTTATTTATTGTAACACTGTTCTTCAGCATTTTAGCTATGTGGATTATATGGCTAATATCATCTAGTAAAGCACTTTTCCAGCTTAAAGATAATTAAATCACTTGCAATCCAGTTTTCAAATTACACTTTTAATTAAACACATAAATATGTACACGAGTGTAATTCTTTCCAGCCTCAAACACCAAGAAAAAAGTCAGTATTGCTTCTCCGTCTGTTGCTAAGAAACTTTAACTAGGAAGAAAATAGAATTTCATCTCAGTGTTTCATTAAATTTACAAGAAACTAGGAAGAATTAAATTATTCTGATTACAATTTACATCTATGGAAGGTCTCTCCTTAGAGCTATGATTTTGCTTCTGGTCAGTCTGATGTCTTGCTCTCAGAGAAGAACCAAAGCTGTTTTATGTAGGAGCCTTACTTTATATTATTTTTCATTGTTTATAAGATTTTAAAAACTTTTTTGAGGAAGTTGATTTTTCTGAATCCCATGCCTAAGATGGAAAGATGAAATCTAAATAGTCCCTTTAGAGAAATAAGAGCTGTAGGCAAGCTTCCCCTGTCCTCCATACTAAAAGCTAAAAAAGGGCTCTCTGCAAGTGTGGTGTTCGATCCCTGCTTGTTTTCTAAATGTCAAACTGCAAGACGAGTTTATTTAAATACTTTCTTAGTGTTACTTGTTGACATAGCAGTTGTCTGAGTTCCCATCAGGGTGTCATTTGATCACTGGTAAGAAAGGCGTAAATTAGACAACAAAAAAAGAAAAGTTGAGAACCTTAGAGCTGGAACAGTTTTGGTGGCCTATAAATACTTGTCATCATCGGTTTCACACTCTTGGGACTTGGCTGAAACATGCTTTCCATATTGAACTACAGACTAAATTGAATTAAATTTATATAATCTTTGTTGACTGCATTGCAGTATTGTGAAGGTCCAAAATTATTGTAGCTCAGTTCAATCAGTTTTTCACTACTTTGCTTTTTATATTGCCCTGCATGTATGTATATATACATACATACACACATCTGTCTGTCTCTCTAGATAGATCAAGTGTGTATGTATATATATGCATATATGAATGCACTTATAGTGTAATAGGTTACACTATAAAGGTATCGGCACAATAGCCTGAATCTTGCTACTCTTTTCGTTGTCCTGGTGAATCTGCCAGCACAGGTGAAGTTTTGCTTCCTGCGTTTCGTAAGCCACCAGCCCCACAGATGCTCTTGTGGCTGACTTCAGCTGCACCACGGGCTTTTCAGACAACCCTTGTCTCCCCCACTGCTGAAGTGTCAGTCCTGCCTGCTAAGGCAGATCTCTTCTAGGAACGTGGTAATGCCTGCATGGAGGAAATGTTAATCTGGGATCTGTCTTTTTGTAGATTAAATTTCCTGATTTTAAAACAGGACTGTATTTAGATATTTCAAAGAACTGTTTGAATGCTCATGATTTCTATGGTAAAAATTGTTAGAGGTAGTAATCGGTTTCTTAAGTGTTCCTCCCTTTTATTTAAAGGGAAGAGTAAAAGTAAACTTGCACGAAATACTTGGTGCATCTGCTGACTCATGTGTGACTTGGCTGGAGAAAGGGACACTCCTTGGTCTTGCAGCTGCTTTGATCTAGAGAAGAAATAGTGTCGCTTGGCTGTGGAAAATCACACATTTAATTGTGTAAAGCGAGGTTATATTAATCTCTCCCTGTTCTGTTACAAAGCCTGCATTTTTCTTGGAAGCAGCGGACAATTTCATGGGGAGGGGGAAAAAAGAGATCTCAAGAAACAGAAGTGCACAAAATGAGAATAGAGAAGAAAAAGAAATGACACTTTGAAAGGTGATAGTTGCATCTGAAGTGAGTGATGACTAACAATATTTGAAAGAAAAATGCTCTAACATTGGGTAAACTGGACTACTAGCCCACAATGTAACTCAATAGCAATATGCTTTTAAAAACATAATTTTTACTTCATTAAGCACAACTTAATTCATATCTAGTTAAAATGTATCAAGCTTTGTAGAAGAAAGAAACTACAAATATGGCTTTGGAGACTTAGTTGTATGAATATCTTATTAATTATTCCTTTTCCATGTGTTCTTGTTTACAGACCAGTCTTTCCATATGGGGATGGGGAAGTCTTGGCGTTGTGCTTTTTCTAGTAACTTTTGGACCCTTCGCTATATTTTACTTTGCATTTTATATCCTCTGCTTTGTGGGTGGGTAAGTATACTACTTAGTGTTTTGTATAATTTACTATGAAAGTAAAATTTTAATGTGTATATTAAAAAATAGTTTGCTCTGAAAATCTGAAGTGGCTTCTGTGTAATTAATAATTCCATATTTGAGCAACTCTTTGAGTCAAGGTTTTTTACTTGATATCTCAGTTTTATCAAAAGTAACTTTTTTCTTTGGTGTTGAATAGTGCTTATACTACCTTTGCCCAGGCAAAAAAAAAAAAAAGATTTCTGATTAGAAAAAAAACAACGTAGCTATTTATAATGAGAGTTGGAGGAGAGATACTCACATAAAACCAATGTTAGTGTCAGTTAATACTTTGTGTTACCATGTCAGTTCTTTTCCCAGGTACTTACGAAGTAATTATGTCCCCTTATCATAATCTCGCTTTCCTATCTAAGAGAATTAATTCATGAGGAAAGTGAGTGAATGTTTTCCTGGGTGTGTGGAAATGATGCTCCATCTTGCTACTTCTTGAACAAGTAGATGAGTTCAGCAGCTATAGACATTTCATACTTTATCTATAGACTGGAAGTGAGCAAAGAGGTGATGTTTTTATAGTCTTTAGCACCGTTATTACATTGTATGTTACCATGTCTGCCTTGTAACCATTAAAACTTTCATTTTCAATGCCAAATCTAAATGTATTAGTGGGATATTCCTCTGCCCTCTCACTCATAAGACTACTCTGCAGGACAGAAATATTTCTAGGCTCTCCCAGACCTGCTTGACTTCTAATGGGGTGTTTGGGCTATCTTCTAATATATTTTTTTTTTCCTTCCTTTGGAACACTCTTAACTTAATATTGGGTATAGTACAGAATGTATGTGTTCGTGTATGTCTCATCAAAAAATGTAATGGAGTTTAGTGGCTAGGATTAGAGCTGTTATGCTTGGGTTTCAACTGTGTTAAACTTAGAATTCTATCTCTGAGAAATCAGAATAGTCTGTCTACTAGAGTGAGAATTTAGTTAAAGTAAAACTAACTTTTAAGCAAATGCTTTTGTCTTGTTAAATCTTGATACATGTGTGATTGGCATATTTTGCTGGCTGTTTGTCCAGGGCAAAAGGCAAAGGGTTCGTCCAAAGGGCAGGAATTTTTCCATTTACTGTTTTTTATTACAGCTTCCTTAGTGTTTGCAGTATGAAAAATAATGTGGGATATAATTTCTTAAAAGCTTATCCTTCCTTCTTGCTCAATTTCAGTTGCTTGGCTTTGCAAAGCTTACAGTCAAACCAGTCTCTCATGGAGTATGTCTGAAGTCAGCTACAGTTTGCCACCATGAGACTGCCTCTGGTGCCTGGGCTTACTTGTTCTCAGTCAGCTCTGATAGCACTTTGGGGTTCTTTTGCTGCTTTGGTTCATTTTTGTAGCTAGTCAGTGAACATTGATGATCTTAAGAATAAATTCATCTTGTGGTAGTGTATATACGTTAAAGCAGAATTTGTATCCATATTCCTATTATGTGTTTACTTATGTGTACAGATATGAAGTCTCAGCCCTTCTAGAATGTCGTTACTTCATTACTCTAACATACACATCATCTTGGCTAACACTGTGTTCTGGCCCTTTTTTACGCTGTTAATCTTTTCCAAAGTGACACACCTACTTTAAATTTTCATGTTCAGCATATGGATCCGTGAATGCTAATTAGGTCAAGTAGATTTATCTCTAAATTATTCTTGTCTGCTTTTTCTTTTTTAATTAATTCCTGTAAAGTTACGTAAAATTCCTGGTCCTGTTTCTCTTAGAAACAATCAGAAACTAACGTTATGAAGTATGATTAGCAATTATATATCATAGCATCATTTATATAAATTAAGAAAATAAAAATGAACATTGGTTCATGACTGTAGCAGTTTCCTTGATATTTGCAGTACCCTTAGCTGGAGCAAAATAACAATTTTGGACAAGAATTTTTATGGTACAGTTTTATGTTGAAACTTGGAGTTCTTACACAACTCTGTAGCAAGAGTTTCAGACTTCCAGTACCTGGGAGTCTCAGCTTCTGTCCTATTCTGCAGTTGTGTCAAAAGAAAATGTTGCTTTGTAGCTGGTTGCACCCTTAGTATTGATCTAAACATTTAAAGTATATGCCAGTGAGTTGTGAAGGAAAATAATGTTGATGTCATAGCTGCATCAACATAATCAATCTGTTTATACAGTTTCACTTATGTGCTATCTAGTGATTTCTTTCAGATTTACTTTTAACTGTGTGTTTCCTCTTACACAGATAGCATGTAGTAACTGTACTGTTGTGTGCATGGAGGGATACCGAAGCCATTTGTGTGTATGAATAAAAGCTTTAAATCAAAAGTTGTCTTTAATTTTGTTTTGATTCAAGACTGATCTATAAAATGTTAGCTTTTTTTGTTTTGTAGTACATCCCTCTTCAATTCAGGATCTGATAACACATTGCTTGGGGAACTGAGCTTTTTCCACCAAAAGCAGGAGGCAAAAGATAGATCTTGTTTCTTTAACCTGTGTAGTCAAGACTATTACAAAATGTTAATCTTCATGAAATATTTTTTGCCTCTACTTTAGGTATCGGTGCAAACCCCTTAACTTGAGTGCTGGGCATGTCTTATTATCTGGCTTTTCTTTTGTACCATGTATGTTTCTTACCTTACCTTACTTCCTCTCCTTCCCTCTTTCAGTCCGAAGGAAGTAAAATAAAAATAATGTGAATTGTGGCTTTGCCAATAGCCTTAGGCTTACAATGTTGTGAGAACTGAAATGTCTTGGACCGTCAGTTGCTTTGCTGTTTAAAGGAATTTGCTCTGTCGGCGAAAAACATCAATGATTATTGATACTTAAATCACGTCCGTATATATGTGACTGGCTGCCTACACTGGTTCTAACTGCTGACTGAATTGGGAGCTGTTCTGAAGCTGCTTTTTGACTTTTACAAAGCATTTGGCTAAGGCTGTTACTTTTCAGACTTGATGGGAAAATGATAAATTTGTCTATCTGCCACCTTTGTTCTGTTGTTATTCTGTCCCTGTGAAACACTGGTCTTCCAATAATCTTTAGAAGAACTTAACAACAAAAATTTAAGTAAAATAAAACCTTTTCCTTTTTCTGCTCTACTCATTTAGAGAAGAGACTAAAATGATTTCTCATTTACTGTTTTAAATATCCTCTTGATGAATTAGATGATAATTTGCAATGAATGGTAAGGCAATCTGTACCTCTAATGCACACAAGATTTTAAATTTAAGAGTAAAACATTAATTTCTGCTGTAGAGGTAGAACCTCCTAGTATTTCTAGCTTAAAAATGGGAATACTTAGAGGCATCTAAGAACATGAGCATATATTTAAATTATTTTGGTAGCATATTAGTATTTTTTAATGAGTCATTAACTTTAGAAATGTCATAATATTTTAGAGAAAACAGATGCATAATCTATAGCTAGTTGTTTCCAAGGCGTCAATCCTTTTGACTAAAAGAAGGGAAGGACCTCTCCCCTCCTTGCCCCCATGAAAAGTTGCTGATACATGTTTGAAGATAAAACTGATTTTTGGCCAAAAAAAGAAAAAAAAAAAAGGCATTTTGGGTATACAGTTTTCTTTAAAGGAACCCAGAGGCTTCTAATAGGAAAGTGGTAGATAATAAAGAGAAAACCCAAACTTAATTTAAGAAAATAATTTAAGGAAAAAAAAAACCAAAAAAACCCCAAAAAGCCCCCCCCCCCACGTGTTAGTTAACGTTTAAGTATAGTGAAAGTAATATTGAGATTTTTCTAAGCAAGTTTTTGTCCTTGAACTGGATTATGATGCTGCTAGCACCATTGGTGTTATGACTTTAAAGCTGTCTGGAGGTATCTGGAGCAGAAGAGCCATTAGACCTGCTTTTGTTTTTCGCCCTCATGTAGAAAGTACATGTGTTTGACAGTTAGAGATAGCTGTAAGAGAATCAGAGTATCAAGTGAAACTTTCTTAGACATTATTAAGCTGCCAATAATAATTGTCTAGTGTGTTTGGTTTTGTTTGCTTGTTTTGGGGTGTTTTTTTATCCTGGAATTGTTCAAGTGTAAGTGGCCACCTCCCTGCTTCTGAATTACTGAACCTCTGGAGTACTTAAAAAAAGAATGATTCCCAGTTTGGGAATTAAGGCCTTCAAAATGGCATATGATCAGAATAAAATTCCTAACCAAGGTAAAATGCGAGTATCATATATCAACAGCAGTCTATATTAATAGAATGTATTATTTCAGTAAGTTTCGAGGATGGAATAACTTTGTGAGTTCCAGTGGTCGCAAATATTGGTGATCTGGCCTTTAAATTGAATGCTTAGAAATTTGTGTAAAAGAAAAAAAGAAACAAAACAAAAACAACCAAAAAACCTATGCGTGTTTAGCCATCCCAAGGCTAGTCTGAGCAGCAGTAACTTCATAATCTCTCTCTTTTTTTAAATGCTTGGCTTTTCAAAAGCTACATACTTTGATTATGCTATAATTAGCAGAGCCTTTAGGTTTTTCATCTCTTTCTTAGTAAAACCAGCTTTGTGTTTATGCGGTTTTGTGCCCTAGTGTCATAACCTGCAAATAAATTATTGCTGCTGTGGCAAGGCTGAACTTTTTGTAATGGTTGCTTTTTCCCTGATGCCTTCATTATATCATAAAGAAAACAATAATAAAATGAACTGCTGTCCTGCTTAACTATAAGTCATAATTTAAATATCATTGTAGAATTGTGAGGGAAGAAGACAATGAATTTCTGCTCTAACATTCTAAATGGTCCAGGAGTGCATCTGTTCAGACTTAATGTGCTGAGTTGATTAAAACCCCAACACCCAAAAAACCTCACACTCTCCCAAAAACTCAATGCCTTGAGTTATCCTCTAGACTTTTTCCTTGACTCTGTTCTTATGCAGCCTGGCAGGACCACTGTTTTGTCGTTGTTGTTCTTATTTTATTATTATTTTTATTTTTTTCTTTGCAGCTTAAAGTAAGTTCCCAGTGGAAAATTTTCTTCTCCTTGAAATATAGACAATCAGTAGTTACTTATTAGTCTTACTACTTCATTTTCTTCCTGGTTTGTGTTTTTGTGGCTTATGCCACAATGCAATGGCCTAAATGTATCTCTGAAGAGTTTATTTCTTCATAGTGTTGAAGTAAGAGAATCTTTGTGTAAATACAGCCAGAGCAGCTTATGTATGTACCCCTCTTTCTGTGTACAAATATTGGTGAGCATAGGTAGCGTGCCATCACAGGTTCTTCTCATGTAGCAGGCTGTGTAGTATAGACTGTGCTATATAGATCTGCTATGTGTTAAGAATATATCAGGACTGATAATACAAGACTCGGAAACTTCATACTTAGTATTGTGTCAGTTATTTTGAGCAGCATGCTACGCTGTGAAAGAGCACTGTACTAGGAGAGTAAACAGTGAGAATTGTTATATGTTGTCATTTTCTATCTTGCTGTGAAATACTTCCTGGGAGAGGAAAGATGACTGTTGTTCTAGCTGGTCTTTCTTTTTCCATTCTAGGGGTTTTGTGGTTACTCTTTTATTTGGAAAAAGCAACTCAGAAAAATACCTTGAGCAGTGTGAACATTCGTTTCTTCCTTGTACATCAGTTGGGATCCCTAAGGTAAGGAGAGTTTACTGGTCTTAACTTCTAGATCAGATTTTATAACCTGAAAATTAGAGTAACACTAATGATCAGCTTTAATCTAAGAATTGTACCCCTTTCCCAAGGTAAAAGAGCCTGCTCTTGTGTTTGGAGTCAGCTGCAATGTACAAATGAAATGCAAGATTTTTCCTTTTTGAAATATAAGCTTTTTAAGCATTTATGGAAAGTTTGTTTCAAATATTGTTTCTGGCCTCATTATGAGAAATGAGTAAGATGTTAACTGGCTATTATCTGTGAGGGAATTAATAAACTGTTCCTTTCTAGATTACTTGTATGTATTGTTTTTATTGGGAGGGAGCGGTAACCCCTTGTTTTTTCTTGGAATATTGTCATGACTAGGATTAATCCGTCACTGGATCTTTAGTCTCTCCAGTTATGATTCTTTTGATTGTTTTTGGTCAGAAAGTTGCTTGCATAACTAAGATGATTAAACTGTTAATAAAGTTTAGATTTACAGTACTTCAGGGATGTAGAAGTTACATTTGACTATCTTTAAGACCAACCAGAAATCCTGGAAATGCATAGGTAAATGTGGAGCAGCAGTGGGTTCTCATTTTCAACTCTTCTTTTTTTTCCTGAATTGTTAATGGACACGTCATTTTGGTTGATGGACCTAAACTCAGGGTTCATAATTGGATAAATCTGTTTAGTACAGAATAAATTCTTAATATCCAAGAGATAAAATTTCTAGGAATTGTATTGGTTCATAAATCACATCTTGGCAGCTCAGAAATTTACATATATCTTGGCCTAATCCGTTTGCGCTCATCAGAATAGAGATTGCTAGTTATGTTATATTTAATCTCACGACTGTTTTGACTGGAACATCCTGCCCTTTCTTAGCTGTCAGGTCACTACACTTCATGTTGTCTGTGAAAGTGCAGGGGGTGTTCAACTCGCTAATCGGTAGCACGTAGAAAGAAATTTATTTTGTGATTCAGCAGTATGTTTTCTAATCACAAAACTTTTTTTCTGACTGGTTCATGTCTCAGTTGGTAGCTGGCCTTCTCACTTAAGTCTTTGAATCTGTTCAGGTAAAGCTGGAACTTAAGTATTTACTAAACTGCAAAGTAATGTCACTGGTCCAAATGAAAAATATAAAGTTTAAGGCTGAAAAAGGGCAAGTCAGCAATCAACTAATGATTCTGTTCTGTCAATGAAACCTCATTTTAGGGGACTAAGGTTCTTGGTGCTATATAGAATTTAGCGCCTATATTAGATGGATTGTGGAGTGTTGCTTATGTCTCGTGGTTTGAGAGCAGATTTACAAGTTTTTCTGTCTCCTAAATTTCCGCTACATCACTGAAACTCTTTTAATGTTGACGTTACTTCTTTGAGCTCAGTACATACGTATACTCTGGTTGCTTTGTGAAAGAATCAAGTGTTGTGGGTTTGTTTGTTCGTATTTTCTTGTTTGGTTGGTGATATATTCCCCCCCCCCCAATCCTTGCAAATTCAGTGGTTTGACTTGATTTGAGTGTGGATTATTGACACGTCACTTTTCTCAGCTGACCTGCCTTGACTAATCTCTGGATTGGAATTTTGTAGGACAAAGGTATTTATTTTTAGCTGGCTTACCAAATGTTGTTTGAAGTTGTTCTCCAACTGAAATCTGTCTTCTACAATAAGTTCTGTATTTCTTTTTTTGCCACTGTATTAAAATTGCATTAGCTAGTTTAGCTGAGCTTTTCAGTAGCAGTGCAAGAAGAGGTGAGTCCTAACCAAAATCAAATGTATGGTTTACTTGGGATTCTTATTTGCCATTTCTGTATTAAATTTCTGCTGACTTACCTTTATTGGAAATAAATATTTTTAACATTAAATTGTTTTCATATTTAAAACCATTGTGTCCCTAGGTAGTCTTGAATAATGAATACTCTTTCAAGTGGCTAGTCTATATGTTATGCTTATTCCATGAACCAAGTACAAACGGAATTCTCCTCAATATTAAATTCCTTTGTGATATTGTATTTTGAGAAGTAATCTGATTATATGGGTTCTTTATATGAAACTCTTTTCCTCAAAGGCAGAGTTTTATCAGTTGTTTTAAGGGTTTTTCATTTGGGATTTTTTTTTAGGCTAAGATGTATGTTCAAATGCTTGATTTTTAAGAAATTAATTATAATTCAAAGCACCAAAATCGTGGATGGAAATAACGTGTAGAATGTACCAGACTCTGATACACAGGATTTGGTGCACATAGGTTTCCTTGGTTGCTGTTTGTTATACTTATTAGCGAATATGTATTGGATGCCTCACAATAAGGAGAAAGGGTTATGTAAGTTTGATGGAAGATTATTTACCTTTCTGATATTTTGGTTTAGTTTGCATAGATGCAGGGAGCTTTACAGATTAGGATTAGACTTGATTTTCCTTTTGCATGTCTCTTTTACACAACTTTTGTCAGGAATGTGCTCGATGTCATAGTGTACTGCCTTGGTAAGATACAAAATTGTCTACGGGTTTATATTAGAATAATGTTGAATGAAAAGCAAGTTTAGAGCCTTCTGAGCTGTTAACTGGAATGACATTTTCAATAAAAATTATAGCTTCAATCCAACTTCAACAGAAGTGTGGAGCATCCAGTTATAATCATAATTGATGTGTTTTATGCTTTATCCAAAAGACGTGGAGTTACTGTAAGCTGGATATAAAATTGCCAAATTACTATAAGATAAATTATTTCTGTTAGAGGTGCTAGTTGCATATTTGATCCCTGACGGGTCTCTGATTTTTTTGAGTCAGTTGGTTATATGCTATATTATGGATTTGATGCAGATGTGTAGATCCCCTGTTTCTTGTCCAGTCACGAAAGCCTGTGACTGCAAGTATGTGATTTGGAAAATAGTGGCATTTTTCATATTTCAGTTATCTAGCATAGTTTCAAAAAAGGACTTTAATATCTACTAGTGCAGCGAAGCAAAAGTCTGAAGTCTATTCAGTCACTGCAATTATGTGCGTGTGGAGCCTTTACTCTGTGCGCATCTCTGTGGAGTGTATGTCCCACATTCCCTGAAAGTGCTTCCTACGTACTTCAGGTGAAGTAAGTAGGTGTCAAATTTAGCAATAACAAGTGATACTCATTTTTCCTAATTAATGATTCAATACAGGTAGAGTATGTCAGACTAATACTGTGTATGAAGTGACAGTCAAATAGGACAGTGTTCTTCATGTAAGTTGGGTCCATCCTTTAAGTCTGTCTTCTAAGCCAGTGTATGGAAAGCCAGGCTTAAAATTGGCAATGCTTTCCAAGTGAGAACTGCAGTCAGCTGAGGTAGCTGCAATGAAATAAAAGCAGATATTCTAAATTTTCGATATCTTCAGACCGTATCAAAAGCAAATGATATTATACTGCATGTTCATAAATATTTCACTGGAGAAAAAGGAATATAAAAGAATGGTCTCACCTTGTAGCTGTGTCTGCGTTGAGCAGGAGGTTGGAAAAGATGATTTCTTCAAGTCTAGACCCAAGCCTGAATCCTATCAGCCTTTTCAGGCTGATAGCTAAAAATTCAGATTTTTACCAAGTAACCTTGCTTACTCTCTGTCCCTCTTTTTCTTCTGGCTGCTGCTTTTTTTGCTGCTGCATTTTCTTCTGTGTTTTTTTTTTTTCCAAATGTGGTTTTATGCACATAGTCCTCACACTTCAAAACTCTTTTAACAATTTTGTTTGGCAATTTGATCTATGCTGTGCTTAGGAATTATTAAATATTTTTACTTTTTTTTAATTTTTGATACTGAAGACAAAAACATTTTGCAAATTCATTACTATATAGCTGGAGTATTGTTTGAGTCAACTTTATTCATATTAAAATAGCATTGAACTGTACTCTTGTCTTAGAAGTTAAAAGATATACAGAATTTTGCAACAAAATACTTCTGTGTTGTGATACAGGGTTGGTTAAGTAGGAGGAGGAAGGTTTTGTGGCCTCCAGTATTCTCTGCCATTCACTGTTACTGATTTGAATGAGAGATACTTAGGCAGAGTCATGTAGAATAGAAACACTGGACATATGGTTAATAATTTTTTCATTTATGGTTTTTGGCAGTTCTGTGTTTCTGATAGCCAACTTTCTAGATCAAAGAATAAAATAACTTGTTTTTTATTCTTTTTTAACAATAGTGTAGGTTGTTGGTTGTTATTTCTGTGAAAATAAAGGAGATTATTGTAGATTTCATCTTAACTTTGTAGAAGGACACTATATTAGTCCACTCAGAGAAGCACTGATAAAGAGTTCTTTTTCAGTATGTGTTGCAAGTCCTTCTATCAAAAAATTTTTTTACCCCCTCATCAATAACTTCTCAGAGTCACCTGTCAAGTAGCAATGGCTAAAAAAAAAAAAAGTAATTTCTCTCTGGCATATAGAATAAACTGAGATGGATAAAGAAACTGAGAGAGCGGTAAAAAAGCCCAACTGAACCACTACCTGCCTCAGATTGCACAAGAAGTTCATAATCAAGTATGGAACTGGGATCCTATCCACAAACTATCTTGTACTGCTGTCATGTTCCCTTCCGTCCCTCCTTTATAACTGTTTTGAGTTTTACTTCATTCTGATTGAGTATTTTAATGAACTTGAACCTTTGCAGTAAGAAAGTAGGGTTTTCAGGTTAATTCCTCACCATTAATTACTATATAGTGAAAAATACAGATACTGTTGTTGCCCAGAGAGGCGGTAGATGCCTCATCCCTGGAAACATTCAAGGTTAGGTTGGAGGGGGCTCTGAGCAACCTGATCTAGTTGAAGATGTCCCAGCCCATTGCAGGGGGGTTGGACTAGATGACCTTTAATGGTGCCTTCCAACCCAAACAATTATATGTTGTATAAAGTTGTTGCTGGAAGTATACATATATCATAAACAGTAGAGCTGATTTTTTACTTATGGCTAAAACCTGCAAAGTTACATTTCCTAATCTCTTTCAAGTGCATAGAAGAAATGAAACGTGAAGCCAGACCTATTAAGATTGACAGAAGACTGACAGGTGCAAATATAATTGATGAGCCTTTGCAGCAGGTAAGTTCTAACCAGGATTATTTAACCTATTTTTATTTTTGCAAGTGTTGAGTGTGTAATGTCTAGGTAGTTGAGGGACAAATAGAAGTTGAAAAATATTATCATATTTGAGGGTGGTAAGTAAAAATACATTGAGGATGGGCCAGGTTATTGGGTGATATTTGAGTCTGTTTTCTGCATATTGTAGTTTCACAGCATAGTGGTGATGAATGCACATAAACCAATATGAAAAAGAGGTTTCAATTCAGAATACAATTTACATACGTTGTATTCTTCCATTCACAATTTCATAATGGTAGGGGGAGTATGGTTCACTGTTAATGCAACAACAGTCTTCTTCAAAGGTTATCAGGAGCAAAAAGCTATTTTATATTTTGTTGTCACTTATTCATTAGTTCATCTTTCTTTTTTTCCTTTCCAATTTCAGGTAATCCAGTTTTCTCTGAGAGACTATGTGCAGTATTGGTATTACACACTAAGTGATGACGAATCGTTTCTTCTGGAAATCAGGCAGGCTCTTCAGTATGCACTTGTTCAGTTTTCTGCCAGGTAAGATTATTTGTATTTACATCAGTACATTGCCTTGGCAAGCGGACAAATACGTCTGGGTTGTAGGGTAAAATGATTTATTTTTCTGTATTGGCATAGTTCAGTGCATTTTGCAGAAAAAATGCAAAATTTAAAGATCATAATCTAAGAACTACAGTCTTTTGCCGATCCCTTATGAAATGAATGGAGATCACGTTTGTAGTCATGGTGTTTTGCAAAATGGCCTTTTAAAAATTTTGGTCAATGTCTAAAATGACTGATAACCGTTTCTCAGCATTGAGTTGCATGAATCATCACCTTTTTATATGCAGGTGTGTTTCATAGAAACAGCAGGGCTATTCCCAACATAAATCAATCTGTAAGCCTTTAATTCAAATATCTGAGCTGATAGAGAACTTTTAAAAGTGGTCTTGCTATTCAATATGTAAGAACAATGAGTATTTTCAAAGGAATAGTAATCTAGGCAATGGAATGATGTGTCACATACGTAATTCCTTTTAAAAAGTAGTTATTTGGTTCAGAACAAATGGATAGTTTGTTAATTGTCCCATGTTTTTTTCTGCTGTTGCTTAATCAAGCAGCAGGAAGTCAGACAACTTGTCTGGGAAATTCTTTATCATCTTTTATGGCTGATTTCTTGGCCAAAGTACCACATACTTTTATATCCAACTTCTTTACGAAGTAATGATTTCAGGTATTAATCCCACTGTGCTGATTGTTACCTGTTTGCTCTTCAGAAGAGGTTGTGGGTTACCTAAATAGAATAAACTTCTTAGCAATTTTGAGGTGGTGTTATCTCCTGCCTCTGTTGACTTGAAAATGCAGGTCAGTGTGCTTTTCTGGCAAAAAAGGGTCAAAGATGGAGAGCTAGGTTTAATGCTAGGAAAAATTCACTATAATAAAACCTTACTGATTATGAAATAATGGAAATCTTAGGACACAGTGTTGGCAATAGTGAAAACTAGGCTAAATAAACAGTACATTACAGCAAACAATCCTGTGCTTTCATGAAATGGACCTCGCTGCCCAGCTGTCATGGTTTTGTCTATTTGGTGAAGCTACTTCATTGAACAGTATCAAGCACTGGGTTTTTGTCAAAACAGGTCAAGTTATAGCAGATTTAATTTTTTTTTCCTACGGTACTAGAGCTCTTCAAAAGTAGCCACCACTGCTGCTGTTCTGTACAAATCGAATCAGTTTCACATGGCTGCAGCAGCTGATTGTTGTTAAGAGAAAATTGTCTGGTGTATTTATAATGATTGTAGTTGGATATAGCTGTAGCAATCTTAGATTAGTACCATCATCTTTAATTTCATATACCCTGTGAGCTTCTGGAGATAAAGACTATAGCAGGGTATTTTTTTTTTCATTGAGTTGCACATTTGGAAGAATGATGTAAGGCTGCCACCTAGTGTATTTATATGATTTGTTGATTATGTGGGTGGCAGGTCTGGAGGACTGATGGTTTTGGTTGATTGCCCTTTGACACACCTCTGCTTGTCTCCACACCTATATTTTGCCGTAGGCTTCCCTCTCTTAGAGTTTCTTATCCCTTTCTCTCTTTTTGAGGGGGGAAAAAAGAGCAGGTGAGGGGAAAAAAAAAAACAAAAAAAAGAAGTGGTGTAGAAGGATTTTGCTATAACAGAGTAGGTATCTCAGAGAATTCAGGTAGTAGAATACTTAGTGCAGAGTAAAAGCCATCACATCTAGTTCATTAAACTTATAACTCACAAGTGCCTTTTTCGTTTGGCTAGTAAGTCACAGACATCACAAGAGTATCTCTGCATCTTTTTCATACCACTAATGAAATGCCTTTATGCAAATCTAACAGTAACTGTTTTCTGATGCAAATCTGTGTATTGTCAGAAACCACGCTAACAGCATCTTCTATAAGCTCTGGAATCAATTGTTGATAATACTAGGTTGCTTGTAGTTTCAAATGGAACATGTTTTCTCACTCATGCATATCTGCTAATTCAGAAGAAAATAGTTTTATTTAGATGCCTTCCAAAAGTGATAGAAAGTATGGCTAGAAAAGACCTGGGGAGTATTTTAGTTTTAGGTTGTAGATGCTTGTAGACTGTTTATATCAGGGGTTTTAACAGATATTTGACAATATCATGAATCAGAACACTATTTCCAGATATTAATGTTCGCCTTAAAGTAAATCAAGCATAAATATTAATGTGGTGTGAGAGTAGTGGTTTACAATATTTTATTTGCTTTCAGTGAATAGGTGATTGGGACACTGATTTATTTCTATGCTTTTCCATGTTTGCTCTCAGTGTGGTTCTTGGCAGGGATGAAGGAGAAGTAGAAATTTATTATTGTTCTTTGTGTTCAGGGTAAAATAATTCATTTTCATGGATGCCCTTTTCTGATAGGTCAAAGGAAACAGACTGGCAGCCTTACTTCACTACACGACTTGTTGATGACTTTGGCACTCATCTTCGAGTCTTCAGAAAAGCTCAGCAAAGAATAGCAGAGAAAGGTGATCAGATGAAAGGTTTGTAATAATTTAAATATCTTTTGATTTGAGTCTGAGTAGGCAGGTATCTTACATATGTGAAATATAGTTAGCTTTATTTTATAATTAAAATGTACTCTAAAGTTTTTGATCTTTACAAAAAAATGTATGTTTCTTTTCTTTTGCATAGACCAAGCTGAAGAACTTGTAGATACATTCTTTGAGGTTGAAGTTGAAATGGAAAAAGAAGTCTGTCGTGATCTAGTCTGCACTTCTCCCAAAGATGAAGAAGGTAACTCAGTATTGTCTTCTGAAGTTATTTCAGTATAGCAGGAAAAAATTAAAAACTAACAGTTGTGTTAACAATATGAAATATAATGAAATCTTAGCACGTGACTTTCAAAGCTATACTATAATTATGTACACATGTAGCCATTCCTGTTTTCATTGGAAGAATTCTGTGATTCTGTGATTAATTTTAAGGTAGAAATGTGTTTTCTAGGAGTCAGGAGATGGCTTTCCAGATTCTTGTTGCTTTTTGCTAGATGTGCTTTCCTTATCACTACTCCATAGTCTTCATTAAAAGAATCAGTTTATCTTTTTGGGCAAAGTGTAAAGGAGGGGGAAAAAAACCTGTATATTGTAAATAAGGAAAATACCTTGGAGTTAGTTTTTTTTTTTGTTCTTGGAATTTGGTTTTCTTTTGTCTTGGTTTTGAGACTCTAGGTCTGTCTCAGGTTTTCATTAGTGCTTTTTATATTCAGTCTCAAAGGTGTTACTGTGATGCTTGGACTGTAAGAATATATATGACTGCGTATCTGAATTTCATTTTAAGGATTTATCTGTTGGTTTTATGATATCAGATAAGATGTGAAACAACAGAATATAAAATTGTACTGAGTTTTGTTTTTATTTTTTTGTTCTCTGTCCCTAGGATTCCTAAGGGATCTGTGTGAGGTTTTACTGTATATATTGCTACCTCCTGGAGACTTCCAGAACAAGATCATGCGATACTTTGTCAGGGTAAGTATGGACTCTAAAAGCCATCCCAATTCTTTTGTTTAATGCCATCAAAAATTTTAGTTTTGAGCTGGTCGTCTTATTTTATTTTGTAGAATTGATCTAATTTAACATTAGGTTATTTCAAATGCAGTACAATCTTGAAAAGTATTCAATAGCAGAGAACGGTTTGTGTGAAGTGTTCTTGAAGTTTCTTTTAGCTCTAGCAACATTAGACAAAGATGATAAAACAGAGGTTGTTGAGATATTAACATCTTAATTTTAATTAGTAGGGAATGTGCTAGTGCCTTTTGACTATTTTCTGTAATTACACATTACGCATAGCCTTTACACAGTGATTTTTTTAAATAGTTGCAGTTGTATTGATTTTATGAACACATGTATAAAAATGTTATTTTGTTTTTCAGGAAATCCTCTCCCGAGGAATTCTTCTTCCATTAATAAACCAGCTCAGTGATCCTGATTATATTAATCAGTATGTCATATGGATGGTAAGATTTATAATGTTTAAAAGGAGTGCTCTTTCCAGAATACGTTTGTATAAAGCTTTACTTGTGTTTTCTGTAATCATGGCAGATAGATATCTGGTAGAAAAGTTACCAGTGGGTATATTGGCAGGCAGAGTGAACTTCTGGCTGCTGTACTCAATTTTTTGGTTGTTTGGCAAAAGTTGGCTGACTGAGGACAGATGTATGGCAAAGTGTAAAGCTGAGTCCTTTGACTGTTTTTTGTGTTGTTTTTTTTTTTCTTTTTCCTTGACTCTTTTCTCAGTGTGTCCTTTAAAGCTTAAGAGGCCTCCAGAATGAAAAGTTGTGTGATTCTGCTCCACTCCCCCCGCCCCCGAAGAATCTCAGGGTGGATTTTATTAGGGATATTTCTGGTAACTCTTAATGATTTAACTGAATGGGAAGAAACAAAGTCTTTACTTAACATCTGTCCAAGGCACCTGCAAAAAAAATAATGTTTTAAAGAAATAATATGTAGTAAAATTAACAAAAATAGAATATTCACACTTTAATGACTTTTTGCAAAGCAAGCTGAAACTTACTCTTAGAGTTTATTATCCTTTGTAGGCCAGGAGTCAAGTCTTAATTTTTTTTTTCCCCTTTCCCCACATTCTATGTTTATCCACACATTTTATTCTTAAAGTGTACATTCAAGTACTGTGCTGAAAACACCATTAGAGTCACCGTAAAAATTCTTAAAAATGGAATGATTTCAAGTGTACGTGTACAATATTTTGTTTGCTCCGGCCACCTACATATTATGTAGAAGTTTGCACACTGCTTTTCTTACAGGAACCTAGCTTTAATATGAAAAAATACTGCTGCTCATGTGGGCCAAGCTTTTCAATTTTTGTTTCCCCTTTCCTCCTACGCATGTTCTTTATTTGTAACTTGGCCTCATTCTTTATTTACTGAGCACTGCCCCCAGCTGCATCCAAAGATAGAATTCTGAGTGTTTATAAAGCTTTCTGTTATGATGGTGGTGGCCCAAATATTAATTTTCATAATTGCTTTCTGAGAGGAGGAAGTAAGTGTGCTGGAAGAAGGGTAAGGAAGAATAGGTGCTTTCAAAAATGTAATGCAATTCTTACGAAATGAAGATTGTTGCAGAAATTAACTTCAAAAGTAGAGATGGCTCAAATTCTGGTCCCTTTTGGAACCTTTGACATAACACCAGATTTGAATGAAAAAAACTTGATTTCCTAAAATGGGAAGTTTAATTCCTTGTTTCTAGGCACACCTTAGTTAGATACTAATTCTCTTGCAATAAAATATAAAGCTTTAATATAAAATTAGAAGTTAATCCAAACTTGTCTCTTCACTGTGAAATTCAGTTTTTTTACAGAATGTTTGAAATTCAAGTATTGCTTGTACTATTACTTTTTTAATAGCAGATTACTAGGACAATTTTCTATTGCCTTTGGTCAAAGATATCCACTCTTCATTCTCTCTGCTTGTGCTGCTCATGTCAGTCACTTCTGCAGTAGAGACATATTAGATTTCCATATCAAAGTGAGCATTTAGAAAGGATGTGGGTGAAATGACTTATTTTTGCTTCAGATGGTAAAGGCAGCATTAGAACTGAACTCTCTGCACCTGTGTGCACATGCTGTAAAGCTGCCAACCTTCCCCTGATCTCCATGCTGCATTCACAACACAGATTCCAGTGATCTCAGCAGCATGGCAGCCTTCCTTCACTACCATAAACTTCTTTGAGTCCCCTGAGCAGGTTCACCGTGTGCCAATACTGGGAAAACAGTATGTATTGAAATAGGTGAATACTATTTACTAAGGCTGTCTGAATTAGGGTTTCAGAGAGGATATTAATTCAGTGCTTTCTTCTTAAACACCACCCCCCCCCCAGTAGGTTATGGTTACATTGTAGGATGTCTTAATTCCTTTTTTAATTCTGTATCCTAAGAAGCCATTACATTGGGAGCCTGTACACTTGCAGGGGACCTTGGCAAAGCTGAAGCCTTTTCAGTGGTCTTACCAGTTTCTACCTACTTAGCTAAGGAGATGGGTAATAGCAGAATAAGATGGATTGGGGTTTGGGCAAGATTGTTATTAAGTAGGTTGACACACTTTCCAGGTGTCTTTGTTGTCCTTCCTGAAAACAGAAAATGGTTGTGTGAAATATATTTTGACTGTATGCATGGTCCTCTTTCTTGGCCCAAAGATAATTTTAGTATTAAGAGGAGGGTTAGAAGCATCAAAGTGTTTGCAAAATGCCAGTTTGCAGTGCTGCGTCAAAAGAAATCATTTAATGAGAAAGCACATCATCTGCTTTTACTCATTTTTGCATTATTCACGCCGTAGAATTTTCTGTTTCAGATTCGTGATTCCAACTGTAACTATGAGGCCTTTATGAATATTATTAAATTAAGTGATAATATAGGAGAGTTGGAAGCAGTGAAAGATAAAGCAAGTGAAGAACTGCAATATCTTCGATCTCTAGATACAGCAGGAGATGGTTAGTACTGTATTGTTTTACAAAACATGAAATGCATTTGCCAGCATGATCTCTGAAGAACATTCAACAAATGCAGAAAATACAAACTCTGATGCAGCATAGTGTAAAATGCTTTGTTATTTAAAATTTATTATGTAAAATGTTAAAACTTGAATCTTCTCATCTGTTTAAAACGTGTCCTTTTTACCATCTGTGTGATTTGGGTTTGTTTTTTGTTTTGTTTTTCTTAATATAGGCTACTTGGTTAGGTGTTCAATTCCACTGAATTGAAACTTGCCTGACTGGTGGTTCTGAATTTCAGTAATACTTTAGGTATTAATGGGTAGTCAGTTAACAGTTGATCTGAAAAAAGAGAGGAAATATTTCTTCTTGCTCATTTTCATCAGTAAGGTATTTACACTGAAAAACCCCTTCTCTTCAAAGCTGATGTTCTGTATATGATATGCCATTTTTTGTATGATATTTTTAGAACATTTCAGAACAGAAGTTTTACTCATCCGCATTGCTTAATCTTGTTTGGTTTTTTACTTTCAGATATCAACACTATAAAAAATCAAATAAACAGTTTATTATATGTTATTAAAGTATGTGATTCAAGAATTCAGAGATTGCAGTCAGGAAAAGTAAGTATTTTAGAATTATTTTAGTTCTCAAAGAGTGTAATTGCAAATGACTTACTAGGTCAGTCTAGCTTTTTAATTCTCAGGTTTTGAAACACAACTTGAATGATGCCATTATAGGGATACATTACACAACTGTAGTGAGTCTTGTATTTGCAGTTTTAGTATGGAAAAATTTTCTAAAGGTTTGTCTGTTTAGAGTTTTTTGGATTCTGGCTTTAGCAGTTTAGATATGTCAGTACATCTTAAAACTACTCTTACCTTCTCAATACAAGAGATAAACCAAAATTTACAGAGATGCAAAGCATCTTTGTGTTTATACACCTAGATTCAGGGTTTTTTGCTGCTCCAGCGCATACCTTTTGTGCCTCAAGCTTAGTCTTTGGCAGAGATCTCTTTTCTTGTTGATAAAGGTAATGCTGATTATTTTGCGATGCCTTGTAGACTCCATGTATTGCCTTTTGTCAGACATGTTTCCCTCTTCAGTTCAATGAAAAGCCCAAGGCAAAATGGAGGTTAAATTTTGGAACCTGATGTTCTGTTTGCCTTTTTTTAATATTTTGCCTTACATTTTAAGGCTGGCGGAATCAGTATGTTTGACTTTGCTTAGTTTCTTGACTCTCTTAATTGGGCCTAGATGTGGCTCCAAGATAATGTAATCTTGTACATGATAACTGTTAAAATGTATAAGTGTTCTACAGCTGTGTCCAGAAGCATTATTGTAATACCAAGAAATGTCATATTAACAGAAGAAGGTTCGGCAAACGTGACTTTAAGTTGTGGTGACCTGCACGCCATCAAGTTCTGAAATTAGTTCTTGTTAATTCATGCTACTGTCACCATTGGTAGGGGACTTGGGGTTAATTTGACCTGTATAGTATTATAGTAATGGCAGTGTTTAAAAGCCAGTTTTCAGGTAGCAGAAGTCATCCATGTAGAAGGTAAATAGTTATAAGAGTATGACCTTATGATCTTGATCTTCACTTAGTAGTGATTGTGACAAAGCAGCCTCTCAAAGGTTAGTTATTATCTATAATGTAAATTACTTTTTATTATGTCTGCTTTGTGGTAAGCAGAAGTTTTAAAAGCTAATTTTTACAGAATAAAGCCTATGAATATGCTGGACTGTGTCTTACAGGAAATAGATACTGTGAAACTGGCAGCAAACTTTGGAAAACTTTGCACAGTCCCTCTGGACCATATTCTGGTAGACAATGTTGCACTACAATTTTTTATGGGTAAGTCTTAATTTATCTTATTGTTCTTACTTGTAAAGAATATGCTAACTCACAGGACTGTATACTTGAAGTCACTTAATACAGGTGTCTGAGAGCTAAATGTATATAAGCCCCTTGCCAGAGGGAACCTAAACCTTTTTTGCATATCAGTCCATAATTAACTGTTCAGAACACTGTACTTGGTACTTCTGAAAGCTTGGTTCAATAGTGATCTCTCTGTAAGACTGATCTTGCAATGTTTCTTAGTCTGTTACTAACAAGTTCGTTCTGTTTAGAACAGAACCATGTCAAGAATGGCATAGAAGTTTATTATTGGAATTACTCTGAAACTTATCACAATCACTAGTCTTACTTTTGTTGATCTCACTGAAGCTAATGAATGTAGATGTTAGATTGAAGTTTAGAGGATTTTAAGACTACTCAAGGTTGTCTCTGAGGAACTAAAATACAGCAGTAATTTATGTACTATTTTAGGTTTATTGTATAATCAAGAAGCTGATAGATGGATTAAAGTGTAATTGATTTTTAATACTTTCTTATGCTTGACACTCTTCTGTGAATTAATTGGGCTGCTGATGGTCATCACAAAGAATATCAGTCAGTTTTGTCAGTGGTGATAGTCCTTTTATTGCAGTAGAAGCACCTGATTTGTTAGAATTCTAGTTTGAACTTCCTCTCAACTTGTATCATGCTGTACAAGCTTGTTATGTCCACGCGATAATGATGGATTAACTTTTACATGTGCATTTTAGGATTCAGTGCTTATTTCTTAGACTCTGCTCCCAATTTTGTTTATTGATTATCACCAATACGTATGTAGTACTTTTTATTTTTTGACTCTAGATGACAAGTATTCCAGATGTATAACGAGATCCTGGAGTTACGCATGTAGTTAACATCATAGAGAATTCTCATTCTAAGATGCACAACAATAACTATGGTTGTGTGGTGGCTGTTTTGTGTAGATTACATGCAGCAGACTGGTGGCCAAGCACATCTGTTTTTCTGGATGACAGTGGAAGGATACAGGGTTACAGCACAGCAACAGCTGGAGGTACTTCAAAGCAGGCAGAAAGATGGAAAGCATCAAACTAATCAAACCAAGGGTCTATTAAGAGCAGCTGCATTTGGAGTTTATGAGCAATATTTATCAGAAAAGGTAGGAATAACTTATTTCTGCATTGTTTGGAACTTATTCTTTGTACAGATGCTTCTTTGGTAGTTACAGCTACATTAATATGAAATGGATGTGATGTAGCACAAATTGTTTACAGGTTGACATTTAAGCTATTATTTCTGTATCTTCTCTCCTTATGTCAGGCAGTAAGAAAAAGTCTTCCACTTCTTTTTCCCCTCTCCATTTCAGAAGGCTCATACTGGCACTGACTGTGCTGCCAAATGTGCTGAACATGTTCCTCAGAAGCTGACTTTCTAGAGCAGAGTAATTAGAGAAAATGGGAAGACAGAAGAAGAAATTCTGTCCCTTTGTGTATTCTGTCCTTTCCCCTTTTCCCTTCCTTTTACCCTGCCCTTTCCCCCCCTTAAGAAGAAATGTTGTTTTTTTTAAAAGAAAAGCAACCCCATATTTGTACAAACTTGGATTAGGATTGGGTTTTGAAATGAAATAACTTCCTGTGCCTCACTACAAATGTCTATATAAATTGCTCAAATATCACCGTTGGGTATCTTTCAATAGGCTAAGCTTGAATGCTTCCTGTAGTCTTGTAATAACGGAGTCTTCTGTGAAAGAAAACACTTGTCAACTTGTGTTAACAAAGCATCTTTGTTCTCAATTTGTGTATGCATAAAAATCACCTCTCAACTCACTCAGATGCTTTCCTCAACAAATGACCCCTCAAATATCTTGTAATGCTTCTCTTTCTGCATCATTTCTTTCACTTTGGTTTTTCACCTCAATAGTGTATCGACATGGTGGTCTGTGCAGAGTGTGCTCTTGATGGGTTTTTCACCTGAATAGTCTGTTGACATGGTGGACTGTGCAGAGCTTGCTCTGATGGCTTTTTGAGCTGACTGAATGCTCACCAGTTTCAAGTCAGAAGCCACCTAACACCAGAGCTATTCTAAAGCTGATGAACTCAGCCTCTCAGCTGTGCTATCAAGTGAGCTATGTTGGGTCAGGTTTAGTGTTGGCTCCCTGCCTCTGTTACAGAAAATGGGGAAAGTGTGTGAACTTCCGCCCATCTAAAAGAATGCTTGTTGGGTGGTGATTTGAAATGTATCATACCAAGGGATGACTGGGAATCTGATGGCTGATACGGTTCATATCATGGTAGCTGTAATAGAGTCTGCATAAAAAGCTACAATGATTACAGCTGCTGGTAGTCTCTCCAGAAACTGGCAGAGTGGACAAACTGTTAGTCTTTCCTCAGATGCTTCAGGACTTCACCCATTTACTTTCTTACTGGCTTTTTTTGTAATTTCTGAATCTAGATATTTCTATTCATAAATCAATAAAATCTGTTTTTAAGACTGGGTAAATCTGGTTTAGATATTGATTTAGAATAATGTGCACAAATTGTTTTTTGAGGTGATTCTTAGTATTTAATTGTGAAAATTCTGAGTTCGTATCAAAACTCTGAACTTCTATTTAGGAGGAAGAGAGGGTCTGACTCTGTGCTATAGGCAGTTCTAGAGATACTTATCAAGAAAAAATGTAGTTTACTTAGAATTGCCATATTGTATTGGATTTTATTTGTGAAAATAGAAGCTTTCTTACTTTTATGCTGTAAAAGTTGATTTAGATCTCTATGACAGGCATCTCCGAGAGTTAATATTGATGACAACTTAGTAGCAAAACTGGCAGAAACACTGAACCATGAGGATCCAACACCTGAAATCTTTGATGATATTCAGAGAAAGGTATACTGTATTCATCCTGTATTTCATAAGAACTGTTAATGCTATGGAGTACTAAACGTCATGTCAGCCATCGAAAAAGGCAGAAAGAACTCAAATACCTGAAACCTAAAACCTGTTTTATCACTTTCCCATTCCATAAAAATCATAATATAAATTGCCAACTTCTGCTTAGCCAGATGTAGCCCATGCTTTTCAAAGCAATAGACAGAAAGAGTAGGTGTCCTATATGAAACTAATTAAGAAGCACAATGTAGAATTATGGGATTATTATTTGTGTTAATGCACCAATTTAAGAAAAGTGCCTGTATAGAATAACTAAATAGTACAATTTTAGTCTGGTTTTAGCTCTCCTTTTCAAAGGTGGATATAAGCATATAATGGAATTAAATTCTGTATCTCTCTCCAGAAGTTAATTTTCTGTTAATAGAAGTTCTGTTTCTACAAGCCTGCCCAGTGTAGCAGTCAGAAACACCAAGTACTGAGGATAGAAGTCTTTTTACTACCTGCATATGTAGACTTAATCGCTCAAGTCTAATATATATTTTAAAAAGTGAATGATTAATATTCTGTCAGTAAATTATATACCCAGTCTGAGAGGTTTTTATTTTAGGTCATTAACTGAATGTTCATTTGTGCTAAAAATTAGTGATATGATCTGTAGAACTTAGAATCACTTTATTGTAACTGAGGCCCACATTTAAGACTAATCAAAACACCTTGTGAAATCTGTATTACCCAAAGTACATTACAAGGGCCTTGCATGTGATTTCTGCAGAAGAGCTCAAATTTCTCATCTGTTACAAAATAAATTTACTTCCTCAGATGTGCATGATGGGTTTTTTTTTTACGTTCTTGCCAGGTGATAGCACTTGCACAAAGTGCTCCATGCATAATAAAAATCGTCATTAAAAATATTCTAGGGTTGACATCAATATCCAAACATTATGAATTAATTCCCACTACATATAGATACATCTGTGTATCTATATATACTGTGACTGTACAGGCTAAATAGATATGTTTTTGAGGTGGTGTGGTTAAATCTGTGTGAGGTAGGGTTATGCTGTATTGGATCAACTGGAAATTTTCAGGATAGTAGTATGCAGTGTCTTCCCTTCCTTCCTTTCCCTGTTCTTGCCTCTCCTGGTAGGTGTTTGCAGGTCTACATTTACAGTTTATCTACAAAGAAGGACTCAGAGAACCTGTTGTGAAATGGGTGAAGACCAAATATGTTTATAGTCCAATTGGAAGGGTTAACAGGAGAGGAAGGAATCATTTATGGTTAACATGCTACTTCCCTTCCTATATGTGTATGTCTTACTAGTTAGGAAGGTATCTTCTGAGCTGTATTATATACTTCTAGCAAAATTAGTTCTCAGAACCTCTCTGTTAAGAGTAAATCTGAATTGAAATTTCACAAATGCACATTAGGGTTTTAAAGGAAACCCAGAAACATATAATAGAATTCAAAGATACATGTTGGTCAAGTAGAATTTATGAAAACTTGTCTGATTAATTAAAAAATATAGTAAGTATTTCTAAGGTTGGTGTTTTTATTTAAAATATATACAAATATTTCAAATATATTCAAAGGTATACGAATTGATGCTGCGCGATGAAAGATTCTACCCTTCATTCAAACAGAATGTGTTGTATGTGCGTATGTTAGCTGAGCTGGATATGCTGAAGGATCCTAGTTTCAGAGGATCAGATGATGGTGAAGGAGGTGAGCTCTATAAGGGGGATTTCCTGGGACCATTCTTTTTTCTGCTTTGAAATGAAAATAAGAAATTTATCCGACTGTTTTTGAGAAACCAAAAAGTTCCTGTACTGTCTCTGATTTTTAAATGAATTTTTAACTGAATGTTTCCTCCTTGTGCTTTTTTTTTAATTGCAGTGGGAGTCAAATAGTTTTTTCCTGTAGTAACTTTATTAATACTTGTGTGCCTTTTTTGTCAAAACTTGGTAATAAGTGTGTTGTTAAACTGTGTGACTCATTCTCATTTTTTATTCAAAAATATTTGAGGTTATTCAACATGTTGGGTTGTTTCAATACATAACTATAGTCTTAATCTGGAAATAGAAATTGGAAGTACATAGGAGATGTGGCTTTTTAAAGCAATTAAAACCATTCTTCTCATTAACTGAAGTAAAAATATAATGGAAATTGTTTAACTATTAAACCTACTCATTAATGAAACAATTTCATGTGGTGAGATAGTCTTAAAGGGAGTGTTTTCTGGAATATTTATTTCATATCTATAGCTGTAGAAACTTAAATACATTTTCCTTCAGGGTGTCTTTATTGGAAACTTGAAGTACTTATATGTTGGGCACAACATTTTGCCCAATGCCATAGTTGTCTATTATTTTCCGTAATGGTTTGTTGTGGCATTTTTATTTCTCGTGTGTGGCCCTACACTAGAGAAAATCTTCTAACATGTTTTTTCTTTCTTCTTCCTCACTGCTCCCAGAATCTTTTAATGGGTCTCCTACTGGCAGCATAAATCTGGTAAGTGCTTGGTTGGTTTTTTTTCTTAATTATTATAATAATTTCTCCCCAATGGTAGGGAAAGTGTTAGAAAATAGTTTAAATTGTGTACATCAGAGGTTTTAGTTCACTGCCATTTAATTTCTGAAACAGTTCTTGAATCAAGAATGTACACGGTATCAGTTAATCTGTAAGATAAAACTGTCCCTTGTGTACTTTCCTGTTTTAATGAAACTTTGCATTGTTTCTCACAGAAATGGCAGTAATCTGTAGTTAATTTATGCAAAGCATACTTTCTTAATCCCTGTTTGTTTGTTTTTTTTTAAAATAGACATAATTTTGGAGTTAGGTAATAATAGGTGAAAACAAATCCTCTGAAACTGAAATCTCACAGGATTGCATTCAAATAGACTGTAAATGAGGCATTTAACTTGATTTTCATAAGTTGATTTTTTTGTTTTGTTTTAGTTAGGACTTGATTTGAAAACAAAAGTATCTGGAGTTTATCTACTCAAAATATGAATCTGTTTTCTAATCTAATCAATTTCGTGTTCAATTTTTGGTATTTTTTTAAGCAATTCTTGACTGGGTCAGTTTGTCAGAACGTTTTCTTTGATACATGAATCTACCTGAATATTTCAATTATGCTTCTGCATGTACTAGTGGGTGCATATATATGAAGAGAACTGTATACTTCTACCAGACTTTTTCCAAATAATCTGTCCCTCATAGATCTTGCTAGGTTTAAAATGTTTTAAATGGAAAATCAAATACGTTATTTAAAAAGAAAAGAATAATAAAAAAATTTATGTATTTCCTCCCCTCCCTCTTACTTGTTTCTTCAGACTGTATGTAGCCGAGCCACAAGATACGCAAGATTCAATTGTGCATATGAGGGTATTTTTCCAAATCTTTTAGGAAGGTTTGCAATCTGCATGCAATTTCCTGGTTTATGTGATTCATAGGCCATTCTAATTCATTCTTGGAAGATACTTTAGCTCCTTAGGAGTTCCAGAGCATTGGTTAGGTCATGCTTGCACTCAGAGGAACAGAGTTTATTTTGTAAAGGAATACATTTAACATAAATGTGTTTCTGTGTGGAGGTAGTTTGTTTGTGTGTTTTTGTTTTTAAGCTGGAAATTTTTTCCTATCATTTTCCTCATGTTTACATTTTGAAATACAAAGAAAGGGGGAGGTGATTAGCTAATGCAATTTACCCAAAATCCTGTTAGATACAGAAGGAAAACTTAACTTAGCCATATTTTTTTTATAAATTTATGTACAATTCTGGTAGCATTTCACAAGAGGTTCTTTCAATTGACTAATCTCTTAAAAAGATCTTTCAAATGTCTCTTAAGTACTTTTTTCTAAGAATGTTCTGACATATCAAAGTCATTTTATAGATGGGTATATGCCATTGCAATGACTCATCTAGCTCGTGGTTATCTGCTGCTTAGTTTCACGTGGCCTTTCCAAACCTAGCTAGAAAGTCTTAAAGCCTTTATCAAGCCTTGTTGCAATACAAATAGATGTTTTCATGGGAAATTTCAAAGTCTTGATTTTTGTTGTTGTGAAAAGTGTATTTGCAGAATACTACGTTTAATGCTCTTTTAAAGAGTGAAGAACATTCTAGCAGAAATCTGTGATAAATCTCTGTTCATGCAGAAGAACTTTTGCTTTCTGAGTCCATATTTTTCAGGGTTTTCAGTGCTTTCACAGGTGTTTGAATGCTGGTAGATTAGTTTTTCCTGGCTGAATTCCATGTCAAGAGTAAATTTCTGTATACATAGTTTAGCTCCCTTGTGTTAGTCAGTTCTGTGAAGAAAAATAGACCTTGGAAAGGTTACTTCAAAGGTCAAGGAATTTCTGTACTTCTAGCTAATGATAATGCATTAAATAAGATTGGGTTGTAGTGTGATATTTTTGCTTTTTAATTACATATATTCACAGGAACACAAGTTAATGTCAAAGATACTGGGTCATATTAAATCCAAACTGTCTGTTGTGTTACCTGTTCAAGTTTCAATCATTTCTCTTACTTGGGTTAATTGTTGCTGTATAGTGCTTTGCCACAGCAGTTGTTTCCTAAAGTTTCTGTGATAAAATACATCGCCTGCAGTTTATACTTTCTCTTCCGAAAAATACTATAATACGTTCTTACAGTGAGTCTCAAACCACTTTTGAGGAACAGCTATTTTACAAATATCTTAATTTCTGCCCTAGGACATATTTTGGAGTATAAAACCATTGTAGAATATTGGTAGACTCTTGCTGATTTCATCTAAGTGGATCCATAATGTGAGCTTTACATATTGCTTTTGTATGGAGTAAATAAAAGGAGGTGGACAGGTGTTACATATGCAAGACCTTGAATGGGAGCAGAACTGCTGGGTTAAACTTCTGGCAGTTGTTAGTGTATGTCAGTTTGAAACCCATTCGGTTGTTAGAAAGAAAACTGAACTGTTAGGGTGGCAATGAAGGGAGGCAGGAAAACAAGAAATAATGATGCCTTTATAAAAAATGTAATAGTAGCTAAATGTGTTTCACAGCAAACAAAATATTAGAGCAGTTGACTCTTACTTGTAATCTTTAATAACATCCCTTCCATCTTACTGATACTCAAATCCTAGAGTGCTCAGAATATTAAGCACTTAACCAAGCGTCCACAAATTCCTGCTGTTCATCAGTGTCAGGTGATATTCTGCTCTTAAATTTTGACACGGCAGTGTAGAGCATGCCTTACAGGGTTATTGCTGAGGAATGGACTAGGTCAGAGAAAGTCTAGCTCTGTATCCAACAATGACCAAAAGCAAGTGTCTAATGAAGATGATAGGAACAGCCTGCTTAGGGTGATACTGGATGTTGGAGAGTATTTTGGTAAAGTAACTTACAGATTTGGGAATTCTTGAGGTAAATATGATATCTGCTCTCAAAATATTTTTGCATAAATTAATCTGGCCTACCATTGAACAGACATCTACAAACTGTAGTTGCTATAACATCTTAGCACTATAGCATGCAGTGGCAAAACAGATTTCTGAAATGGGCTCCTCTTTATTCTACCTTTTTTTGAACCGGGACTTCTGTACTCTTAAGTCTACAAGCTGTGTCATAAGATATTTAGGAGAGTTCTTACCACAGTACATGTTAAAGCATAGGTAGTGTGGTCAGACCTTTTTAACAGTGCCATTTATTCAATATCTAGAATTTATAACAGAAATGTTATTCCCCTCACCTTCCATGGTGGATATTTAAGCAGAGAGTGATTGAAGTGCTTGAAGCAGAGAAGAGTCATTCTCTCTACAGAGCTTGAGAAGGAAGAAGTGGAGTATTATGTAGAGATATCATGGAGATGATAGGTAGGTAGATTCAGATGAAGAAGAGACAAGAGCAGAGTCTCTAAATAATGCACGTTTTCAAGTCCAACCTATGTTTTCATTGTAATCGTGTAAGATTGGTTTATGTTTAAGGAACAGAAGAGTGTAGAAACTTGATTGATGTATGCTGAGGTTGACACAGGTGTGGCAGTGCTACCCAGTAGGCCCCATTTTAGGTAACTTTTTGAGACCACTCACTATTTAACTAGCTTGGTTAAATTATAAAAGATAGCTGATAGCTGCTTATTCATTCTGAATTTGTATCTCTGAAGAACTTTAGAATTTTGGGGTAAAATATATAAAGTAGCTGGGATCCCAGTGCCTGTGAATTCTACTTAAGTACCTCCTTTTTTTAAAAAAAACAAACAACCTGGTAATTTAAGATTAGGATCACACATGTAGTGGCTCATCCTTCATTTACTTCAGTTGCATATCCAAGTTTTTCACCCAACAATCTTGCAGAGCTTTATTATGTTAAATCTTAGTAGTCAGATGTATTAATTCTAAATAATAGCAAAGCTCCTCTGAAAGACCCATTAGGCTTCTTTTGATCCCAGTAATTACTGGATAGGGAGATAGGGCATTAGCTAGCTGAGGATGTACCTGTTCATTTTTTACGAGGGGAGACATTTCTGAGACAAGTGTTTACTGTTTTTTACATACAGCAGAGAAATTATTCACTTTTACTGCACTGTAACTTTTGTGTAGGGCTTTAAGTCAGTTGAAAGAAAACAGAATGGTTTAAAGATAAAACCGAAAGGTCTGTTATACAGCATTTGTGACAAACATCTACAAGGAGGGTTGGAAGGAGGATCTGGGGAACTATAGACCTGTCAGCCTGACATCGGTCCTGGGGAAGGTTATGGAGCAGATCATCTTGAATGCCATCACATGGCACATGTAGGATAACCTGGTGATAAGGCCCAGTCAGCATGGGTTTAGGAAAGGCAGGTCCTGCTTGACTAACCTGATCTCCTTCTAAGACAAGGTGATAATTATGCCTGGTAGATGCGGGAAAGGCTGCGGATGTTGTTTACCTGGACTTTAGTAAAGCCTTTGACACCTTTTCCCACAGCATTATCCTGGAGAAACTGGCTGCTCATGGCTTGGATGGGTGTATTCTTCACTGGGTAAAAAAGTGACTGGATGGCTGAGCCCAGAGAGTGGTGGTGGATGGAGTTAAATCCAGTTGGCAACTGATCACAAGTGGTGTTCCCAGGGCTCAGTGTTGGGGCCAGTTCTGTTTTATATCTTTTTCAGTGATCTGGACGAGGGGATCGAGTGCACCCTCAGTAAGTTTGCAGATGACACCAAGTTGTGTGGGAGTGTTGATCTGCTTGAGGCAAGGAAGGCTCTGCAGAGGAATCTGGACAGGCTGGATTGATGGGCCTAGGCCAATTGTATGAGGGTCAACAAAGCTAAGTGCAGTGTCCTGCGCTTGGGTCACAACAAGCCTGTAGTGTTACATGGGGTTGGGGAAGAGTGGCTGGAAAGCTGCCTGATGGAAAAGGACCTGGGGGTGCTGGTTGACAGCTGGCTTAAATTGAGTGTGCCCAGGTGAGCAAGAAGACTGATAGTATCCTGCCTTGTATCAGAAATAATGTGGCCAGCAGGACTAGGGAAGTGATCATGCCCCTGTACTCAGCACTGGTGAGGCCACAGGTCAAATACTGTGTTCAGTTTTGGGCCCCTCACTACGAGAAAGACTGAGGCATGTCCAAAGAGCAGCAATGAAGCTGGTGAAGGGTCTAGAGCACAAGTCTTACGAGGAATGGCTGAGGAAACTGGGGGTGTTTAGCCTGGAGAAAAGAGGCTCGGGGAGACCTTATCCCTCTCTACAACTATCTGAAAAGAGGTTGTAGCGAGGTGGCTGTTGGTCTGTCTTCCCAAGTAACAAGTGATAGGACAAAAGGAAAAGGCCTCAAGTTGCACCAGGGGAGGTTTAGAATGTGTATGAGGAAAAATTTCTTCTCTGAAAGGATTATCGAGCATTGGAACAGGCTGCCCTGGGAAAGCGGTGGAGTCACCATCCATGGAGGTATTTAAGAGGTGTAGATGTGGTGCTTTAGGACATGGCGTAGTGGTGGACTTGGCAGTGTTAGGTTTACAAGTGGACTCAATGGTCTTACAGGTCTTTTCCAACCTAAACGATTCTATGGTTCTGTGATTCTGTGATTCCACAATTCTTTGGTGGTTTTTTTAATGCTCGGTATAAGGCTATTTGTAGTTGTACTTCTGTTAGAGTTGAGATGTCAAATGAAAGTGACAAATATGTTAGAGTTATCACAAAACTGTGAAACTGGTAGGGGAAATGAAGGGCCCTACACTCTGTAAAAGAAAGGCTTTAGTAACCAGGTAACACAAACACTTATTTGCATTGTTACAGTGCATTAAGCTATTCTATTAGTGTAGTGAACTGAAAGTTTGAAAATGAAATAGATTAATCAAAAAGCATCTCTCAAAGTAGATGTTGTAAGATCTCTGATCTTATTCTCTTGCCTGTTTATTCCTTTTCCCATCTCTCCCTGCACCCTGCAGTCCTTAGATGACCTTTCAAATGTCCCTTCTGATGAGACAGTTCAACTCCATGCATACATCTCAGATACCGGTAAGTGAATCCATTATGATGGCTGCTTACTTGTTTTCCACTATTTATTTTTAGTTTTTTAATATTACAGGCCCTTGAAATCCTAAGCCTTTCATTTTTTTAACTTCATAAAACATTTGATTTCATATTTCCCATGAAGTCCTTGTAATGTAAATCCTTACAGTATTGATGCTGTAGGTTGTAGACTATCTGTACTCAAAATGTGATTTAATTTTTTTTTTATAGTGGTATTTTTCCTGTATCTGGAGAATCATTCATTAAGCTTAATAATGAGTAGCATTTATTTTAGCAATTATTTAAAGAACAAATTGTAAAAGCCATCTCTTTTTCTCTAGGCACACGATTCTAATTCTTGACTGTTGATTTCTGTTACTATAATATTTTGCCCTCCTCTTTGTGTGTCCTCATTGACTTAGTTTAATTTAAGTTAGTGACTTCAGTCTTTACAGTGGTGGCATTTTTTGTTATCTCTTTTGTTATATCTTGAAAAAAAAATTGCCTAGTAATAAATTAAAATGTTTATTACATGAGAGTAAATAACAAACTTCTCAGATACTATTTGCAAATATTCTAGTTAGATGAGATTGCACTGGGTAATTAAATTGTAAATGAATCTTGAGACACTGAATATTCTGGTAGATTTTACTACGCAATAGACTCTTAAATCTGTGCATTTATGTAGCAGGCTTATGAACTGTGAGCAAGAATTCAACTACTTGGTGTTTTAATTAAACTCTCTTACTCCAGCCAAGTGCGAGAGCATGGTGGAATCCAAGTCTCATGTAGTCAGTCCTCAGAGAAGGGGGAAAATCATGTAACAGTTAAATAAAGCAAAATCGCTTTTCTTAAAACAGCATGTGATACTTTTTTTTTCCTGAATTAAACTTCGAAGTTTCATTGTTTTGATCTAAGAAAAAAGGTAAACTTAGAGCCACCCAAATTATGTTAAATTTATAATTTTGATGGCAGCGTGTATTGATAACTGTCAGCTTGACTCTCCGAATCTGTAATACTCCAGCTGTGCCAGGGGATATATACAGGTTTGTCCTGTAAGATAGGATTAAACTGGATGTCTCCTTTCTCTTCACCTTGTGTTTGAACAAGAAATACAAGTCTCTGCTTTCTGGATGCTACAGGCGGTGCATGCATCTTGCATCTGTGTGCAGGCTCCTTTCCACTCTCCCTTTATTATGCTTGTGGGGCGTATAGAAGACCTCCATAATCTTTGAGGATGCGACTTGTCCTGTATTGGAAAAACAAATGCTGATTAAGAGGCGATGAGATAAGGGGTGATGGGGACAAATCCTTTCTTTTTCTGCCATTCCTGTCCTGAAGTGGCATTCCTAAAGGTGTAACTTCATAGCGCCCTGAGATGTGATATGGTGGCTGCGTGGCAAAGTGGTCAGCCTGACTTAGAGGATAGAGCTTGCTCAGCCAGGGTTTCCCAGATCCATTCTCTGGGCAGTTTCTTGGCAGCATCCTGACTACCTGCTCTTCTCTTGGTTCAGCACTCAACATTCTTCTTCTAGAGGGTGGATGGCAAAAAAAAAAATGCCTCGTGTCCACAGTGCACCTTGCTCTAGTGAGTAATTCCTACATTGTCAGCAGCTGCCCCTATCCTAGATGTGCTCCCTGGCTGGTTAGGCCTTGGCATTGTACTTGAGAGAAGTCAAGGCTGGAAGCACGACTCTGGTTGGAGCTGATGATTTGTCAGGAAAACTGTATTTTATGGAGCATGGATATATTGAGAAATTCACAGAACTTGGTTAAAAAGAATCTTCATCTAGCCGCTGGAAAATTGTCGTTACTGGGTTCAATACTTAGAGATACAATATGTTACCAGTTTAAACAGTGTGCAGTGTAAACAATATTGGTTCTAGGTTATTCCGTAGATTAAATGGAAGTTTTGAAACAAATTCTATACTGGGAGGAATTTTGTGATGGAGGAATGTCCAAGAGAACTTAAATATTCGCTGGAGAACAAAAAGATGTTAGTTTCTATTTAAGATAATGATCTGTGTTCTTTCCATTTGTAAACTGACTTCACAAAATGTGTGTGTGAGTGTGTACACACACAGAATGTACACGCACATATATGTACACACACATATGTAGGTATTCTGTATGTGTGTCAATATAGTTTCTGTTGCCTTAAACAGCATGGGTGTATTTTTTTATTGTAAAGTTAATAACAAACTGCTGATGCTAAAAAACTGAATGCTTACAGCTTGCTAGCACTGTCTTTTGTATTTACAGACGTTCTGATGGACAAACTTGTGCAATATGATTAGAGTACTCTGCAGACTGGAATTTCTTCTGGTTTCACAGTTGTCTTTCACCTGTATCTAGAGTTCTTTAGGTTAAAATTATTTTTTAAAAGATGTATTCACTATTCTTAAAAGTTGAAGCCTTTCCTATTCTTTCTGTTTTGCATGTCAGTGAAACTTGGTGATCTTTAAGGCTGCTTAATATCTGTATTTGAGTTTACATAGTAAGTTTCTGGAGGTTATCACTTATACAGTGTTTTGGATAAAGGGATGGCTTATTCTTCTGCTTGCATGTCCATTTTTGGCTCTCAAGTCTGTCATTCCAGGCATTTCTTCACTTCACATTTGTGTCCTTTCGTCTTCCTTCTTTCTGTTTGTTCCTTTTTTATTTTTGTTTTTAAACTATTAGTCTATGCTGACTATGACCCATATGCTGTGGCAGGAGTGTGTAATGACCACGGCAAGACATACGCACTGTATGCTATCACAGTCCATCGGCGAAATGCAAACAGCGAAGAGACATGGAAGACATATCGACGCTACAGTGACTTCCATGACTTTCACATGAGGATCACTGAGCAAGTAATTAATCTCATAAAACTCTTTTAATCTTTCTTTGAAATGTGCTTTTTCTGTGTGATGGTATGACATGAGTATTGGCTTTCCCAAAGTGACTTAAGACATGGAGTTATAGCACTACATTATTTTCTGTAATAGTGTACTTTTTTACCATTTATATGATATTTGTACTGAGTAGCTTACAGGTGCACATTTATATAGTTTAGTACCTGATGGCTCTATTATTGCTCTAACAAAAGGAAATGGAATTTAGAAAGCTACCCCCCCGGGCCCCCTGCCGCCCCGCTCTTGCTTAATTTTACTTTAGAATGTTTGTGTGGAAGTGCTGTTGGTCTCAAACAGTGGCGTATTTCATTTGTTATATTTGTCACAGAGATTAAGAAATAAAAACTGGGCTTGAGAAATAGGTATTTAGGTTTTAAGTGGAAATGTTAAGGATTGGTGGGGTCTCAAAAGGGACAGCTGTTAGCAGTTCAGAGTACTGCTAGATGATCTGCCTTTTATTGCTGTACTTGTATTCTCAGACTCTTAACCCTCCTAAAATGAAAGAAGGAAAAATAGAGACCTGTAATTCCCCAGCTGGTACAAAGTAGAACCTGCTGACATGAAAAAGTGTTGAAAATGCAGTGCTTTTAAAAGAGGAGGGTGAAACGCTTTTAAATCAAACCTTTGAAGAAGTCAGATCTGGCTGCATAACCTTTGAACTAGTCAGAAGTGTTGGATTACGTCCCTGAATTATTAATAGAGAGGCATAGAGAACAAATTCTGCGCAGATAGGTTAGCATTGTAAAGTCACAACACTAGTAAAAAAGGAGAGGGCTTTATTTAAAAAAAGCACACATTCTGTTGAATATTTGTATTAATTGTAATCAAAGTCTGATATTTCATTTGATTTTGAGCTTATCTTGGTGTGCTGTCAATAAATTTGAAATACCCATTTTTGTACTCCTCTTAATATTTATTTTTTTTTAACTAATTCCCTGTTTTGAAGAATCCCTGACCTACTGAAAGAGGTATGGGTTCCCTGGCCTTATAATGAGTTAATGTTCTGTTGATATGGGTAGTTATTTAAAACTGACCTACCAGTAAATGACTAGAAAAAATGGCAGAAGCAAAAATTTTCAAAATGTGAAAGCTCAGAAATTTCTTGTTGCTAAATCTTGAGTTCTTTGAAGTTACAGAAAATGGAAACGTTATCCTCCAGCCCTGAGGCTGCAAAAAGTAAAGAAATTTCTGTGCTTCATTGTAGTATCTCAGCAACTCCCAACAGTTTTGCATTGTTTTGACAATAAAACAGACATGCCTACTGAGTTTATGAGCACAGGAATGTCACTGATACTCCCTTCTTGTGTGCTTGTTGGAGGCATTTTTTTATTGTCACGTTAAGGGTAAAGGTTAGAATCTTTTGTTTAAAATGATTAGAAATACAGGGATTATTGTTTACGTTTTTCAGAAGAAATAGGTACTTAATCCAAAATGGAATTGAAGTTAGCTGTGTGTTATATCTGTATGAGCTTTTTTCCTGAGAGTACTGAATAGATTCACACCAATTTCTTTAGTCAGTAATGTAATAAATATAATTTGAAGTAGACATATTTAAAATAGAGGTTGTTCTTTGCTTACATTGTTTCTGTTTAGGTACAAGTATCCAATTAAAAACTAGACCATCTTCTGTTCAGTTATTTTCCCATGTGACCTATCTGCAAGAGATTGGGATTTGTAAAGTTGGAAATAGTTATTCTTTGGTGCTTCCTCAGGCTATAAATGTTATATGAGCTTTGTGACCTTCCAGAGTTTAATGATGTCTTTGCAAAAAGACACCTTGCAGGGACTGAATGGAATCAGATGCTCATTAAATCTGTAATCTTTTGGTCCTCTCTAGAGAGAAAAAGATACAACCTTTTTCCCTGTTGTTTCTTAAAGCCTAGATGCTATGCCATTCTCTCTTTTACCCTTTTTGGAATATTATTTATTATTTACAAGAAGTCTGGATTCTTATGTGGATAATCCTGATTCTTCAAGTTCTATTCTTTTTCATTTTTGTGCGTTATAGCAGATATGTTCAATCTTCTTAAGTGTTAGGGCCTCTCTTTCTCTGCTGCTTCCCTGGAATACCACTGTTTTATGTAAAGCTGGAACAGTGGAAGACGTCAACCAGTGCCAACCACTGTTGTTACTTGGAGAAAAGGCACAAGCGATGGCATATCAAGCATCGTATAATAACCTATTTGTAAACTGCATGCTGCCGTGTGCTCCAGGGATAAAAACTTAAATCATTTCCTGAGTAGTTTTGATCAGGAGAGGAAAGGAAAGATGTTGTAGAAAGATGTGCAAGTTTTCTTGATGTAGCCTCATAACCCTACTGACTGCTGAACAAATAATAATGATAGATCTTGAGCCTAAACCTTTTTGAGCAGGTGTGATGACAGGAATAATTTGCACACTACACTAGTCTGTATTTCAAATGTGAATATTGTGTGTGTACAGAAATTAAATTTTGCCTTTGACAGTCTCCTGAGAATTTTTGTGCATTTGCTTGATAGCCTACCTTTCATTTTAGCTTCTCCAAGGAATCTGAGTTCTGGGCTTGATGGAGAAATTATTTGTCAGGTGTTATGTGGTAGATAAGAATAGGTGAATATAATGACCCCTGTCATTTCTGAACTTACATAGTGATTTGAAACTCTTCTGAAAACAGAACAAAAAAAATATTTTTTTTCTAGTTTGAAAACCTTGCAAATATACTGAAACTTCCTGGCAAAAAGACATTTAACAACATGGACAGAGAATTTTTGGAAAAGAGGAAGAAAGATTTAAATGCATATTTGCAGGTAAGCTGTTGGGGGGGGGGGGGGGGGGAGTGGGGGGGATGGGGTGGTGGGCTTTTTTTGTTTGGTGTTTTTTGTTGTGTGTTTTTTTTGGGGGGAGTTGTTGTGTACTAGGTTGGATTTCCCCCCCCCCCCCCCCCCCCAAGGTAGAAAATTTGCTAGTTGTAGGTGGTATACAATCCTAAATAGCATGCCATAAGAACTTAATAGTATCTAATGAGTTGCATTTTCTTAGCTGTTTTGGTTTATTCTCAGTTGGTTCTGTCCCAGCTTCTCTGTGCTGGTGAAGTTCCAGCTGTGTTGGTTTTGAACTCTGCACCACACCACTTAACTTCCTTCTGTTACAGTCACGTTTGTGGTTACTTTCTCTTGTGCTGTTGCATAAGGATTGCCGTGGCACCCGCCCTGGCGGTATAGCACAACTGTTCAGCTTCTCCATTCAGATAAGGCCCGTATCAGCCCAATTAAAAGAATTCCGCTGTCCTACGTCATAGGGACTCCCTGGTCATTGGCACTAAAATATGTTGACCAATTCAATGCACATGTTAACAATAAATAATGAAGATGAATAAAACATTGTGAAGTCTGATTGTTCTGTTGAAAGTGCTAATATTTTTTCCTTTGTGAGGTATGTGCGCTAGTTTTAATAGCAGGGGTTTTTTTCAGTCACAGCTATTTCTTGGTGTTTTTTTTTGGAGTTTTAGAAGCAGTTTGAGAGGTCATAAAAGTGTGTATTTTATTGTGAGATGCTATAATTAACACACTAGTTAAAATTACGGGGATTACCAAGAAGCATGTTTCCCTTTTGAGAATAGTGTAATGTTGGAATAAAATTTAGAGAATGAATGAGAACATGCATCAGAAGATGTAGTGTCTTTGTGCATGGTAAACTTTTACTAAACTGTACGGTATGGTCTTTTTAATTATTTATTAAAAAACATCTTCTAAAAATTATTTTATTCAGCTCTTGTTAAATCCTGAAATGATGAAGGCTTCTCCGGCTTTAGCCCATTATGTGTATGACTTCCTGGAGAATAAAGCCTACAGCAAAGGGAAGGGGGATTTTGCACGGAAGGTAAGAATGTTTTGCACTGTCAAGGGAAGTTTAGAGCATTCATTAGTGCAGTGATTGCAGTAAACAGAGGTGTTGAACTGACATCAAACAGCTATATAGCACTTTCAAAACAACTTGCAAGTGAGTTGCTTCAATATTTTGTGAGTGGTAAAATATCCGAGGACATATGGAACCAAAAATTTACCGGTTCTTTTGTCATAATGTTTGTATGACAAGGAAATAAATTTTCAAGTCAGACAGTGTTTTGCACCAAGACTACTTTAAAAGTGTGTTCATCGCAAGTTACTTTCTGTCAGACATCTGTGATTTTTTTTTCGTAGTCTCATTCCTTCCAATTTCTTTTTTCAGTTCTTTACCCTATATTTGCTGCTGTTACCATGCTCTCCACTCTTCAGCCCAAAAGATGAAATACATTTCCCTTCAAAAGCAGCTGTTATGTATTTAGCCGTTTTAACCATTCAGAGTCATTGGTCAAATTCAGAGCTCTGAGCTGTGCGTCCTTTTTGTTAAGCCACCAGAACTCTCTTCAGACAAGTGATTCTTTTTCAGTTGATCAGTTTATGTGAGCATCTGCTTTGCAAATAGAACTATTTCTAAACTTTTAGAGATTTTGGTATAAAAACCATCCACAATGTTATTGTCACAGCAAGTTGTTGTTCTACCTATGTTCCTTAAATACTTGTCAGTGAAACAGTTAAATATTTATCAAGGTTTATGGAAATGACTGAGTAAAATTTGATTTCCAGCTTATCAGGTTCTTTATAAACTTCACTTTTTAAAGGCATCACACTAGTATTTGTGCCTCAGTTTGGACTGAATTTAGAGTATATGCTGAAAGAAAAATTGTAATGGTTTCTCTGGAACCACTTTATGTTTTTAATTTTACTTGCGATGATATTAAAGCATATTACTCCAGTGCTGTTTAGAAGAGGCATGTTTCAAAGATGAAGACTTGAAAGCAGAAGTGAAACATCTGGGAGTAGGAAGCTTGGAAGGGAGAAATGGCATTGAATGAAGAAGACAAGGAAAATAAATTCAAGCTAAGAAAAGCTGAGGGATGGGAAGTGGAAATGACTGAGGAAAAAGATCTGTTGAAAGATGTAAATAGTTACAGCAGGGCTGTAAGGAACGAGATCTAGAAACGAAAGCGAACCTGAACTTTTTTCTGCATTCTGTAATGAAGTTAAGCAATTTGTTTATTGTTTTCTGGAACAGTGTGATACTTCTCATAGTGTATTAATATAGTGGTGTCCTCATAGATTATACAATTCTGGTTAAACATCTTCCCCTTCAGATGGACACATTTGTAAATCCCCTGCGTAACTCTATGAGAAATGTATCAAATGCAGTCAAGTCTCTCCCTGACAGCCTGGCAGAGGGAATGACTAAAATGTCAGACAACATGGGTAAAATGTCAGAGAGACTGGGACAAGACATAAAGCAATCATTTTTCAAGGTAAGAAAATATTTGGTAGTCAATACGTACTAGTGAATTAATAGATTAGCTATTGATTCATTTAACTTATGTTGTGTACTATAATGAGGAGTCAAGTTATTAGATAGGAAAGAAATCTGGTTTATACCTTCTAATAAGGTACAGCACTCATTATACTACAAACATGGAATTCTCTTTGCTATTGAGTAACATGTTTAAGATCGCATCTACAGATGGTACAGCGATCCTTCTTCACTTAATTCAGTGTAGCCCCTTGAGAAAAATAAGAGAACCACAGATTTTCATATTTTACCATCCATCCTCATAAAGCTAGTTTGCTGCATCCGCTGCTTTCATCGGGGAAAAAAAACCCCATATGTTATGAAACTTAGAATACAGAGATAGCTTCTTTTCTGCTTATTCCTTGCTGAATTCTGTTTTTAATTAAATTTTCTTTCTGTCTTTCCTGCCATCTTTCCTTATCTCTTATATTTTTAAAATGTAATACCTTAAAGGTGGGGAATGGTAGCATGGCATGCTATCTAGAAGTCCTGTGAAAGTAGTAATCTTCCAAACATGTCCATCTTACCTCCCTTTCCCTTGCCCTCCTCTTTCTGTGTGTAGCTGTAAGGTCTGTGATCAGGTATCGTTCCATTTTGTGTCACCAAAAGTGGCAGATGTAAAACAGCAACCAAGATGAGTTAACCCTTAAACCATGAAAGGGAAAAACAAATCAGGGTGGGGGTGGGGGTTTTTTTGTTTGTGTTTTTCATTACTTCTGAGATTTGGCTCTGGACTTTCTCATTGCTGTTAACTTCCCTGGTGTATGACTAACAATATATCTACACTTACACTCACCGGGAAGTCCATGACTAGGCAGGACTTAAGATCGAGAGGAAATACCAGCAGAAATATCAGTCCCATATGAATTTCTGGGTGTTTTTCAGTTGAAGCATTAGGCACTTGAAAATATATGTGGATTGTCTTACAGGTGTTGATAACTTTGATAGATATAGGAGAATACGTACAGGCTTGATTTGTTGGAAGGTGGAAGGACTACTGTACATTTGTCTGTGGTAGTATGCAACCGACTTTTGACCAAATATTTGATTTTCATTTTCATGACCAAATTGATTATGAAAATTTATCTGATTTATTGGTATAGTGAAGTATTTTTTACTTTACCCTTTTTCATTGTAGGTGCCTCCTTTGATCCAGAAAACCTATTCGGATCCTGACCATTGCCGTGTTGCAGCACCAATTGATGACAATGTGAGTCTGACATTTGTCCTTTGAAAGTTGACTTCTCTAAAACCAAAGTACTGAGTTACTTATTTTATGTTAGACCGTATATTTATTGTTTTCTGATATTAAACCAGGCATTTAAAAACAGTTCTTAACTTTTTAAGAAGAAAGTTACATGCTTCCTTCTAAAATTAACATCTTTATTAGTACTAAAATGGTTTGCAGCACAGTGGAACAACTTGGAGTGTATATGCTACTGCTTCTGTGTTTGTTGGTGGGGGGTTGTTTGTGGTTTTTTTTGTGTTTTTTTTGTTTGTTTTTTTTTTATTGCCCACCTTCCTCCCTCCAGTTTCTGTCTGTCCAAAGATAGAATGGTACCAGACTGTTGGCATAGTTTCTGTTGGCATTTTATGGATTCTGATTTCTGATGTGACCTTTCAGTGCTATGTTTTTATTATATAGGAAAATATTCTGAAGGAGTTTCTTTCCATGAACTTTTATTATGTGGATACCTAAAATGTATAAAGTAGTAATATTAGAAACCTGAAAGTGAAGTTTAAGCTCTTGATGTTATCATAAGCTATGGTATTTTGCTATTGTTTTGGTTGAAACATTGACCATAAACGTAAAAACAATTGGAAAAAACTTTTATCTCTAAGTAGGTCAGAAAGGCCATAAGATTACCAGTGGCTATATGCAATTTGCTATGGTCATAAATCTGCACCTGTTCTGGCCTTTACGTTTTGTGTTTTTATTCACATCAAAGCATTCCAGATTGTCGTCTTGTGCATAACTGCTATGATGGTTTGGTAGATGTAGTTTTGCTCAAATAACATAGCCTTGAGTTCTTCCAGGTTTTCTTTCTCCCCGTTATTTCTCACTATATCAGACTGTATCTGTAAATTTGTAATTACAAATATATATCTTTGATACTCCTGAGGCTTCTGTTTTACGCAGGCAAAATGAAATATTGTTCAAGTATATGAGCAGCTTCTCTGCAAATATTTCATTGATCTTCTGTAAAATGAAGAGCAGATACAATTTGTGATAGCTTCTAAGTTAACGTACCAAATATTTCTGAAAGGCAGATTTCAAATGTTTTAAAACCTTTAAACTTTCTACTGGTCTTTAAAAAGACATTGTTCACAACTTAGTCACTAAATCAGAATAAAAATATGGCAGTTTGAATGGAATTTTACCTGGAGAAGCAGTACTGTAAAAGTGAGGCATAGACCTATAGAACCTCCAGCTGGATTATGACTCCACTGTCTCTGCTCCAGTTTTATATAAAGATGTACTTGTATAGTCCACCAAGAAAAGTCCATGTAGCTGTGAGATGCTGGCACTTCTTCCAGTGCAGGATTAACAATGCAGTGCAAACTACTACTCTTCCAGGTACAGCTGTATCAGATTTCAAATACAAAACCAAATTCTGAATGTTATGCCTAGAATGTAAAAATCCTAATTAAAAAAAAAAAAAGTGCCCCCAGAAAAAGTGCATTCAGTCTTCAAATAAATTTTGTAGTATAGTAAGATTTTAATTTTAGCTTGCTATTGTTTAAATCTTTAATAATAAATATAAAGCTTAAACAAGGAATCGGTCAAAAAATCAAATTCACTTGTTGTATTTGAGATAAGTATTTGTGGTCTCTTGAGCAGTACATCTGTAACTCCAAATGCTGTCTTTTTATGCAATAGCTTAACAATATGAAGGCTTGTATTTGGCATGTAAGCAGGCTGTGAGAAACTGCTGTTGTTTCTAGAAGAGAAACATTAACAAGAACTAAGATGAAAATCTAATACTTTCTTACTATAGAATTTAGTAAACTCTCCCTCAAACTTTAATACTTGAAAAAAACATTGACAGTTACTGCAAGTTTGTGCCATCTATCTTTAAATGCCTTTACATGGTTACTGAATCCTCTGTTCTGGGATTTCCATAAAAGTTGTTTTTTGTAAGCCAATCTGTGTAACATCTTCTATTAAGTAATAATTATGCTTTTCTTAATCTACAAGCATAAAAGCACTTAATAACCACGCAGGTTTGAATAATATCTAAATAAAAGGCAGTTCATTGCAGTGAAATGTCATTGCTCTTCAGAGGTTCTGAATTTGGTGCAGTGCATCCATATGAAAAAGATTCCAGAGAAAAGCTCCTTCTGGAGTTTTTTCATGTTAGGGAGTTGGAAGCACGGCTACCAAAAGAAGTGGTCAGGGAGAAGTTCTCTCTTTAGGACATATTTACTTGTATTAACTTTGTTCAACTTTGGTGAAATAACTGTTTCTTTTTGTCTTATTTTAAAAATGTAATGGAATTAAGCCTAGTTTATCTTTAATTTTCAGTCTTGCTTTGCTATTAGTGATGTGATAGACGATTTAGGGGAGATTTCATATTACAGTAAAATATAGAGCAAAGTGTTTCTGTCATTTTTCTGCTTGTACTGAAGCATTTGACCTGTGAAGTAGCTACTAGAACTGTAGCTTTCTTGAACGGAGACTGATTGAACTGATTAATGATTATACTTTCACTCACTTGATCAGGTGGATGACAATATTCCGCTGAGAGTAATGCTCCTTCTTATGGATGAAGTCTTTGATTTAAAGGAAAGAAATCAGTGGTTAAGAAGAAATATAAAAAATCTGCTTCAGCAACTTATTAGAGCAACATATGGTGACACGATTAACAGGTACTGCTTTTCTTATATAGAGCGATTGTGTGAGTGAGACTGTGTAGACTGTGTCTGTATAAATCCTCTTTGGTATTACTAAATTATTGTGGTTTAAATTTGCGTGTGTTCCCCTTTGAAGAGGATCAATAAACCACGTACAAATGTGGTGTAAACTGGAGATAAACACAAAACATGAGGAAAGACCAATTCCAGTAACTCTTCTGTGCTGGAGAACCTCAAAAAGATCTTTCGCAATCAACAACAGTTTACGCTTATGTGAATGTATCTTAATGCTGATGGTGGCAAAAATGATTTTTGCCCTGTGCTTTACACTATACTTTTTGTTAATACTGTTTCTTACTTTCTACACTATTTCTGTTTACATCTCTTTGATGCCCCAAATGATACACTGGCGCATCAAATTATGTGAACTGTACTGAATTGCTATGTTAAGTTTCTGCTCTCACACTTTAAAAGATGAAGGGGGGAAGGTAAAGGACTGTTACAGGGTCTGTTCTGCACACCCTCCTCCCCCATCACGTTCTCTGTAATTCATATACAGCCTTTTACATGCAGATGCAAAGCAAATTAATAGTGCTAAATAAGTAATGTTTCTTGCCCTCCAGCTTAGAAAACTACTGCTTCCAGGCTTTCCCTTCTAATACTTTGTTTCTGAAATGTAAATAAAAATATAGAACAAAATAATTTCTAGAAACAGGATTGACACCAAATTGTCACTTTGGATTAGTGCCATGAATCAAAAACTTAATTTCTGGCAGGTGAGAAGTAGTTTCCTATTATTTTTTCAGGACATTCTTCACTGTATCATTACTTCCTACCCTTCACAAGTATAGTTTTGATGTTTTCATTATCACTCTTAAACATACAGATAGTTCTTGTACCAGTAGTGGTGCATCTTTGTAATTATGATAGCACTGGGTGTTTTTCAAATAACTCCCTGTGGCTGGGTGATAATTATCTTGAGACCTGTGCTTCCAAAAACATACTGTCCTTTTGAACAACACTGAACACTTTCCGCTGTTTTCAGATTGCAGTATAACTAGCTGAGTTTGTGTACAGGCAGCTGCTTTCTTATTACAGAGATGTGTGCAGAACTATTTTGCTTCTACATTTGGAGCTATTCCAGATACAGCCTTCTCCGGTTTAGCAGTCATACCTTGTCCCAGCAGATTCTTGGGGTTCAGTAGCATTCAGCAGCAAAATTGTGTTTTCTTGTTTCTTAGAAAACTAAATTCAAATTACGTTTAGGGAAATAATTCCAGTGTTGTGGTGATACACTGATGTGTATATCATTTTTGTAAACATAGTCGATTTGGATATTGGGCTGTGTGTATGTGTTGACGAATGAAGGTCAAAGATAATCAGTCTGTATCACCTGTTAAAGATCATGAAGTAATTGCATACATAGATATGGTAATTTGAGATCTTAAGTAGGTTCTTTACTTACAGAAGCAGGACTTGAAGAGTGCTCCATGAAGAGGAGCGCTCTACAAGCAGAACATTTATCTATCATTGATGGGAGATGTGACGTCAATTTTCTAGCCTGCTTAGTTATCATGCTCATAAAGAAAAAGGCTTTAGCTTAAGGAGTGATCAGTGACCTTAGATTTTTATTTTGAGGATCAGTGTTTGCCTTCCTAGTCTGCAGTTTTATAGAACATAATTAAGGAGTTGGGGAGAGCTGAAATCACACTTTGTTTGCCCTAGAGTGCTCTTTAAAATGCTAGACTTATCTGTTCTCTGTTTTAAAAATTGAGACACACTTGTTTTGATTTTAGAAAAATAGTTGATCATGTTGATTGGATGACATCTCCTGAGCAAGTAGCAGATGCAGTGAAACGCTTCAGGTATGTCTTCTATGACAGATGTTTAATATAAAGTACTTGCCATTTGATGTCTAGTATCTGTGTATCCTTCATATTCTTTTTATGTGAGGAAGTTGTTATTACTGTACAGAATTCCAGTTGGAGCATACACTATTTTTTACATGTGTTAAGTGTGGGAAAGTAATTGTCACATGAAGAATATTTTTGACTTTTCTCCTCTTCCTTAGAAAGTTCTTTGCTAACCAGTCTAGGAGAGCTAAAGTATGGGTATACTTAGGAATTTCCTCATACTACTGGATGGTGTCTTGTTTACCTTGATGAAGGCATGTGTATGCCTTGCATTAAAAGGCAAGCAATTATTACCAAAAAAAAAAAAGCCTAGCTCTAAGCTAATATTTTTCAGATGTGGGCAGATACAACAGAACTGAAGTCTGAGTTTGAAAGTATCAAAGGCTCTACCATTCCATGGCTTCAGCAGTGTTGTTGAGCAAGATCCCTCCCTTGCCTATTCTTTTTTTTTTTTCTTTAATAGGGTGAAAGAAAAAATAGGAAACATATTGCCAAAAGGTCATACTTTAGAGATATTTTGTTATTCTTTAATAAAACTGAGTAAGGCTGTCTGCTCCTTACTCAAAAGACAGTATGTCATTCACTGAGGCAAACCACCTTTTTAGACAGAGGTATGTCTTTTGTATTGGGCTTTATAGTACACTGAAACTACGTTTCAGATGGAGCTTGTTGATAGGTTAACAACTGTGAGAGATCTAATGAAGCCATTAATAGAGCTAAGCCTAGAGTCTCTCAGTGGCAATAGAGACTGGTTGGCAAAAGCAAATCTTAGGTATATTTTATTTAACAACTCTGTGGTATCTGAATGTTTGTGGTGCATAGTATTTCCTTAAAATTTTCTTTCATCTGATTCTTGTACTAAAAAGTATATGGTAGATAGCAAGAAGTCTCAACCTATTACTTTTGATTTCTTTTTTGCCTTTTCTTTACCCTTTACTAATATTGAAGTGTGTGTTGAGTGTAAATTACTTTCTTGTATTTATTTTATGAGGTAGCTTTGAGGGATTAAAAAGAACCTTTCACTTGATAAAATTTTAATGTATTTTGACAGATTTGCTTTTGTTACAGAGATGCTTTTTGGCCCAACGGCATTTTAGCAGAGACTGTTCCACGGAGGGACAAAGCTATTAGAATGAGAACAAGAGTGGCAGGGAAGACCAAATTACTGGAGGTAATGCCAGGTGAGTGAGTCTGGGATTGAAGCCTAAAAAGTCTTACCATATATTGTTCCTGGAATTAATGTCAGTATTCTTGCTGATTTTAGTTTAGTGCATGAAATATCTGTATTCCAATGTAGCACAATTTGATGTAAAATAACTTGGTTCAACGTATGTAGTGTAAAAATGAAGTAATTTTCAGAAATCCTTTCTGCTCTAAGAAAACTTTCAGTCATGTTATGTATAATAGAGGCATTGTTACTTCAAACTCTGAGCTACATAGTTCGAAAGACTTAATATTCAGTTTAAGTTTGTTAACACAGAAGCAGAATTTAGCTTAAAATTCTGTGTAACTTTCATTTTTGTAGATGAACTGAAGCACATCATAGGTGCTGAGACAACACGGAAAGGCATTCTTCGGGTCTTTGAGATGTTCCAGCACACTCAACTGAATAAGAGAATGGTGTACGTGTTTCTGGAGAGATTCCTAGAAACCTTATTTCCGCAAAATAAGTTCCATGAGCTCTTCAACAAACTGCATTCACGGTCAAAGCAGATGCAGAGGTATAAGCAGAGACTACATTCTACTCAAGCGCCTTCCTTGCAGAAAAGGTGACACTTCAAACCTATTAAGCTGGTGTACGTTTGTCCAGGACTAATTACTTGGGCAGATTCTCTGGGGCTTCAAACTCACATGCTGTTATTTCTGCACCAGTCTTCTAGTGTCACATATTAGATTATTAATGCATCTGTAAGACCTGTGGATCTTCTCATCTTCACTTGTAATTCAACCACTACCAGAAGGGTTTGTGTGTCTTAAATGATTTGGTGCGTCTTCATGCAACATTGAGAAGAATACTGGCCCAATATATAAGAATGCTGATTCCTTCCGTTCCTGAGTCGATGTTTTGCCAGCAATGAGAAGTGCCAGACTGTTCAAGTAAAGCACAACTATGGTGATACAATGGAAGAAAAGGATGCTTTGGCACTGGGAGATAGTGCAATGTGTGAGAATCAGGTGGAATTGTTCTGCGTTATGACCGTTGAGGCTCTGTAGGGCTCTCTTAACATTCCTGTAAAGGCAGAGCTAACAGGAAAAGCAGTCTCTGGAATAGCAGGTTCATAGGAGAAGGGACAAATAGTTATAGCCCCATCATAAAAGTAAATTTATTAAAGAAAAGTTGAGGTAATGTGGCTTTTATGCCATGTTTACTTCACCTTCTGTGTTTTGAAAAATAAACTAATGTTAGATCTAATGGGGGTTTTAGTAAAGGCAGAGGTGCAGTAGAAATCAACCCTTTATTCGGATTATTCTCTAGCTTTAAGGGCCGTATTCTGCTCTTATAGCACCTGGCATACATTTTGCATGTAACTTCAGCGGAGAAGGGGCGTCATATTTATGTTCAATTGGCGTATTTGGACATAGGTCAAGTTGATCCTTGTAGAAGGAAGGGGGTACTTGTTTCAAAGAGGATAGAAGTCATGTTAGAAGATGGGGAAATTGCACTAAGACACAGCTTACACACAACTCCCCACCAAAATTTGAAACTCTCTATGGGTACAAAAGACTATGTCCTACTTAACTGAAAGATTCCTTACCTTTTAGTGTGTAAGCCTCATACGGGAAGATAATAGAATTAGTTGGTTCCTCACAGGTAAAGGATTTCATTAGTCATATGCAAACACTTGGAAATTCCTGAATGCATCTCAGTGTATATATGAAAATAAAAAGGAGATAAAACTACAATATTTTTTTAAATAATTTTTTTATTTTTTGCATAGTGTAAAATTTTAATAAAAATTTGACATCAAGGCCCCACATCCATCTTTTAGTTTCGTTGAAGGATTTGTGTCCAATTAAAAACAAAGTAACAACTGAATAATCCTGTTTGGCCACAGCGTATCTCAGTTTGTGTTTTCTTTTTCATAGTCCCCAACTGTTTGAGCACCACTATCCAGGTGAATAGAAAGTAATCCTATGGATTCTGTTTTTTTCTGAACGCTAAACACAGGGTAAGATCCAGCTATTGATCAAGGATCCTTATAGTAATTTGTGTCTTAATGGGAACAAATGATCCTTTTATGTGAGGGAGGAACATAGACCTTTTATGAAAGCGTTCTAAGAGAAGGTAGAAGGCTCTCAAAGGACCTAGTTAAATTGACTGAAGGCTCTATACAGATCATTTTTTCTCATGGACTCTATTAATGCAATGTAGCCGTTTATCATACTACTTAATGATGATCATATTGTACTGTTAACATTCTCATACAGTATGCATGGGCTCAAGTGCACTTCGTTTTTTCTTTATTGCAGAACTAAATACTGTAAGTGAAATCCCTTTCTTTTATCATCCTTAGGAAGACAAGTTGGTAAATATGTAAGAACCCTTCCCCCTTCCTCTCTGCAGGTTCTGTAGAAGCGTGATGATTAAGTGCTGTTGAATTTAACAAAATTATTGAGTTCTGTGTGAAGTAATCAACATAGCCAGCTCCTATTGTTTACATGCCTGTATCTTCCTCTGATGTCAAGGTGCTCAAGCATGCCTGACACCAGACTGATGAAAGATCATTCAGCAGTTGTTCTTGGCGATATAGTAAATATATCATTGATTCTACCAAATCTAATTTGTGTCTTTTAAATCACTGAATTTGTTATGCAGTATGAAAGTGGGAAGTTCAAATACCGTTTTGTCGAATCTGTGGAACCTTTTATCTATCTTTAGGTACCATGAAAAATTTCAAGAGAATAGTGGTCATGTGTGAATTCAGGATTTTTTAAAAATTATCTGGTACATTTCTGTACAAAAGTAAAATAATATCTCTAGGAATGTGAACTGAACATAATACGCCATGTTTATTAGTGGTTTTACTTAATGAATTTATTACATATATATACCTATACACACATTTGTATACACGTGTGTGCATATGTATATATGTATTGAAGTTTTGTCTTCTGTATTTAATTACAGAATGTGACTTCCTAATTCAGTGGTGCCTCTTGGCTGGCAAGAATCATCAGAAATGAACACTTTTTGTTAAAAAGCGTTTGTATGTATCTTTATTTAAATGGTTTTCCTGTTGACAATTTAAAATACCTGCCCTGTCAACCCATGCAGCCTGTTATCCTAGAAAGTCTCCGAAACTGAATGTTAATATGCAGCACTTCAGTGTCTGGGTGTATCTTCTGGCCTTTGGGTGCTGTGACTGGCCGCCGAAAATTGTGCCATTGTCAACAAATGCACATGTTTTAGCCTTAATTATTTTTAAGAGAAAATGAGCAATTGAATTTTTCATTTGGTTCATCCTCAAGCTTGTGCTGCTGGTGTTTGCTCTAGAACTAAACAGTAAATTTTAAGTGCTACCAGAATGTGTACCAAAATAAAAATATATGAATTCCACAATCTAAATTTTAATTTTGTGCAATATTTTCATTTAATGCATGTGTATTTGAATAACTGTAAAATAAATGACTTTTTAATGTTTTGAAGTCTAGGTTAAAAATGTCTTCTCAGCTGAACAATTTTGCATTCTGTTGTTGCGTTAGTTTATTTAAGGACTTGTTTTAAAAGTCTTATTTTTACTCCTTTGTGAATTCCCTTGTTCTCAATGATCCTTGCTCATCTGAGCAAAGCTCATATATTACAAGGGAAAAAACTGAAGAGCACATCTCATGAATATAGCTGTTATAAATTACTTGTGCATATCATTGTACAGTAAGTGTCAGCTGTGTGCCTAATTGTTCTCTTGATGCTTTTTCCCTCCCTTCCCCCTCCTCTCGTTTCTGTAACAAAGAATGAACATGAAACAGGCTGCCATGGTCACTTCTACTGAATGGCAGAGGACTCTGAAATTCTTTTTTTGGAGTTTGCATTTATGTTCTGTCCAATAGAAAGCTAAAAAATTACACTAATAAAGTATTAACAAGAGTATAATGAGCCCATGCGTATTTTTAAAGTAGCTGTCTTGCTAGCAGGTACAAATATTGCTCAAGCCTGGAGAAAAAAAATGACTGAGGATAAAAATACTGCTGTTAAGTACTCTTTAAATAAAAGTCATTCTTTGATTATTTTTTTTAACAGTTTATAAGTTGGTTTTGCTTTTAACAAATTAATCTCTAGATTCATTTTTGGACCAGTATTTGCGATGTGTCCTGTATTTTAAAAGGATGTATGCAGAAACAGTGGGATTGTTTGGTGTGGGAGGTTTTTTTTATATTGTTGGATTTTTTTACTCTCTGGCTTTTTCCCCTGGGTTTATTTTTGCAGCAGCTGGATCTACCATGGGAGCACAATTGTTACCCTTGATATATTTATTCCAGCTGTTTCACATTCATCAAAAAGATGTCCTGAGCTACAGAGATGTTGGTTCTTTGACCCTAGGGTGGTGTTTACTGCTTTGACTAACTTACACGCTTTTGCTACAGGATAGAGACACAGCTCAGGAATTTCACTAGCTGATGGCAAGTTCTTATTAGTTGAAGCTGTTATCCTAGGGTAATTTTATGGCAAGAAACCTACTCCATTATAAACTTTTTTACAAGTCTTAAAGATATCTGCCATTTACTAAGTGAGGATAACTTTTTTAACTCTCCCATCTATCGCATTATCTGGTTTATATTGGTTTTGATGTCTAGTGGCCGTGTGAGGACTAGTAAAGTTGAGGAATAAGCATCACTCTGCATTGATTTATTTAACTACAAATTTCATGGTTTATCTCTTGGAAGAAAGGAAATTACGTAGTGAAAGCAATTAATTAGTTCACTTTTATTAAGGACTTTGACAGAAATTAAGCTTTACTTTCATGAAATGTCTATGCCACTGCAGGTTTCCCCTCCACGCACGCAGAAATACTTTGGAATACTTTCGTGTTCAGATCTCCCCAAATACCTGTTTCCCATGCTATGTCTCTTTGTATTACTATGGCGTGTTGGGATAATTTGCATGGGTCGATTAAATTGTTTGATACCTGGTTCAGAAAGGGCTAACTGGAATTCTCAGTTGACATTTTAGAATTAAAATAGTACCTAAATTAATTCTGAGGTTGTGCTTAAGTAGAGAATAGAGTTCTCTTAAGTAGAGGAAGTAGAATAAGTCTATACTGATTTTGTTGGCAACCAAGAGCCAACTTACTGGGAGTAAGGAATGTAGCTCTCAAAAACAGACTTCCTCTTTCTTACCGTAACAGTTTTAAAAGCAAGTCCAGAGTCTTTTGAGTCTGTGTTCTTAATTTTCTCAGCTTGAGGTCTAGAGACATGCTAAGTCTAAATTAAATTGAGAGATACTGATGGCATTTTCTGTTACCAACTAACTGGAGTTCTCCAGTAAGGAGAAGGTACCTAATCCAGGTAAGAGATTCTGATAAGTTTGTGAGAATTGGGAACACTCTTTGTTTAGAGTGTTTGGAAGATGGTTGTGCGAGCTACCTAGTTATTCCATGCACAGAGTAGCCAGAACTTGAAAGAAACCTCTACTTTTTTCCTGTTCTTTCTCTTAAAATAGCCAGCCAGCACCTGGGTAGGTACAAGACTTCCTTTGCACAGGTCGTCTCATGTTAGCAAGCTGCAAGTTTCTTGTTTTTCAGTTTGAAGGTATAGTTAGAATTTAATTATCAAAGGCAACATTTTCCTTTTTGTTTTTGAGGACCTCATACAAAACATTCCTTTACAGTCTGTTTAAAATACTGGTTTCCCATTTTACCTGCTCAATTTTATATTATCTGTATTGGTTTAAATCACTGGCTTGCCAGTAATCTCTAACATCATTCTTGCAAACGAACAAGGCCTGGTTATACCTAATGTAAAAACACAAGAGGTATCGGGGAGAAATGTGTAGAAACATCATTCAATATTCTGCTGTCTCAGGTAATCATATTGATGCGAAGTGAAACTGGAATGTCATGCAGTTGGGAATTCACCAATTTTGCTGGCTTTGTGCAGTGTTGTGTAAAGGAAATGCGGGCCCAAGGTTCCCTATATCACATGTATAAAAAGAAGGTGAAAGGTATTTTTCGTATGTGTAGGTTTGAAGCAATGCTGAGGCTTCCAGTCGGCAGTTGTGCTAAATGCCTTTAAATGTGCTATAGCCTAACTGTTCTGCTAACACGGTAAATGCAGCCTGCAAAAGTGTGGGTGTTCTTGACAGGGGTTCTGTAGAACCACAACATGGGCGCTCATCAGTGAAAGGATGCGCTGAAGCACCCGAGCAATTCCAACTGAATCCACATATAAACATTTGTGCCAACTACTTCACTTGCTATAGAATCCATCTGATTTTTTTTTTTCATCTGCTGTACTGATATTACCAAGAGTATAGTCTCTAGAGAGTGTGTGTTGTCTTGAGCCATAAGAAGCGCAGTAATACTCAGTAGATGGCTGTTTGTGTAGGTGGACTCTTCTGGCTTGACCATATTGGGGACAGGAGTAAAATTCATGGATGATGCTATAGAGGGTATTAAGTGATATTCTTTCCAAATGAAGCAGTAATTTATTGAAGTAAGAATACATAAACAGAATTACTTGAGCCATCACTTGATTTCTTAAGTTAAATTTTTGGTATTATGGTAGTTTATACAAGATTTTTATTGTGGCAAAGGCTGAACAATGATGTGAACGCTAGAATCAGTCGCCTAGTAATCGTAACAGGCTATCGTAACAGATTGTCACTAGCTTCTATGGACTAGAGTGCAGGTGGATACCAGACAAGAAAGCATTTCTCAAATTTTTCTGACTGTGTTGGGAGAGAGAAACGGCTATCCAACTCACCAACAGGAAAAAAAAAAAAAACCTGAATAAAGAAACACTAAAGTAGTATGTGAAGAGATGCAATGTCAAGAATCTGACTCCTTAGGCTTGTATGAAAAGATTTTCTTTCTCTCTGTGCTGTTGCTGCCACTATTGACTGAGCACTGGTTGAAGTGATTCACTACAATTTGTAGAATTCGTATATAAAACTGTTTTCAGCAATTTTCTTTATAATTGGGTTCCTTATAATCAAGGGAAGAATTTGAAGGAATCCATATGGGTAGTTAGCAAAGTGAAGTCTTACCCATTACTAGTTTGGCTGATTCTTTGACTGAGATTTGTGTAATCTGAATTCTCTGGGATGGACCATGTCATCTTCCCTCCTTTCTACGTAGCATATTGAATTGAGAATGCTGGATAATGAGGGATGTTGTAATACAAGTAGAGCCTGTGTAGATTGTAGGGGGTTTACTGTGGGGGAGGAGGGATTGCTTTGGTTTATTTTTTGCGCACTCTAATTTTAAAACAAGTGGGATTGATCTTGGACAGTTCTCAACAAAAATGACATTGATATCAGTCACAGCTCCAGCTGTCCGTGTTGAGAAGGAATCCTTCACCTGATTTTTGTCAATGCACATAATAAAAGTGTGCACCATAACGCTTTTATTTTAGTATTGTGGACTAGAATTATTGAGAATACACAAGAAGCTACCTTTTTTTGCAAATTATTTTAACTGAAAACTATTGTGCTGATTTCTTTTATGCCGAGTCAAGTGATGGTTTACTGAACTGAGAGAGATGTACTCTCATAATGGGGCCGTTAATGAGTTTCTTCGGAAAACAAACAGTAAAACTTTGTAACCATTTAGTAACAGCATGTGAAGTACAATATTCTCACTGTTTCCATTACTTTAGAGAATTGAATAAACTGAAAAAAAAGCACTGCAGATGAAAACTTGAGATGAGTCAGAAAACCCTCAACCTCAGAATTACTGTGGAAGCTTCAACAAAAAACCCCACCAACCTCCCTTCCCGCCCCACCACTTTAAGCTTTCACACTGATTATACCAATGAGACTATAAATAAATGAACTTTGCAGGTTGTGAATGGCAGTTTCTTTACTGGTCTGTTAATTTTTTTTCCTGCATCTCTAATATTGTGCGCATGTGTGGTTCTGAGACAAACATTTTGCCTTAAGCATTTCACATCAGAAAATACTTTTTCACAAGAAATACTCTTGCTTCCTTTCCCAAAAACCATTTGTAGGTTTTACCACAGATTGAAAGAATTACTTTCCAAATAAAATGCCTAGTCTTTGCAAACTGCTTTTGTTGACCACACACACAAAAAGATCAGTGAAATCTCTGTTGGCTGGTCGGCTTAGCTAGAAAATGTCTTTTTGTCAATAGACAAGAAGGATGAAGTACCAGCACCAGGAATTGCTGAAGGTAACGTAGTTTTTCTCTGATTACACACACACACACACACACACACCACACCCCCCCCCCCAAAAAAAAAAAATAATCAGGAAATCCCATGTTCATTTTTCCAAGGAAAAGTAAAACAAGGAGTTCTAAAATATACATCCATTACCACCTTTTATAACATTAAGTTTTTTGTACTTCATATAAAAATTTTGTATATTTATATATATATATGTGGCAAGCAGAAGTATTAAGTACAAACAGATCAGTCACTCTTTTGAGGAACTGTAGCATTGTAAAATGGAATATGGGGCAACAAAGAATATGCTTTTGATTTTTCTTTTATAAATACAAAGAATACAACTGTTAATATATAGCCTGTTTCAAAGACTTCTTTTTGGTTGATTGTTTCCTTGAGTTTTTTTAATATCATCATAGTACTTTTATATTTGCAACTAACCCTTACACCAGAAGGGGCTAAAAAAGACTGGCATACATTTGCACATCTTTTGCAGTGCCCTTGAGTGTTTTCTGATATTTGGAATATTTTCCATCGAGTTGCTCTTGAAATCTGGACAACATAAACACCTTTATGGTGAGTGGTGCCATCGATCCACTTGTTGCAAGAGCGGTCAACTAAAGGTAGAGGGCTGTGTCTGTAGAGATGATGTGGGCGAAGAATTGCATTTTGTGGAAATGACGGGTGTTCAGAGCATGGAAATACCCGAGTTGTTAAAGAATGCTTTATCAGCATAAACGTAGGTAAGCACACAGAGTGAAATCTTGGCTAAGAGAAGCTGTTAACAAAACAGTAACGCAAATGCTAAATGAATAAGTTTACTGTCATTGAGCCTCATTTGACCATGTATGCTTTTGCTTTCTGCGTGGTGGCAGCTCCTTAAGTTGACTGAGGAAGAAATCGCATTTAGGACTCTTATCTCTAGGCCTGGCTCTTCTGGGCCTGGAATACTTTAATTTAAATGAATCTTCTCTTTACTATTAACAACTCCACAAGCAGGATAAATTCCATTGCTTAGTAGTAATAGCCTGCTATATCTTTTGGGTCATACGCTTTCACAAGACCTAAGAAGAAAACCTTCCAAGGATAACTACCTGAGATTTTCAATATTTACTTAGTGTAAAATGTCAAGTTTTTTTAAAAAAATGTTATTCATTTTTTTAAATCTTTTTGAAGCAAAACAGGCATTTCTAGTCTTGTTTGTGCTTAGTAGGTTTTGCTGCAGCAGTTGCTGTTTACTCAGTGTAGGAATATGCGTGAGACTGCTTTTTGTCAAGCTAACTAAACTTATTTAAAAAATCTAAAAGTTCCAAATATATTTAAACCAGATAAAACACTGTTTAAAACATGCTCTGTTTCAATTATGTAGTCAATATTTAACCATTTTTATTCCTCAGATAGTATGCTTCTAAAACGAAGTTTATTTTAAAGGAGATTGCATACTGCAAGTTTACATTGAATGATACATGTGATAAGTACTTATGGGCAAGCAATGAAGTTACTGAGAGCAATTAAGATGAAGCGGGATAGAGGAACTGAAACTCCAAATGTAACCCCCCTTGAATTGTAGAGGTTAAAAAGAAGTCAGGCAATGGAGTTCTTGGATCTATACCCCTTCCATCTGTTCTTCCATCCATCCTTCCCGCTCCCTGCAGAATGTTTTGGTTATGGTTTATGGCTTCGAAATTCAAGGAGCCTGTCTCTTGACTTGATTTGCTGCTGATGTTTCACAAGAATGGTTGGTCATATGAGATGAAAACAAATACTTTGGAAATATTTATGAATTTTGATCCAAAACTTCATGACAGTAAGTTCCAGACCTCTGTTCTCATTTAATCTAACTCTGAACCACGTTCCTGGTCTACATTCCTCTCTCTCTACAAAGCATTTTATGTGCTGTGGTTTTTATCAGTGTGTGATGGGCCAGTAGTGCCTAAGATCTGCTTGGTATAAAGGAAGTGATTGTATATGTCAGTACGAGCAGTGCGTGTGGTAATGGAGCTGCAATGCGGCAAAACTGACACACAGCAGGTGTGCAAGGAATAAGCAAAAACATTTTATTGTGATAATGATCATGAAACTGAAGGCCAGAGAATTTGAACTATTTCTAAGGCCCCTGACATTTTCATTGAGTCGTCTTATGATACACGCTTGCCATCATCTGTTCAGCTGTGGAGAGTTTTGAGGAAAAAAAAGTTACTTCAACACTGCTGTGTTTAGCAGAGTTCCAAAACTTCATGTTAATCGCATAAAAGTCTGAGAGCTTAAAAATGAGTGGAAGGTGTAGCTTGAAGTGTTTTCCCCCAAAGCATCTGTGCATGGTAGCATGTTTGGGGTTGTTTGGGCATGGTTCATGTTTTGCAGTCAGGTTTGGGGGGCCAGGAGTGAGTGTGTTTCTGACCCCTGCAGGACGGGGCTGAATATTTGCTGCAAGCCAAGCGTGATCACGATGGGTAGATCCTTACGTAGCCAGTGTTAAGCTCCACCAAAATTGTTTGTTCTGATAATTCTGGTGCTTTTGGGAAAGAGAGAGATGCCTGCTTTGAAAGTTGCTCTGTGGCCGCAGGACCCTACTTAAAAGTCAATCCTTTTGTTTTAAAGGAGACACTTGTGTAATTACTGGGGCTGGGAGTTTATGAGGAGGTTGTACTGGGTTTAGCAGTTAGACGTGGCACATCTTCTACTTAAGTTACCTTACCAGAAGGTTTTGTTTTTGTCAAGGACCTCCCTGGCATCTGAATTGGCTCAAGAGAAATGACTGGTTTGTTTGCAAGTCAATTTGCTGAAAATCTGCAGTAGCTTCCATGCTAGGAGAGGAGCTCAGAGTAGCACCCGGTTGTGTGGAGCCTGCACTAAGCAGAAGCAGCCTTGAGAAACCTCCAGTAAACCTTCCAGCCAAGAGTGGCCAGGCTCAGGGCCGAGCCCACGGGAGCCTCCGTGCTCGGGATGAAGAGGCTGCCCAGGCAGTGGAAGAGTTTTGTTTCTCACCAGGCAGTGTGACCAGCTATAGCTCCAGCAGAGGAATGATGTTCAGGTATAGTGGTAACAGGGTGACGTCCAGAGCCCTCCCAGCCAAACGGTCTGTTTCAAGGAGCCCCAAATGGAGCTGGTACAAAATCACAGTCCTGTTTTCAGAGGCACGGAAAGAGAATGAGGCTTTGGACCTGTTGCCTTTCGCTTCAGTCCTTCCCAGGAAATTCACGATAGGGCCCACGGGTTTCAGTTTATTCTCTGAACAACAACAAGACGGTCTTGAATGATGCAGATAACTAAATCAATTACTTTGCCAGACTGGTGCTACTATAAAACCCTGTGTTTTGTGCTACTTATTGGCCTAATTAAAAAAAATTAATCTGATTTCAGTCACTTAATATATACATATTTTTGCCTTAGTGTATGAGTCTGGCCAACCCAGCTCCACAGTAGTTGGCCACTTTTACCCTCTTGGAAAAAAACTTCTAGCTACAGGTGTTTTTCTTTTTCTGTAGGGGGGTTCTGGGAGGTCACAGAAGCATGAAATCTATCCTAATTCAGCTTAGCTGCTAATCACATAGAGAGAAAGGAAAGTGTGACTGAGTATTGAGTAAATGTCAGTTGGCACCTGTTTTCACAATCTCAATTTGTTTTTCTTCTCACAGCATATTACACCTCTTAATTTAATTTGTGACTGGCCTTTTCTCCTCCCAGCTGTCCAGGGCTGCAGTGCACACGTTCCAGCTGGTGTTACCGGGGTCTTTGCTCAGCCTGAGGACTGAGCTGAGCAAATTACCCAAGTCCCGTAGCCGCCCGGGGTCTCCGCACTCTCTCACTGCCTTATCTCACTTTCAGGCTGGTAATTTGATTCCCTGGACCTGAAATGGAGTATGCATATTTCAAATACCTTTAAAAAGTCTTTCCCATCCTAACTATGTTGTTTTGGGATTAAAATGGACTTTAGGTAACAGAGCGGCCCATTCAGCAGCTTTGCAATAATTACAGTGCTAATGTTGGTTTAAGTTCGTGTTTTTTGAACAGAAAAGTTCCTAATGGTATTTGCAGAAGGGTAGGCTGCCTGGCAGTTGTACTGCGAGTGCATCACGTGTAGGGGCTGCATTCTCCTTCCCTCCAATGTGCAAGCACACAAAAAGCAGCAGGGCTGGAGAAAGCCAACATCCCACCCCTGTGACCCAGAAAAGTTTAAGGCAGTCCCAAAGCGATGTTCAGAGAAGTAGCAAATTTAATTTCTTGGACCTCAGGCTATGATATCTTAATCATTCCTCTCTTGAACAGCTATCTTCAAAAATAAGATGCATGGCTGTCTGGCAAAATTAACAGACAGTCTGAAAGAAGAAGAATTTGCAAGATACAGAAGCCAGTGTTATCTCCAGAGCTTCTCTTTGTAGAGGATCTCTGCGTTCCAGGTCAAGAAAGAAGACAATTGCCCAGCCTTGTTCTCTCTGAGCAAATGCTTCTTGTCTTCTGTCAGCTCCGTGAATTTCTAAAATTTAAAGCGTTTTTATGTGGTAGTGCATATTATTAAATAGGCTGTTAATTCGCTTTATGGAAGCTAAACTAAATTACCAGCTCTGAGTACCACTGAAACCTGTTAGCTCTGGATAATTCCATCCCAATAAGATCATTGTCTTACAAAACATCAGTTACTAGTTGGCTATTACTGTTGCAAGAATATGGCTGCTGTTACCAAGTTTTGCAGTTTTAATTTGGGAAAAGCCCAAATAGTAGAGTACTCCCTATGTTAAATGACATTCATCCTTTTCCCCTCCAAAAGTTGTTCCAGACAGTAAATATGTTAACAGTCGTATTTGAATAATAAGTTGGGTTGAAAACATATTTCTGAAGATGGGTCTTAAACTGAGGAGATGCAAGAAGATTTCATTTTTGTGGCTAAGAGACAAACAATTTTACTCCATGCAGTCTGTAGTTGCAGAAGGTGTTGGCAGATCAGGCATCAGACACATGATCTTATAGGTTGAAAGGGCAAAGACCTGGATGGAGCCGTGGCTAAGCTTCAGCCCTACCAGCTCACAGGGACTGTGTAGGGAAGCTCTAGAAACTCCCCGCACCCACCCCTGCCCTCAACCCCAAAACAATTGCCATGTTACTATTAAGGATGGCCTAATATCCTCCTTAGTTTCAGCAGGTCATTTTCTCTCACCCTTCTCTATCAGTTTCTTGACTCCATGTATCTATAAAAGCTCCTGGTAGGCAAGAGAGCTGACATCTATTAAAATATTACCCTCATTCTGCAAGTGTTTCATGGATCTAGGGCTGATATTTGAGAAGAAACAGTCTTCTAGTCTTCAGGTTTTGATTTTTTTTTTTGTTAGTCTCTGCTTGCATATGATGACTAAAGAGGAATTTTTAGAAAAGTCACTCTTGGCGCAGCCGGCTACTGCTCGAAGCTTGAAACTTGACGCGTGTCAAGGCTATCAACATACAGGTTACTGTAGGTTGCTTTTTCCCCTGGCCTTGGAAAGTGCAATCTTGCCTCTCCAGAGTACTGTCACAAAGATCATATTTTTAAACTTAGGCTATTATAATTTTCTGCTTTCCTTCTGTAGCTGTTTCAGTGTATATGATCTTTCTTAGTTCCCCAGAACCCATAGAATCAGTAATTGTAACAGGAAAAATTAAGCTGCGGAGAGGTCCCATAACAAAGTCTGAAAAGTCATCTTTGCCAGTTTTTGGCGTGAGATATTACCTCTTCCCCTTGTTTTGATTTGCAGTAAGCTTCCCCTGCTGCCCACCCCTCCTCTGCAACTCTCTAAGCTGTACTACTTTATACTCCTCTTAGACCTACTTTCTGTGTACAGCAAATAGTTCTTCAAGTTGGGAGCAGAGTCTAGTGCCCAGGTGAAATCCAGCAGCTGCTGTTGCAGCTGGTAGGAGACCTGGGCCTGCTCACAGCATCACCATCCTAATCATCCTGGTGCAATGCATGAGACCCATCTACTGAATGATAAAGGTTCATTCTGCTGACAGTTGCTCTCCTTATAGCCCCTGATATTTCACAACTTTATGCTGGTGAAATTGAAAGCTTCTCTAAGTTCTAAATTTCCCTATATTCTTTTTCCTTCCTCCCAGTCTTGCAGGTTTGCCATAATACAATTATTTGGTTGACTATTTTTTGTTCATTTGCCTGTATTTACTTATGTCTCGTACTGATTGCCACTATTTTGGGTCAAAAATATGCTGATGGTAGGGCCCTATTTTGACAGATTTCCAGCTTAGCTCAGAAAGTGAAAGGTTTGTATAAAACGTTGGAATAGTTTTCTGACTTGTAAGGTAGAAGGAAGACTGCCAGCCTCACTTTTCCATATTTATTTTAACCCTTACATTGAACCCTGTCCTTTCATAAAGGTATCACAGGGCTGGTATGGCAAATAATTTTACTTGTGTGCCGATTGCTGATAGACATGTCAGGTAAAACTCCAGCATGTGCGGGTAAATCTGTGAAGGTTGCTGAATTTCTCTTCCATTCTCTCTGACGAAGGATGCTGCTGCCTAAGATCAGCACACTGAGACAGAGAAAGTAACAGTGAAGCTTGGAAGGGAAGTGAACACTGGGAGAAATACATTTGCCTAATTAGCACTGGTGAGCACAGGCTGGACTGAACTTCCTAAGGTCCTTCTGTCTCCTGGTGAGCTTTTATTTTTCTAAGTGCAGAGAAATTCTATAATAAAAAAAAAACAAAGATGAAGGCACTTGGCTCAAAGGTAGGACTACTTAAAAATAAGCCTTCTCCCTTTCCTCCAGTAAAAGGTGAGTTGCTATCCTGTGTATTTCCACCCCAGCACATCTTGAAAAGTCATGAGGAGTAACATTCAAACAAAGTCTGTAAGTTGTGGTGCATCCTTTTCCTGCGAGGAATGGGGAAGAAGAGAAATCTGGTGGAACGCTTCTCCTGAGAGGAGCCAAATGTTCAGTCAAGAGAAGCAAGAATGTTTCCCAGTTGAAAGTGCAGCGAGATTCTGTACAGAAGAAAGTATAGAGCTTTATTTTATCAGCTTTGTATAATTTACCCAAATAAATCAATAAAATGAGACTTCTGAAAGAATTGCCTCTCTGTTCCAGAAGGTCTCTACTGCACAGACACAACAGTGTCTATATGAATTTTTCTGTGTGAGATGAACAACTGCTCTGTGTTTCTTAAATTGCTCATACACAGCTCCACTGCCCACCTCAGTGTGGTTTGGGAAGAATGCAGCAGGCCTTTTACCATGCAGCAAAAGCAGAGTAACGAAGCAGGCGAAGGGTCTAGAGCACAAGTCTTATGAGGAAGTGGCTGAGGGAACTGGTGGTGTTTAGTCTGGAGAAGAGGAGGCTGAGGGGAGACCTTATCGCTCTCTGCAACTGCCTGAAAGGGGGTGGTAGCAAGGTCGGTGTCAGTCTCTTCTCCCAAGTAACAAGTGATAGGACAAGAGGAAATGGCCTCAAGCTGTGCCAGGGGAGGTTTAGATTGGATAGTAGGAAAAATTTCTTCACTGAAAGGGTTGTCAAACAGTGGAACAGGCTGCCCAGGGATGTGGCTGAGTCACCATCCCTGGTGGTGTTTAGAAGTATAGATGTGGTGCTTAGGGACATGGTTTAGTGGGACTTGGCACTGTTAGATTTACAGGTGAACTCAGTGATCTTACAGGTCTCTTCCAACCTAAATGATTCTGTGATTCTCTGAAAATTACCTGAAGCCCCTACTGCTGAAGACGATGGCCTGGGCAGTCCCTCTTTGTTCTTGCCCTGCTGTCTTCCTTAAGGACAATATAGAGGACACCAGTCATGTAGTGCCTGTGCTATTTCACTGCCTTGACTGTCTATGCCCACTTGGATCTTTCTGTATGGCTGAAAATTAAAATTGGTGCTTAAGGTCTTTTGATGGCTGTACCTGATAACTACTCTTTCTTCAAGCTATCTTTGTTAAATGCATCCCCCTGCCTTTTACTGTTCAGGCTTTGTAAAAATGTATTTTTAGATTAGGCATGTTGCTTGTAAATTGACTTGTTAAAGGAAACTTTATTGCCTCAAGTTTTTGTGGCTGTCTACCTTAACTTAAGCACAATCACAGATTTCCCTGAAAGAATGTCTTTTCCAGAACGATCATGACTTTGCTTTTGGCTGCCAGCTCCTGCAACAGTATCATGATGTATAACTAAGGTAGGAAATATGTGACTGTAGTTGCTGCCTATCTTGTACTTGCCCTTGTTACTGGCAAACTCTCAGACAAATGAACTGTTCAGATAAGCGTGTCTCTCCTAATGTTCATTGCCAAATAAGAGAGTTCAAGTAACTGATAATATTTGGGTGCCTTAAGACAGAAACCTGTTCTGTCCTTGTTGAGCTAAGAGTGCTAGTAACAACTGTAAGTACACTTACTAATAAAGTTAATGTATTATGTAAAGAACCTCTTCAATAAGTAATACTTAAACTAATGGAAATCTAGCATTTACTGAAAGATGTCTGAGGCTTTCCAGGTGCAACTATACCTAATCTAAGACACTGAAATATGATATAACTACTATTTTTCATGTCTGAAATGTGCAGATACTGTATGTATCCCAAACTGCAAGCTATAAAATACCTTAATAATCATACATACCTCACTTTGTAGATTAAATACTTGATTTTGCAAAAATTTGCCTAGCAGCCTAACTTGGACTATTCAATCTCTTTCACAACAGAACATCACCTTTCCTCTTGTGCTTCTTCACACTCCAGAGTTAAGGAAACTGAGAAGAAAGCGATGGTTACACAAAATGTTTCAAGAAATGTACAGTCACTATATATTCTAGATCATGTTTTTACTCTTTCTTCTTGCTGTGTTTTGATAAGGCTGCAGGGGGTGTTGGGTGCATTACCGGCGGTGCCCCAGCCTGTGCTGCGCTCACTGTGCTTTGGCAGGTCTCTGTTTCACACATGTGCCATAATCCTGGGGTGAGACGGAGCCGCCGGGGGGTGACCTGGGCTCCAGGGCATCCCTTTGATCCCCCACGTGTGGGTTGATGGGCAGCACAGCTTGGCACAGGGAGTGCTTTGAAGAGGAAGCGGGACAGTGACTGGCTGAGCAAAAGTAAGGGAGGGAGAAACTGTTCTCAGGTCTAGAAGTGTTTCTGTGGTCCATTTCCATCTCCTCTATAATTTGAGCTGTGCTGTGTTCACTTTTGGGGACACATAGAAAACGGCAGAAATTTTTCTCCATCCCTTTGCTGTAGCCGTGATGCTCTTCTGACAGGGAGGAGAGAGACAGCTTCTGTCACGTGCTAATGTGTTGCACTATTAGTGACATTCTCCTCTTGATAGCTCATTAGGTACCTTGTTAGCTGAGTGCTATTTTTTAAAGTGTCTGTTTCGTGTAATCTAAATTCAAGGGGAGAATTTTTGTCATCTCTTTTGGAAAGCTTAGCACAATGATGCTGCCCCCCAACATTTCCCCTCGCATGGGAGGCTTGTCTGCAGGCCTTTCTGGCTATGCAGAAAGAAGTATGCTGCTACTTTTTTATTTTCCTGTATTTACCAAGAAGGAGGGGTGCTAGCAGCACAAACTTCAGCAGAGGACATTTCCTGATGAGCTGATGACTGACTAGTTTTAATGACCCTCAGCTTTTCTCTGGGTCGTTAACTCTGCTAGGTAGTTATTAATCCCCAGGAAACATCCTGGGTCTCAATGTTCAGTGCTTAAAGACAAGACGGTCTTTTGCAGATATTTTTCCTACAAAGCATCCAAAACACACATTCAACTGATATTTTTTTCTGTCCAGATGTTCCTGGGTTTTTCAGGCTCCTTGAGAAATCTCCTCTTATCTTTGTGATTTATTTTGGCCGTATGTTGAGTTGGGTGGTTGCTGCTATTACATGTCTGCAAGAGATTGAAGGTTTCCACACCCTTTGGTTTTGGGGCCTTCACTGGCACTTCATTAAGCTAACTGCAAATATCTATGCACAACATAACGATTGCTGTGCTTTGGAACATATAATTTACTGGCCTAATTCTTGCTTTCTGTCCTTTACAGTTACTGTGCTGTGCTGATGCCCAGAGCAACAGCCGCTTGCAGAGGATGAAGAGATTGATGCTCTTATAGACACCAGCACGAACACATCCTCTGCATGTCAACAAATAATCCAGTACTTTCTGAGCCAGGGGATGAGGAGCTCTGCGGTTCAGCAGCCACAGCATGGCTTGAATGGATGATGCCTCAAAGAACCAGAAATACTTTTATCTTACTTTTGTGTGCTCTTATTTCCTATAAAATATGACTGATTAAAGTACCAGGCAGGATCTTTGAAAAAATTTACATGATGATGAAAAGCATCTGCTGCAAGGCACTGCTCAGTCTCAGAGAAAACAACCCATTACAGCCACCACCTTTGTAGGTGCAGAAGTAGATTAATGCCCCAAAAGCCTGACTCCAAGGTGCAGAGATGGGAAATCCTGACACTGGGCACATTATGGGACATTCCTGAGAAACCTCAGCGTCTGGTGTTGTTTGTGGACAAGCTCTTTCTTTAACGTTAAATGTTTTGAAATCTTTGTTGTTGGACATGTTTTATTACTACCTGATTAAACCTCTGTAGAGATCGATCTCTGGGTTTAATGGGCAGCTTGCAGGGTGGAGGTCCTTGGCCTTGGGAATATTTCTGGGGTTCAAAATACCAAATTATGTCAAATTTTTCATGTGTTACTGTAACCCCTTTAGAGAGCACACTCACTGGCCAGAGTTACAATGATGCCTGTGGCTGTGATGCCCAGTAAAACTTTCCTGTGACACACTTCTGTGTCTCGGTGTGTATCATCTGTCTGCATCCAGGACCTTGGAAGAGCAGAATGGCCAAATCTTCCCAAACCACACAGAAAAGCTGTGGGAGAAGAGTACACCTGAGGAGTGAAAAATCATCCTGGACTCATGTTTTTTCCAGTTCAATATGGTTCACGGACTTTGCTGTGGTAAATCTCCCATTTCTTTCACTGACTAAGGTATTGCAGGTGTGATTAGGCCCTGTGGAAGAAGTAACTCCTTCCCCTTTATTCATGGAAAAATATTCTCATTTTCTCTGCAAACCAAGGCTGAATTGCTTTGGAGTCTGTTCATTCCTTTCAATAACCTATTCAAATAGCTTTTTCATGTGTTCAGACCCCTATTACTTTTGTATTACTCCAGGTTCTTCCAGGAGGCAAAATTTACAGTGTTTTTCCCGTACAAAGCTCCTCTGTGCCCACTTTGTGAGGTAGGTAAATTGCACCTTTAGTAAAGAAACAAAAGCTTTCATTGCACGTACTTCCACTTTAAAAGTTATGACTATAGAAACAGGCCTATGATCAGCTTCTCAATCCTAAAAAGTAACTATAAAAAAAAAAAAGGACAGTTGCAAAATAATTCTACCTACCAAGAACAACTTTTAAAAATTATATTGTTTTCGGTCAAAATGCTCACCTTTACAATATTTTCATCTCTAGAGATGAGGGGCTTTTTCCTTTTCCTTTGATTTTTTTTGTGCCTATAAGAAGCCTGTTGCTGCCAGTTGAAAATCAGGTTGTTTTTTTCCTTCATTTATCCTGCAGGTCACAGTCCTGTTGCAGGATTCTGGCTGGAAATGACACAAATATGAAACAAGGTTGCCACCTTCTGGAAAGGCCTTGGAAACTGAGCTGAATGGGATGTGTTGCAATTTGGGATTTTTTTTTTTTTAAAACAGATTTAAGGGGACAGTAAGTATTAATGTCTGCTTTTCTGGCTACGTGCTAGCTAACTGCGTGGCTGGTCAAAGACTGAGTTTCCCCATCATGACGAGTCTGTGATACCCTGAGGAGAGGGGGTATCACACATGGAAGCCACTGTAATCACAGTGAGGATGTTCATCACCTTTAGCCAGCTCTGTGCCCCTTCTACGCTTGAGAATACGGGGGACATACATAATAAACAATCGAAAGATATTCAGTTATCACAAGTGTGGGGTGTGCAGCTATTTAGAGCTGGTTTTGCCACTTTAAAAAGGGAAAAAGAATTGTAGTGCCTTAGATATTCCTGTGAGGATAAGAAAGGACAAATATTTCGTATCTGATCCCTTTCAACTATCTCTTGGAAAATCCAGTGGTGAACAATGTAGATGTTTACCAATAACACTTTGTTTTCAGAATTTTTTTTTAATTCCTAAGTTTAATGCCTGGAAATGAATCTAGCAAATATTGTTTTAAGCACTGTGATAATATCTCAGTATTCAATGTATGGCTGTATGGGTAAATACTTGCAGTCCTATTCAGCTCCAAACCAAAGGTGAGTTCCTTAAAAAACAGAAGCTGCAATATAAGAACTGAATCACTTCACTGATCAGATAGTCTAGTATTTTATCACTGGAGCAAGCATTGCCACATTTATTCTCCTACTGAAGATACTCCTTTTAAAGATGTGTATTTAACAGTTGGCGTAAGTCAGTTTGAAGAAAGTGAGGCTACAGACCTTATGACACAGTATTTTATAAACAAACTATATCCCTAAAAATTTTTAAGGGAGTATTTTTTAAAGCTGCCTGGCTGGGACCACTGTGGGTGAAGACCGCCACTGTGGGTCCTCTGCCTCGGTGGTTGCCTTTGCCTTGGCCATGTGCACGGGTGACGGTCCTCTCCCCAGCTGATGAATTGTGTTTGTGCTGTTTATTTCTTGGCTACTGGTTCTTGCTATGACTAATCTATCCCCTGGGACACTAATAACAGAGATAAGCAAACTATTTGGCTCTTGCACTTTTTGCACAGTTTGCATGAAACAATAAATTAATCTTCCTGACTTGTTGTCTTGAAGGACTACACTTACTGTCAGCTGGTTTCTGCCATTCAAATGCCACTTGAAATGGCACTTTTGCTATATCATTGTAATGCAGAATTATTTATAAAGACTAAAGTTGTTTCATTGATCTTTTTTTAACTGTAAAGAAAGAGCAGACAGACTGTATGGAAGTTGTGTATCTATACATCCAAACTAAGGATTTATCCAATGTATTGAGAAGTGGCTAAATGCTGTAGCATCCAAACAAAACTAGGTAAACACTGTTTACCTTAACTGACCTCTGAATATGTTAGTGTGTTATATTTTACTTTTACCTCATGCATTTATTTTTCACCAGTAGGAATAATTATATATGATTGTTGGTTACAATATGTCACTTCAAGTGAACTGAACTCATATCTACTACATACAGCTGACTGAAGTCCTCTTATGATGTTACCCTGCAATAAAGAAAAGATGCAGAAGAAAACCTACTCATGAAAGAAACCTTTTCAGTGTGTACTTCATTAAGGACAGCCAGAAAACAGAGGTGAAAATAATCCTGAGTGCTAATAACTTGCTGCTTATTGATGAAACAGAGAAAAAGAAAATTCCTAAGCTTTTGGAAACTGGATCATTACAGTGCTCTGAGGTGACTCTGGTTTTGCCTAACATTTTTGAAAACTGAGGTAGCCTCCTGCAGTGCATATAACATGTGGAAGGTGTTGGGTGATGCGCTGGCTGAAAGTGCTGTCAGTGTTGAGGAGGTCAAGCATGATACTCATGTAACTCAGTAAATGTATAAAATAAACACTTTTAAAATCTTGCTTTGAGAAAGAACCACTTAACTGTTCATTGCAGATACCACTGTGAATTTTAAAAAGAAGAATCCCAATCTTACAGTTTTGGGTGATCATGCATTTGGCTGAGGAGATGCAATGAGCCACTGACACAGCACAAAACAGAAAAACGTTGCTCGGGTTCCATGTTTAATGAACCGATGCCATGTTGGAGGTTGTTAAGGCTCTTTGGTGGTTTGTGTGACAGGGACGTCCAGTCACAGTGTGGGAGCAAGGTCTCAGCTGCGGGGTTAACCTCACGCTTGCTCACTTAGGTACAGCTGGTTGTGTGGAGCTACATTACGATGGGGCTCACATAACGCCGCTTCCTTCCCAAAGCGGAGTCAAATAGCTGAAGGGTAGATATATCTGCCATTATTTATCTGCTGGGAGTTGGACCGAACCAACTGACTCATTTAGCGGAGGTCATTACTAGCGTTTTGCAGCTGTCTCAGTTACATCACCGAAAGGAAGACTTTGGACTCTCAACCGTGAAGAGCTTGTAAAGTAATGCATTAACTCCTAGTAAACTCAGTGCTTGTTCTTCCTTTTACAGGATTTGCTTGGTGAAATGGCAACATAAAAGTGTATGACTGGAGACAGACCTATAGCACTAAGCATTACTGCTGAAAATTTGAACAGAGCTGCCAACTAATTAACACATCCGAGCAGCCTGGCTTTCCCGCTGAGTTACAGCTGCACAGGGACTATTCAGGGAGCTGGTTGTGAGCACAGTGGTGCTCTGTGCCTTTTCCTAAACTTCTGATATGTGAGCAAGTGACAAACTGGAAGAAGAAAAATGTTCAAATAAATACTTTCAAAGGACCTCAAGAATTAGTTAGAAGCACCCGTTCCTGTGAACATTAATATATGATTTAAAAAATAATAAAAAAAGCATGGTCTGCATGGAAATGCTGGAAATATGTTTAACACAGAAGGGATGATTTAACAGGGATTTTCATCTCTATGATTCAGACACCTTCTTAGAGTCAGATTTATCCCATCTCCTATTTCATCACCTGAATCCAGATTTGCAGAAATAACCAAACTGGTAAGCGCCTTTGAAAACACAATCCTAAAGGCCTCTTGGTCATTTGGAAACTGGTGCATGATTTATTCTCTGCTCAAAGCTGGAGCTTGTCCTCTGGGAAGTCTAGGACATGTGTGTGAATGGACCTTTCTTTTCTCTGATGCACAGTTAGACATGAATCATGGCCTTCATAAGCACTTGAAAAAGCTTGTGCATCTCTTCCATAGGTACTGGGTGCCTCTCAGACCTGTCCTGACAGTCTGGCCTCTCCTCTTCAGACGTCACATAAAGCAGCCTTCAGAATAAGCTCTGTTTTGTGGACAGACCACAGACCACTTCTGAAAAACTGTTCCTCATGTATACAGGCCTTTTCTGGTGGAAAGGAGCTTTATAGCACAACCTGTCTGTGATTTCTACATCAAGGAGAAGACTCCCACGGCGAGTGGGTGCTGACATTTCATGGGCAACGATCGAGTCTTCACTTAGCTGTGGTACTGCTCAGTCCATTTCTTATTTCGGCTTTCCTCTGTCTTTTCCTTCTCCGTGGGCTGGTGCTTACTGTGTCCACAGCCTGTAGACAAGCCGCAGGGGTCTCCAGGAAAAGTAATCCACCAAGCATGCTCGAGAAAGAGCATACACAGGCATACAGTAGGGGCTGCTGCTCTCCTTTGCCAAGGAGAGAAATCAGAGAAATCAGCTTTTCCTTTCTGCCTTTCTCTTTCTAATCAGCCTTGCGAATCATTGACTTAGTGATCAATCCAATGTTAGAGCTCAGACTGTGTCTGAGCGCATTTTAGTGCGTGATCAGTCTTGCTGCATGCTTTAGTGAGAAACCCTTGGGGTGGCACATCTGCCTTCCCTGTTAATGTATGGTCCTTGGTGGAAAACTCTGGGTGCTGTGTCCTGCATTATGAGCTCAGATTAAGAAAAGTCAGGCTCTAACTTCAGTTCCCCTCATTTTCACCTTGTTTTCTCAATAAAGGTCAGTACACCTCTACTACATGGGCTATTGCTTTAAGTTTTAGTAATCAATAACCAAAAGGCTACAAACAGAGTAAGTATCATGTGTCATGATTACAGCTTAGGCTCCTTAAGTGAACGTTTAGAAATTGAGAAAATTTTCTGCTGCCTCAGAATGTTTTTTTTCCTCCTTCAATATTTCTTTCACAATAGTTTCTTCTTTTTGTGCAATGCATAAATACTTTAAGTGAAGCTTCAAATACACGTTAGTTGTTCCTTCCCTCTCCATGCTCAGTCTTTTGTTTTATGTGGTTATATCACCATCCAGAGCATTATAAATATAAGGTGAGGTATGTATGTGCTGCATTTTGTGGCCTTAATTTCTACAGCCTTTTTGAAAAATTACTCTCCCGTGCAAGATGACAAAACCTGCCAAGTTAAAACCCAGAAGAGCTCTTAAAGAAGGCTTAAAAGCATAACGTTGCTTTTCAGACAGCCATCTGTAAGGAGAAAATGCCGATGAGCTTTAAATGCATGAGCCCAGGTCTGACGGGCTAATAGTGCCACCTAGTGAATAAGGAAGAATTAGCAAATTTCTACTACCCTGTACTAAATGAATTTACAGCTTCTACAATTATATCATAAAGTGTAAAAGAGTAGCTTTAAGAAGTAAATATCTTTTCCTTGGATTTCAAGCCTGAAATGATTAGACTTTAAATAACAGACTGTACTTGCACTACTGTGAAAAGGGTTTCCTATTTGGCGACGTATTGCCACAATGTGATGTACATCACATCACGTTCTGGTGTTTTTGGATTTTTTGGTTTTGGTTTGTGTTTTTTTCAGATATGTAATTTCTCATAAAGCCAGTGCGAGTTATTCTTTCTGACCTCTAAAAATTTTCTCATTCTGTGTCTGTATAAGCTTCTTTTAGGCTCAAGCATAAACACAAGGGTAGCATGTGTATTTAATGCTGTTCCTGAGAGACATTTTCACTTGCAGGCTTTAAGGATATGACAACAGGAAATCAAATGCAGCTGGAATTTTTTCTGTTTAGTTGTTTTTTAAGAAAAAGGAACTTTGAAAGCTTAGGTTTTTATTCAAAATATTAATCCATATGTTGTATCCATCATTTCCAAGGTGATCTGGGGGGCTGCTTTCTGTTCCTCGAGGGACTGTTTTTAACATGATGAAATCCTAGGTGAACTCAGGCACTTTCTTGACCACTAATGACATACTCAGGTGGTAGGGTGAACAGAAACTCAATTTCTCCGTTGTAGCCCAATAGTATAACTTTGCACAGAGATGTACACCATAAAGTGTTAGGTCCTACACACATGCAGAAGATACAGGATACTCAAGCCTTTCTTGTACATTACAACTTTGGTGAACGCAAGCAGATTTTAAAGGTATTTGATTTAAAATACACAAACAAAGAGCAATTCAAGCAACATGGAAAGAAAAGCAAGAAAAAAAAAATGCCTCTCTGTATTTGGCTGAAGTATTTTTTGTTGTTTTTTTTTGTTTTGTTTTGTTCTTTCTTTTGTTTTTTCTTCTGTTTAAGCCATCTGAAACACACATTTGAGATCAAAATAGTTACTGGAAACAAGAACACTTACCATCAATAACCTTGATGCATCACACTGCTTGCTTCTGGCTTTGATGTATTTGCCTTTTGCGAGGAAAGAGATTTTTAAAGAATAAATTTGTCTTTGTAGTTTTACTCAATTTGTTTGAATTATTTAGAAAAAAAATTCATTCTTTCTTGCAGTTCTTGTTGATTTTGATAGTAATTGCTGTCACTTCCCTTCTTATACCATTGTTTATATGCTAGGAACTCCCTGCCTCTAGTTGAGGGCCAATAAAAGCTCCCTTGTGGCCCAGCACATGCTGACAGGACCTTGTTGTGGGATGACTCTGATTTAGTTGTATATTATTATTGTTCTTTATTTTTTTCCCCTCCTCTGCTCTGAATGGATCCCTTCGGTCAGTTTTACTGGAATGTGAAGGTCTGTGATTGCTCCGCTTGGCAGGTCTTTCTCATCCAGAAATAATGGAGCAGGCTCTGTCCCAAGTGCCTCAAAAAGCACTTCCAAGCTGGATGAACTCCTCCTTGAACGGGGCCATGGCAAATTGTTGTAGAAAGGAAATGCAATTAGGGAAACATCAGCCTGAGAGCTTTAGATGTGAGTCTTCAGGAAAACCAACCAACAACAGATGCAGAGTCTATTGCTGACCTCCAAGGTCAAAAACTTGCACATTTAAGAGAAAAAAGCTTTGGTGACTAATGGAGCCCTTTAAGTAACATCCTTTCCCAGCCCCAGAGAGTGGCCATTTCAGCCTCATCAGAAAACTGCTTCCTAATTGTCCTGATAACTAACCAGTTCAAAGTAGAAACAAATTCTAAAGCCTTCAAGAGGGTCTCAGATCTTTTATATTTATCCATACTGGGTTTTGGGTGAAAGACCATGTGCACTCTGGGCATGCTAAGAAAAGGGAGAGAGTCTTATGTTGATGCAACAATAAGCATGCTGGTGGGTACTTTTTTCCAAGAGACCATTCTGTTTAATGCACTAAATCATACTCCTACTAGCTGAAATTTCAGATATAAATTAAAAAGCTGGGAATTTAGAGTTCAGGTGGCTTGTTGTTACCTTAATACTAGTAATATTAACAACACTCCTCTGTGAATAATGTACATTTGTTTTGATAGCAGGATCTTTCATGACACAATCATGTAACACTGACTAGTCTGACTTACTAATATATTTTATGGGTGTGCCTCTCATATAACTCTTTCCCTTCAATGTGTATGTGTTTAGGGTGTAATGGGAAGACAGTGGGCTACAAAGTCTTAAGATTTATGCAGAGTTTCAAAACTAATGTAGCATTTTTCTTTAATATTTTAACAATTATTTATTAAAATCTCAGGTTCTTGTCCCCAGAAAGTAGTGGGAAAAAGCAAAGTAGAATCTGATGAGGATCCCAGGCTGGAATAAGATTTTGGCACCCACTGTTTACAGGCAGCTCCAAGACGATGGAGACAGATGCCTTTCAAATCCTTTCTTTCTGAAAGCCAGCACATGCCTTGGCCCAGTATCACACAAGTCAGATGCTCAGAAAGGCCACATTGGTTTAGCTGTATGGTCACATGAAAGAAATATACTTGCTTATTGGTGAGTCAAACCAACGACTTTCCAGGTATTTTTGAGTTAATGATAGCTTCCTGGTGCTAAGGAGGCAATCTTTTGTGTCACATCCCTGTCCTAAATGTCCCTCCTGTGTTCCATTCTTGTCTGTCATACATTCCCAACCTACCAGCAGTTGAGAAAAGTAGTGTTTGAGCAGCTTCCCACCATGGCTGTGCAGAGAAGACCTTGTTCGACAACTACAAGCCCCTTCATGATTCCCCCATCCAGAGGGGAGGCTTTTCTTTCTTTCTCTGCTTGGTGGTCTGGGTCCATCCTGAAGGAGGAAGTTCACTCACTTCTTGCAGGTTGGATTTTAACACTGGCTCAGCAGAAAAGGACTTCACACCTAAATAAATAAATAAATAAATGAAGTTAACTGTTAATATGTTTTAAATGCTCTAGTAGGTTTTGCTAGTTTTGGTGCTATTGGTAGCGTCAGAAGCATTTTTGCTTTCTGTGCACTCTGTCTTTTAAGTTTTGTTTGATCATCTGTGGGCAGGATGTCTTCTTGGAAAGCAGAGGAAAAAGACTCTCAATATGCTTTCTCAAGGCTATTGGATTGTTCTTTCCAGCTGCAATATGATCTTAAGCAACTGTGGTGGGATGGGAACTAGTAATTCAAGTAATTCTTTGCTATGAAAAATATATTGAGGGTCCTGTATGTTCATCACTGATTTCAGGCTACTGTAGGCTTGCTTCAGTACAGTTCAGAGGGTCAAAATCAGAAGCCTGTTTTCAAAAGCAATGCAGATGGATATAGATATCTACTACGAGTAGCCACAGATAATCACTTATGCTGATGTGACTGCAAGAGGAATTCATCTTGCTTCCTTAACTTTGACTTTTGTGCTAGCTACACCTGATATTTCCGTGTACCTTTCTGTTTTATATGCGGTCTGTGTTTCTTTTCTGAGTGAAGGAACAGGGTTAAGTTTTTGTAGTATTGCATCTACTTGTTTGCTCTGCTGAACATGGTGTTAATGGCGATAGCATGTATAGTTTGGACTGACTTTTCTCAGCTGCTTTTATCAAGCAATGTTTATGCTTTGGCATCCAGTAAGTGTTTTCATACATGGCATTCATAATAAGTCTCAGTGACTCTTGCTGAGAGACCCCCAAGAGGTATTCCCAGGATTTGGAGAATCTGTACCAGGATTTGCAGAAAGAACATTGGCCATTAGCTGAATGGCTAATGCCACGTCTGTGCTGATGCCTTGTCTGTGCATGTCCTACACCAGCTGATGGCTGAAAGATAACTCCTTTTCCACTGCTAGATGGCATTGTATATTAAGGAAGGAAATGCTGTATGATTCTGTGCTCGGTTTTATCAGCACATCTTTTCATTATGTCCTTGCAGCTGGGTTTTCTTCAACTGGAACTTTTATTTTTTGTATTCTGATTCAGAATACCTATTCAGTTAAAGGACGTGTGTTATTACTATGCCTTACAATGTGGGGGAAACCATATCTCAGATACTTTATAATCACTGCTTTCTAAAGGTAACTTGGAGCCTGAGCTTAGAAGCTTGGCTATCTAATGATGTGCTAATGTGTAGGTTTGCACTTTTAAAAAGTTTTCATCTTGTTGCAGAAGGATTCAGAAAAGATGCCTGTTTGAGAAATTTACTGGGTGGAAAAGATGACTTGGGTACTAGAACACGTACCTTCAAAGTGAAGTCACCCATTCACACATCTAGTAAGCTCTTGCAGGCCAATATAAAAATGCATCTAATTCCAATCTAACCTTACTTCATTGGGGGCTGGGGGTGGGAGAAAAAAAAGTTACACAGAGAAGAAAATTTATGCTTCCAACTGACGGAGGCTTGGCACAGTAGGCTAACTTCAAAGTGCACTAATACTCTCCAGAGATCAGTAAACATGATTAATATATAGTCTGTGGGATTTTTTTTTTGTATGTGTGTGTGTGAAGTTACATAGACTTCTAAAAACAAAAACAACTTTTATATTTAATGTCTAATGCATTCCATCTGGTGCAGTGTGTATCAATATGTTCTTATTAAGGGCCAGATTAGGGACACAGCAGCGCACATGCTGAGTAGTAACTTAGTCTGCAAATAGTGCAACAGTGCTCTTCTAATGAGGAAATCATCAGCATGTGAGTTCAAGTCTTCCATATTAATATGTTTAGAAAATCAACAACATGCTACTCTGGGTTTTCTCTCCTGTGTCATACCTATTGGCCTCATTTAGCAGGCAGCCTGGGGAACCATGAAGCTCTGATACTAATTTTTATTCTGTGGTGGGTCTGCTCTGTGTCAGACTACATTGTCTGTGCTACTCATGCCAGTGTGGCTTTACTGGAAATTCTTTCCCAGAAGCCACTCTTCCTTTGTGCATCTTAATTTAGCTTAGTGGATGATACATCTTCTCATCAGGGGATGCTATGTGCATAGAGCAGTGTACTAATGGGTCTTGTGTCTCATTTGGTAATCATGCTCTGATTCAGGTGTCCTGCGTCATATATGCCTTTGCTTTCTTAAAAATGCCACAATTTCTGGGTTTTGTGCATTTGTATTTTGTAGACTTTGAAGAGTCTCCTTTGGATATTTGTAGGACAGGTAAACTCCAGTCCTCCCATCTAGCAAACAGTATAGTCTATGTTGTTCTGTTATTGCTGGTCTTTCGGCTGGTACAGAAACGTGGTGTCATAAACAGCCATGTTATTTTCCTTTTAAAATAGGGGGGGAGGGCAATATGTTTCATGGATTGTCTTCCTTTCTGCATTTCTCCCTGAAATTATTTCTACCAAAGCTATATACTGGTAAATAATGAAGTTTCCCTGTTCCTTCTCCTCTTCTTTGCAGCTTTTGAACAGTTGGCAGCCAGCTGTAGCTTAAAAGGAGAATTTTGAGGGTGTTTGAGATATTCTGCTGGCATTGCTGCCAGCTCTGCCTGCAGCCCCACTTGGGTTTGCTGGGCTTTGTGCAGCACATGTGTGCACTATCTGCCCCCTCTGCTGTAATTGGTGTCAGCCTGGAAAACACAACCTTTTCCTACTGTTGTATAAACTAACCTGGCCAGCCTGTGTCAGCTGTCCTTTCATCCATGGGGACTGCCTGGCATGGTTTGTGAATGAATGTGGTGAAGGGTACCTAATGTTCTTCATTCAACGTACCGCTACTTTGGAAAGAGCTGATATCAAATGTTTGACAGAAACTTGTGAAAACCAAAGAGTGAAATATTGAGTATTTCAATCTGAAGTCCTCAAAATACTTGTATGCTATGTGCAAAGAATTACTTGGTTCTGTGGTATGGATTCTCCCCTTCATTTCAAAAGGCAAGGTAAATTTTCATCCTTCCTGATAGGAATGTGGTGCGACTAATGTCTATATCAGCTATAAAGACAGGATTGTCTCCATTCTGGGACCATTATTTAAAACAAAGCATTTTGGGGTGTAAACCTGCTGCCACACCTGTGGGTGCCCAAAAGACGCAGAGCAGGTGGTTTTTACGAGGGCTTTAGTCCATTCCTCACCTGCACACCTCTCCATTGGGCCAGCTGGTCAGGGTGTGATGACTGGGATGTTGCATTATCCCTTTATGGCCACATCCTACCATTGCAGAAGAAGAGACACCACTCTCTGAATTTCATCTGCCCACTTAGAAATGGGCCATGGGCCTCCTGGATATCTGAGCTCTCCCATTCTGTCTTTTTTATCAACACTGCCAAGGGAAGTCATTTGGGGCTGAATTTCTGAAGTCAGACCCCTCATCAGGCTAAAGAGTGGAGCATGGCTTTCTTGCAAGATGGAGAGAAATGACTTAGCATGTTTCCAGTGCTGTGGAATTATCAGTATTTGTGAGGATTTAACTGATGTTAGTGAGGTATTATGTTGGGATTTTTATTTTTGATCCATGGCATGAAGTTAGAATAACAAATACTAAGCACTTGCAATGATTTGGGTTTGCTACAGTTGATTTAATTTTGAGCCAATTGCTGAAAATTGTAACTACATTTTAAAAATGTATATTTATTGTCCTGTAATTTGACCATGGATCAGAATAATAAAACCCTGTTATACAACATGCTTGGCAGCATGTTTGTGCTGGAAATCTGTTTAAGATCCACTCAGTATGCCAAAATCTTATGAAAGTTGGGCGCTTTACTCAATAAGAACAGAAAATTAACTCAGAAACTTGCATATGCAAACTTTTCAGTCGGGTTGCCTTGCTTGGGATTGCACAAGCAGCAGAATTTGGCTGCATCCATCTTTGGCTCAATACACCGTGTAACCGACATGAGCAGAAGGTGAATATATATGTGGTTTCCACCAGGGGCGTTGAGCTCTAGGGTGAAAATAAAAATCCTTTCTAAAGGCTTTCATGTTCCATCAAAACCAAAATGATTAGGCATACAATATTTGTATGATCAATAGCTTCTTGTTCAATGGAATTCTTCTCTTGAGGATGAAACTAAAAGCCTCAGGGCTCTATTGGACGGGGAGAGAGCAGGCAGTGAAGTTCTCCACAAGTGTCAGGAATCTCTTATATTGAAATCCATTCCCTTTTGCCATCTGCTATACTAATCTTGATTTTAAATTCCTTAAACTGTCCGAGGTTGCAAAGAGTTAATTAAATATTAGATGTTTTCATTAAGGGTTTCCTCCCTCTGGATTTCACAGTACTCTATCAAAGAGAAATACCACAATGAACGAAATATTTTGGAAGATATTTCTCCTCTGGGAAAGAGACATTACAGAAATTCCGAACACGGAAATGTCAAATGTTACTCATCCTCTCTGTGGTTTTTTTTCCCCCTTTTTGAAGTATGTTTGCTTGCTTCCACTTGGTAGCTGAGGGTGTCACTGCTTGTTATTTGATATGTGGAACTGGGGCACACAAAAAGATGACTAATCCCATTTACTGGAATTTTACAGTTTTCATCAAGGCCACAGTTTCCATTTCAAACTTTATAGTAAAAGCAAAACACCAACTGGCAAACTGACTTCTGTTATTGTTGTAGTAAATTAATATGGATTACTATTACATTAAAAGGGTCCTTTTTGCTTCTTGAATTGAAAAGAAACTTGCATTTAAATATTTTATGAGGGGCAGTTTGTCATAACTATGTATACAGTACAGAGGGTTCCCTGTCCTTTGCTGAGCAATACCAGCCAGCATACTGTGTCCTTTTGCAAATACACATGCACTCTCTTTTTCTCTTTGCATCTCAGTCTCCCTCTCTTTCTCTCTAATGCCATAGTTTCAAGACCAGTGGTTTGCATCTAGCCTGATATAAACTTCTTGTTATAGCCATGTGACTGTCATAGTTATCAGTGAAAACTGCTTCCCTTTCAGTATCTTGAATAATTTCTGCTTAAAGTTCAGGAGATCTCTAAGGAAAAAGAAAACCTCACAGCCGCTGTCTGAACCTGTTATTTGCAAAATCCACTTCTTCTTTCAGTTTCTCTATTCTACTGCAGTGGTGTTTCTAGTCTCAGCAATTGAAGATAGCTATTGTAAGTCTTCAAAAATTGGTTTGAGCTAATTGACAAATCTGATTACTGTTTTTTTTTAAAAAGATAATTTAATTCGAAGATAGCCATCTGTTTGCATTCCAGTTCTAAGTCCCTTCATTTAAATCACTGTGCTAGTCTCTCCTCACTAGTCTCAGATCATTCTTGCTGCTTCTCCTTTCCCTTTTTGCTCCCGTGAGTTCCAGTGAGTAAATTTTAAGTCTCCTTCCATCTTACACTCTCTATAATACACCTATTATACCCAACCTTGAGACCTCTTTTGTAGTGGATTGGTACAAGAGGGCACAGCTTTGGGAATAGCAACACAGATATAATGAGATTAGATTGATATAGAAAGAAAATCAGGGTGGCCTACTCTTTGCTTTATTGCAAATCCTACAGTACCTGGTATTTCTGAAACCTGCAGCTGCTGGGATTTTGTCACCTGAGGCCCTCACCTTCTGGGTGAGGGTGGAGGACCTAACTAAATCAATTCTAAGGGATGGAAATCACAAACCTGGGAATTTCACGGGTTTTAGATGAAATCTGTGATCAACCCTGATTATAGGAGAACTTTTTTATTGCACCAAGAATTTTTGTCCTCTTATCTTCTGGAAAGTGTGTCTGTGTAGCAAAGTCTCCCCAGCTTCTTTTTATGGTGTAAATGCAATTTATTTTTGGGGTGGAATCAGAAAAAGGAATTACCAGAACACAGAGGATAATGGAAACCTTTGGAAATAAGTGAATAATTGAGCTGATTGTCATTGGGAAGACTATGTCTGTTGTGAATTCAGCAGACTTTTGAAGACTGAAGTCCTTTCTTGCTGGCAGCACTGGGACGATTTTCAGTTTCTGGAGACAGAATACAGGTTTTAGCCATGTGCCAGTTCCACGTTGGGACCAGATGGGCCAATTGTGCGGGCTGAACTGTTCTGGAGATCAGAAATCTGGGATGTCCCCAGGTCAGGTACATCAGGACACAGCCTATCTGCACAGCTGGCAGATCAGGCCAGGGTTTGCAACACCACGGTGCCAGCCTGCCCCATCTCTCAGGGGGGAGGGCTTGGAGGTAGCAGCACTCAGAATGTCATGCTCTGGGCTGAATTAGTGCCAGCCAGCCTGGTGGGTTTGGGCATAAGTTTCAGCCTCCTATGAGTACAGCCGAGCACACCTGACTAAAGTTTTGTTTTGATAGTTGTAACGGTTCTTTCCCATATAATACAATTTCCTCTCCCACACAATCCTGTGTCCAAACTAAAGGTCAGACCCTCATCTGGTTTAAATCAGTATGGCTGTGCTGATTTCATGCTTACGTATACTAGCTAATGAGCTGGAAATTTACAGCTAGCACTGTTATACAAGTGGATAACCTCCATTTGTATAACCCATGGAACTCATGGCACTGGGGTCATCAGTGACAATGTGAGTAAGGATGTTGAGACATTTTGGAGTTCCTATTTGTGATGTCCACAGCTGAGAATTTGGAAAATCACCCTACCATGATCTTTGTGGGGGTCTATGGCTCTGCTTTCAGTTAGATTTCAGCTTTTTATAATAAACTCTCTCTACTCTTATGCCTTTCCTGCACAAACTATTCTTCAGCATAGCACTGCTAATAAACCAAACATGACTGGCCATCCCCATATTCCAAAACTTGTAAAACTTGTATTTACTTAACTGACAACCAACCTTAAAGGCCGCCTTGTTTGTATGTCTAGTGAGACACAACACAGCCACTTTTGCGACAGTGTATTTTAAGTGGCCTCAGAAACTACCGTTGACGCTGGTGTAACTCCCTTCTGAGTTAAACACTGAAGGAGAGCAGCAGATGAAACTGGGAGCTGTGCCATGACACTGCATTGTCAGCAGCTGAGCTGCTCTCTAGAAATGGAAAATGTATTCTTACATCTTCTGCTCTTCTTCTTTAATAGATTTTGAGGGTTTTCCCCCCGTTTCACCTGCCTAACCAAATTAGAAGTCTGTGTACTTCGACTATTAGTCTCCCTTAAAGACTTTTAGTACTAACACAAGTGTCCCTCTCAAAATACAGCAGTAATTTTAGAGGGGTTTTCAAGCAGAATAAATTTTTATCCAGCAAAAATAAATTGTTATGGTTTTCCTTTTTTTTTTTCACCTCTGTGAAATGCTAAGCAGAGTATGATACTACTGCTGTCCTACACTTGAGTACTTTTTTAATGGAAGAAAACAAATAAGACCAGATTAATTACTTAGCAATAGATTAATTCTCTTAAAAAGAGATGAAGCCATATGATGGCTATAAAAATATTGCACAGGTATTTTAACAGCAGTCTGGCAGGAATAAGTGCTCCAAAGCTGCTCTGTGCTGGTTTATGCTCATCCCACACATTTCCCCTATGGAGCAGCTTTCCCCTCTCCTAGCTTTTTCCAGAAGGTGTCACTGTAAGGCAGAGATGGTCAAAAAGCCTGTAGATTTAAAAATAAACTGGTGAAAAGTACTTCATAGCTCTTATTTTCTTGCAATGATTATTTAACTCCTAATAAATCAACATCGACAGTTTAAAATATTAGAATATGAACAAAAAATGGGAGCATCAAAGTTTCTTCATAATTTGGATTTACAGTCTGTCTGAGAACATGTTATCCCAAAGACAATTCAGCTGCTCAGGCTATTAGTGTAATAGCTGAGCAAGTGAAATCACTAAAATGACTGAGCAGTTTTAAAGTCTAGTCTTTTAATGCTCATACTCTTTGTGTGCACACAGGGGTACATCTGAGAAGCACATGTGCGCACCAGCAGATGCAACTTCATAATGAAAATCTGCAAACAAAACTATTTATTTTTCCAGGTATCCAGTGAGATGTGGTTTGTTTGCAGACTTCAGCTTCCACTGGGCTGTAGGACTCAGCACAATGCACTGGAGGCCCTTATGAAATGAGTGGCTGACGCAGATTTGGGAAATGTTGCTGATGTGGGTAAGAACAGGAATGTGGTGTTGCAAGGGTGGACGAGCATGAGGGCTCCACCATCCAAAGCAGTTATACATATTAAAATGAAACGCAAAGGCTCACACCTAGGAACAGTAAGCTGGAAGTGTATTGGTAGGCAGCAAGTGAAGGGAAGAAAACTTGAGTTACAGTGATTACTAAGGAGCCACTGATATAATCTGTCATTGAAAAATGTAAGTGTGGCCTAGAATAAAAGACTTGTTTCCAGTAAAGCCAGAAGAGCTTTAGCACCCCTGACCTGAGGCTGGCTGAGCACTCACCTGGAAGGCTGCACCCTGGTTCTTTGCCCTGGGAGGTGGTGAGTGTGGGCTGGAAGTGGAAAAGTACTAGCATCCTTGGAGAAGCCAACTGTAGCATGCCTGAAACATCGTCTAGGGTGCAGGAAAGTGGCAGCACAGAACTAGTAGGAGGAAAGTGGCCATTTGAGCTGGAAAGCAGAGGGATGGAGTTTGGGGACAGGACCTCTGCTATTTACTGTAAAACTAATTATAGACCATATCATGTCCTTAATGATAACGTAAGACTGGAGTTAACAGTTCAGGAGAGCCTGTGTCCTTCCTGTGTCCCTGTGAGATAATCATATGTAAATGCTGGATCATTCATTCCTTTCCCACCTGCACTCTGCATGGAGTGGGTGCAGGCTCAGAAGTGATGCTACATGATGTATCCTTTGTCCCACCACAAGTATAAACCACCACGTAGTGTTCTTGGGGAGGAGGGAGAGGAGAGCAGCCTTTCTGCTGCACACCCTGTACAGACATTGGCATGCCGCTTGTTTATCAGCAAGGACTCGAGGCCTGCAGGCTTCTGCCAGTCTCCTTCACCTGATGCTTATTTTGAAGTTAAATGCATAAGATAAGACAGTCACTTTACTCTGGTCATGGTAGTCTTCCTGGAAGAGCTCTGTCTTGGGAAAAACCACTGTGGCAGGAGCAGTTTTGTGGCAGGGGTGGGTGGGTGAGCTCCTGGCGCTCCTCTGAGTCCAGTGAGAAAGAGATTCCCACAAAAAGTGCAGTGCCTGCAGCAGTCCTTGTTTCACTTTGTGCAGACTTGGTATGTGGGCCCTTTGGAGTAAGAAGCCAACCTGAAAGAGGGGCACAAAGATATAATGCTCCTGTGATTTCTGCTTCCCCAGGACAGCCATCACAGGGGAGAGAGGAAGGGAAAGCAGGAGGGAGCAGGGAGGGAGGCAAGGCAAGAGTCTGAGGTATGTCCCTGAAGGACCCTACCAGAACAGACGTTCAAGTACTCATTTTTACAGCACATTCTTTAGCAACAAATTTTCTATTTAACTGATGTGTTGACAAATCAATCCTGATCTGAATTTGTACATCGCTTTGATTCTTCAGGCAAGTCTTGGATATGTAGCCAAATTCTTAATATAGAAGCAACTGGAAGTAGGTCATTTCCGCCCTTCAAATACCATTAAAAAGCTCCACTATGCTATGGAAGAAAGGGAAGAGTTTTCCCTGTCTTTTCATCTTCCTAGGTTTCTGCTGCACAAAACACACTATGAAAACAAATTGGCATCAAACAAAAATTGTTGTTTCCTTTTTCCTTCGATTCTACTCTTCATCAGGACAGTTTTAATGAAATCCATCCATTTAGTTTGTGGGATTCTGGTAACGTACCTTCTCATTATACCATAAATAATGGCAAAGTAAGAATCTTACGATGATTACTTTTAAATCAAATTTATGGGTTTTCTAATGAATTCCATAATACAGATTTCAAAGTTTACGGTAGTTTAACCATAGACAAACATTGTATCCTTCCCTCCTTTGTAATTCAGCTGCTATTTATTTTCTTCTGCAGCTTCATATGGTTTAAACATCTGGGCCTTCGGAGCCGTTCCATGCTTGCTTGCCTTATTAGAGGGTTTGCTGCTGGAGCCTCCAACCAAATGCCAGAGTCCTTCCCTTTGTGTTCCTCAGTGATGTACACAAGAACTTTGAGGTGGTGTAAGAACAGAGGGATTCATGGCTAATAAATACTACTTCTAAATGGGTGAGTGTTTGAGCTGGGCTGTTAGCTTAATTCTAACCATGAGGAGCAATAACCACAGCATACTTTGGGTGGGAGAAGGCATCAATCACTGTTGCTTTTCAGCAGAGGAAAACAAGCAGAGAGGATAAAAATGGGTAGATTTTAGCTTTTGGAAACCGGGATGTAAGCTTTTCATCCAGGCTAATTCCCTTCTGGGTTGTTGGTGTTCCTAACTGCCATCTTACAAATTTTATTTGTTTCTAGGTAAAATAGGATGATTAATGTGTGCATTCTGACCAAGGCCGGCCACCAATATGTTAGTCAATTTTGTTAGGCCATAGGAAGACCTTCACCCATATTGGTCCCTGGGTGCACAGGAGTTTTTCCACAGTAACTCCCCTGACATACCAGGATTGACATACCTCTGAAGTTTATTTCCAATTATTCAGCTTAAGGAGAAGTATTGTGACTTCTGTCACAAGTTAACAGGCTGCCATATCAAACATCCCATAATTTCAGAAGCTTCTTTCTCATGGACATTTTAAAATTCACTTACATCACCATTAGTATGCAATGAGAAGATTTGATTTTAAATCATCATAGTAGGTTTATTACGGGGAGTGATTCCTTGACAGAATCCTTTCTGATATGGAGATTATTTGACCCCTTTAGTAAGTTTTGCATTCACTGTTTTACACGTTGAGGGTGAGCTCCTGGCCCTGCAGATGCCAGGAGAAGTTTTGCCCTTGACTCCAGAAATTCAAGACATCTCCTTCAGTCCTCAATGCAGTCTGTCTCCCCACAACCCTCATTTCCCTTATAATCTCCTCAGCATTCCTATGATTATTAAAAAACTCATTGACACTGTCCCTTCCTATTTGGTTTTCGGACACTATGTGCACCCCGGGAAATCTCATTTTCATCAGCAGCATTACTGCTGTCACTGGCGTGGGGAGAGGGGCAGCTCTGACACTGCGTTGCTGTCTGTGCCCATTACCAGTGGAGGAAAGAGATCTCCTATATGTCTTTTTCATTTAGAGGGGAGGCTGTTTCAATTGCAAAGCTTCAGTTTTTTAACTATCTTCACCCTAGATGTTTTTTCTCAGAGACATATTCTGCCACTTCGAAGCAGCTGAGTCTTTGTAAATAAAATACATTTTCCTCTTTCTTCTGGAAAACTTCTGCCATTCAAATGAGTTTCTATTTCTCTTAAATCTCTCCCACTGCCTAATTTGTTTGAGAGCCAGCTGACTCATATAACAATACATAAATAAGAATGAAATGAGAAGAACCTTTGCTCTATATTTTCTCCTAATCATTATTACTCTGTTCATGTCATCTGCAGATTTACATCGGATTAAATTTTGAATAGAAAAAAGCTGACACAATCCATCAGGATCTCCTAATTAAACTTTTCAATCTGCTGTATTTTTCCTCCCTTTTGTTAAAACTTTTCAAGTTTTAGTGGCCTGATCAAGTTGTAAATGTTCTGTCTGTACCCTTTGTAAAAGCACGGATGGCATTCCTGTACTGAAATGGTCATAAACAGGTTTGCCATTCACTTCAGTAGAGCTAAGATGATTTTCTTGCATCAACAGAAAAAGTGTAATACCGTTTGATAGTGCTTTTTATTTACAAAAGAAAAAAAGAGAAGAAAAAACACATAACTTTTAAAGGCAATGAAAAGAAATGGTTTCATAATGCAATTTCTTTTCCTAAGAAAAACATTTTCTAAACAGAACTTTTTAATTGAAAAAGGTGGGGTTTCTTTACTTTTAATTTCAGCCTGACTTAAAAATGTGATTGATTGAATGGTTTCTTTGTTGCTTTTTTTGTTTTCTTTTCTGCTACCATTCCTTTGAATCCTCCTTCTATTTCCAGTTCATTTTGTCTTCTTATTGGTTTCCATTTTTATTTCCTTATGTATATCTGTGTGTATGTATATATTTTTCCTTTTGCTCTTTGTATCTCTCTGTCATTGGAGGTCTCCATTCCCTTCTCTCCCCTATCATCTCTTCTGTCCTCAATCGTATTGCTGCTCTATTGCTGAGGAGGTGAATAGAACCTCAAAATATACTCAAGAGGCTTTCACTCCTTTTTTTGAAAAACAGAGATTCCTAGTACCACCATCTAGCATGCACCTGCTACAGAGGGAAGGTAATTCACCAGGCAGCCAAGGACTGACAGTAATACCTATAAAATGGAAATGGACAGTGTGAAGCACAGCTCCTGAGCTGGTATTAATAATGTAGGTGTTGGAGGAAGAGAAGACCATCAACCATTGCACTTGGCCTCGGTAGTGGAGAGACTCATCATAAGGCAGGACTCCAGTGGACGGCTGGCACGTGGAAATCCAGCTGAAGCCTGGGAGAATATTGAATGGTTTTACTGGGTCTTTCTCAATACATCTGTGCATGCAGAACTGGTAATTTGCTTTGATAACTGCCAAGTTTTAGATAAATGCATAGCAGGCAAGATTTGCAATAGTAGCTAAACTGCAATTTTGGTATGTGTGTAGAGGATGGAGAGCTAGAAATCTCATCCAACCCCTTGGGAACATACCTGATGCAACAGCTCCCAGTGATGACTGGCAAAAAGACGTTCTCAGTCACTTGAGATGGTGACAGGTCATGCATGAGAAGCATATTTGGTTTGTCTAATCTGCCAGCAGCCTGCCTTCTGCTTAGTGATGGTTGGGGTCAAGAAATTAGACTTCTCCTTGCCTTAGTTCCTTGAAAGATTTGTTTCTAGGTGTGTGATTTCTAGGGTTCCTAATGCATAGTAATTGTTTAGGATTCGTCTTAACCTGCTGTTGGGTGTCTGTCTGGGAGAATGGGGTTGAGTTGTCTTTTGAATAATAACCAGAAGTCAGAGGACTTTTTTCAGAAAGTGGGAGATCTAGATCCTAAGCACATTTCAAATCTAAAAGGTTTTCACAGCATTGTACATATAAAATGGATAATCTGCATTTTGAAGAGTGTTCTAGTGGTCTTTTCTAAAGTATCCTGATACAGGCTACCCTCTTCTATCAGTGGTGTTTTGCTTTATGTAAGTTATCTAAATATTTTTTGAAGCACAGAAAAAATTACTTTCCAGCCTAATAATTTGGTCCATTGCCTTGGGAGATGGGAAAGCAGATTTCTGATCTGTGATTATTTCTAATTATTACCTTGTGTTTCAACATGAAGTAAGGAAAAGCAATGAGAGATTGAGGGTACCCTCTCCAATGCCAGTTTATGGCTTGGTTGCTCAGACTTTTATTAAGAAACTAGAGGTGATGTAGGTTTAAAACTCCTTAATAAATGGAAGTCCCTGTAGGTGTGAGCATTATTTTACTTGTTGAGCGGGAAAGTGTTAATCATTCCGCTTGGATTTAGTTGTTTGTTTGTTTGTTTGTTTTCTGAGGCTCTTACTACAGATACTTTGAAGGAAGCACTCTCTAAATCAAACTTTCCTTTCAGTCTGTGACATCTCTTTAAAACATTTTTTTTTTTATTTCAGCCAGAACAGCATTTTTATTTCTAACCACTCTGTGCTGTTTGTTTCCTTCAAATCAGTCACCAAACTGAGAAAAGCAATTAGTTGAACTCCTCTGCTTATCTGTTTAGATCATTCACTTCTTGCCATGATAAGTGAAATGAGGACTAACTGCTTTGAAAAATTTTGTGCCTTTCTTCTGGTACATAAGATGGAAGTGGCTGACCAGACTAAGTCTGCCCTCATTCTTGAAATAGTTCTGAACTGGGAACGTTCAGCACAGTGGTTGATGTGTCAATGTGTTTGCCGCTGAAGAATAAATATCTCCATGCCTACACTGTAAAACAAACACTCTCCCTCAACCGCCCATGTGCCCCCATGAGCATTATTACCGATCAGGCATGGACAAAGCACGTCAGCCCTAAGAGATGTAGCTGATTATGTCAATAGGGGAATCCAAACCTCATACCTAAAAGCTGTCTGGAAACACTTTTGATAAATCACTAAACCTGAAGGCTACTTGTTTTGGCACGTCGCCCATAAGTGACCATCCCTCACCGCTTCCAACTAATTGATTAAAACTATTTGGCAGTATAATCTTGACAGTCTTTAAATTCAGTGTCATTAGTTTCAGGAGCATCATTTCCCTTAACAATAATAAGGAAATTGATCTTGGCATCCAAATTACTTCTGCCTGTTCCACACTGGATCTCTTCAAATGACTACTTCAACTAATTCTCTTGTAATTCATGCGAGTTACTACATATCTTTTAATCCTGTTAAGAAGAGAATAGTGATTATTTAGTTAAGGAGCTCATTGGAAAAATGATCTAAAGTGTGCTCTGAATCATTAAACAAAGCCCCTAATTGAATTATGTAACTCTTGGGAGAAATCTCTGTGCTTGTTCCAGTGGGTCAGCAATGAATATCAGTTTCAAATATATTTAACTTCGTGTACAAGCACAAAGAAGGATGTTTTTCTTTGTCAGTGTTTCTTATTTTTTCCCATGTTACAACTGAATTAAATTAAAAATTTGGGACTGAATGGATCCTAAAAAAATTTATTGTCATCCAATTGTAATTCTTTTGAGCAAACTGAAGCATCTGTCAGCTCATCTTGATGACACAGCTTGACTTTTGACCTGCTGATCAGATGTAGTCCAGCACTTAGTGCATTTGAAAATCAAACTTCTTATTCTATTTTGCTTTTGAATATATATATATATATGTATATCTGTATACTGACGTACTGTTTTTTTTCTCTCTCAAACCCCATTCCTCCTAGTTCCCTAAAGAGATTGGTTGTTCTACAGAAAAGCCAAGCCTACCTGCCTTTTCACCAAGCATCCAGCAAAAGTCAAAATAAAAGATTCAGCAAAAGTGAAGGTACTTGAGAAACATTTCAAAGGAACGGTGCAGTGGTGAGTGTGTCTCTTGAAAAGATCTGACCAGTCTTGCAGGAAGATTTATCTACTTCTCTGGTAACAAACTACAAATCAAACCCCGTTTTTAATTCTGTTCTTCTCATAAGAATATTGTAGCAACAAGTGACAGGACAGACCACAATGACTGGTGCTTTATATGCCTATTTTCAACATTAAAAAAGTTGTAGGATTTTCTTTTTACCCTTTTATTAATTCTGAAAATGTTTCTGGAATACTGAGCCCTCTAATGCACTTCATCTTGATAGGTAAAAGGGAAATTCAAACCCAGTGTTGATACTATAGTTAATGCTTAGCTATACATCTTCAGCAATATTATATTAGGCATATGAAAGCAAAGCAGTGTTCAAAGTAGCAAAAACAGTAAAAAAATTTTCACACACCCCCTCTCTTAGTGCTTTGAAAGCGGCAGTTTCATAAAGCTGTAAACAATTAAGAGCTAAATCATTTGGGAGAAAACATTTAAACAGAAAAATGTGAATGATAATTGGGAGCTGCTTAGGAATATTTTACCAAATGCTCCAAAAGCCACAATTGAGAAAGAAGGCCATACTGGTTTTAAAAAAAATACCACCCAAACAAAACAAAGCAAAACAAAACAAAACTCTGGCTCAAAGGGAAAGTGGAAACAGATATGAAACACACACAAAAAAAGAAAAAAAAACCCAAAGCAGGAAAACGCAAATTTATATAAAAATGGAAGAAAGGTAAATTTGACAGTAGTACAAGTCAGAAGATAGGAATCATTCAACACTTGTTAAGGACAAAAGAAAAAAAGCACACAAAGAGAGGACTCCAGTTTACTTCTAGAGTGTAAAAGGGAATTTTAAAAATACACTAAGAAATCTTACAATTGTATTACTTCATCGCTAAAAGAAAGTGGTAGAGTTGTCTGTAATGACACAGAGGGCTCAGTAAGTAGTCATGTCCTGAATACAGAGAAAGAGCCAAGAGATAAATTCACACCAGTCATCCAGTATTTAAGGACATCGAACACATGCCATTAAAACTATGTATTTTAAAATCAGCTAGCTTGATAAACCTCCCTGTAAATATTTGTTCTCATCTAGAACTGGGAAAAATTAATCCCATACCAATATTTTAAAGGATCAAAAGGGTGACCCTGATAGCTGGAGGGATTGTGGGAGGGTGCTGAAGAACTTTTACATGAAAAATGAAGAAAGGGTCCTAGTGTCAGTATCAGCTGACACAGGTTTACAGAAAACAGCTTTTGATACCTTATTTTTTAAAAACTGAGAAAATAAAGTATTTTGGCATTTGGCATTCTAGTCAAGACATGAAAGCGTCAATCAGTAATACAGCATTGATTAAACCCTCAGCATGAGGTCTCAAATTGTAAGCATCTCAGGGAGCTGGCATTAATAAGAGGACAAGTGGTTCTTGGCCTTTACATTGGTAACATTTTCATCACTGATACAAAAGAAAATAGGAAAATTATTTCTGATAGGGTTTTCAGAGGACACTGAGGCTGGGCATGAAGGGACCTGTGCAAAAGGAATGGCCCAGAATACTGATACACGGAGAGAGAGAGAGGATAATTTATTTTCATATGGGATGGTCATTCATCCAGGAATAAAAAGTTACAGCAATGCAACAGAGGAGCTAATGACTGTGCAGAAGTGGTGACAATCCTGTGAGCGGGCTCAGGGGATGGCTCTTCTGAGAAGTTTCATTTCAGCTTGTTGGTATAGCAACAAAAAATTAATCGTTGTTGCTAGCAAGTCTAGCATAGGTTGTCTCTTGCTGCAATTCAAGGCAAGCCTGTTTCGGAAATTAACTCTGGGAAGTCCTGCAGTCTGTGAGAGGGTCAGGCTAGATGGTCTTTTACAATCTAAGAAGCTGTAAAGAAAAAATGACCATCCAAACCAGGAAATCACGGGGGGAGGGGAGAGATCTGCCCAGGTCTGAAAATATGGCTGCAGATGTCACAACTCACATAACATTTGGAGAGTTTTACGCTAATGTAATCCACCTCTGCAAAAATGACACATCTGTTTCCACTTTCTGTTCCTTATATTATCTTTGTAACATCACTGTAGACTCCATCTGGAACTGAAATTCTCTTTAATTTTTTTAAAGCAGCGTTCTTGATAAAATCTGGCATTGTAATGATTTGAAGGCAAGGATAAGCTTGGAAAATGGAACATTTTCTGTTTCCTGCCTGTGTAACTATGGTCCTTCCCTCTCTGCAGGCACACATGGTAAAGATATATATACAAATATGAATGCATTTATGCTGCATGTATACTATGAAGAAAAAAAACAATTAGAGTAAGAAAATAGATCCTTGTTTTGTATTAATAACATGTGTATTAATTCTAAAAACAAATTAAAATGTGCATTTGGAGAAATATTTTAAATATTAATAGGTGTGGTTTCTAACTTCATAGTATTAATAATAGTTTTGCTGTTCCTTATTTTTATTACTTATGTTTTAAAGTCTGCCTTGGCTTTGTAGTGGATCCAGGCTGCTGGGGCTTGGTCTTGTCTTACTGCAGTTTAAAGGAAACTTGCCATTGACTTCAGCAAGAGCCAGCTCTACTTTTACTTTTGCTTTGCAGCCTCTTTTAATTTCCTTTACTGTATGCATTTGCCCAGAAGTGATATTCCCAATCCTGTTATGGAAGGATCCTTTTTAAATTTCAACATTTAACTATTTCAGTGTAAGTGTGAATTAATTTTTTTTTGTGTTTTGATGATTAGTACTGAGGGGAACTATTATACTGTATCCTCAAGCTATATATATGCATCTAACTGGGGAAAAGATATATCTGGAAATCTAAAAAGTCTCTTGGTTAATAATGAGTGATCCTTGGTGTGTCCTACTGCACTAGGAAGAATGAATAAATGTGATTACTGGAAAACCTGTTTAGTCTCATATTATGTTTCCTCTAGAGGTCCCAGTACAAAGCCTACTGGACTCAATGGAGCCTTGGAGTGCAAGCATTCTTCCAGTGCCTTTGGTTTAGCAATGACAGTGACTTATTAATCTTTAGTTGCTAGACTAGGGAGGATATCTTTCCAAGAAAAAATGAGCACTAATATTTTGCTCAGGGAAAAGGAGGAAAGGAAAGGCTTTTTTTTTTTTTTAATTGTATTTTAAAGTAATAAATCTGTTGAATCCCCTTTAAAATGAGAGGGATCTAATCAGGAGGGTTTTATGGTAACTTACCAATCTCTCTGTCTTTTTCCTGGCTGGCTAGTCAGGCGCTTCAAGCTTTTTGCTGGGCAGGAAAGAATAAGTAACACCAATCATATGATAAAAGTTTGAACGTGGAGTAAAAGAGGGCAACTCTAAGGAGGACTGAAGACCACTTCTTTTCTAGGTTCATAGCTTAGTTTAATTTAGATGCTTTTATGGAGGAAGAGAAGGGAAATATTTTGCAGAGTCACATGTGGTTATAATGGAACTGTCTCTGGACTTCTCTTTCTTCTTTTGTTCCCTTGTGCTCCTGTTTCCTGCCTCAGGTTTGGGAAGGAAATTTACTGCAGCTCCAACACAATGACCTAGTCCTTCACAGTGTGCAGGAAAGGTCTGAGAACTTGTTAACGGTGGTAGCCTGGCAATATCCTTTCTCTCCTTACGAGAGTTGGCAAGACATAACTCATCCTTATGACTTCATTCCTGCTTTTTACCAGTGACTTATCTGTGTGACGACAATATTCAATAGACATTTTGTCTGGTAAAAGCCAACTAGCATCTTGAAGCCGTGCTCATTCTTCAACTTTTCCGCCAAAGACAGAGAGGATTTTAAAATGTTTTTCCTGTGCCTGAACTAAATAAATACTTAGACAATAATAATGCCATCAATCTATCCTGCCCATCTAGGACTGATAATTTTACCCTCTCTCTCCCCCAGTCCTAGATATCTACTTGTCTAATCTGGATGTCTATCGGTCTAACCTAGATAGATAACCAAGAAAATTAAATCACAATGGGAGGAGCTATATTACCAGCTTTTAAAACAACACAGAGAGCAGTCCATGCTACAGTTCACGGGGCTTTTTAGCCCTTAAAAAGTCCACCAGAGAAGACTAAACATAGAAGATAAAATTCCAAATATTATACAAAGACAAAACTAAATCAAGAAGTAATCTTTCAAAGCGTGGGGTGATTTCTGCTGACTTTAGAGTACACTGGATCAGCTCTCTGGCCATATCATGCAGTGTTGGCTGTCAAGTGATATACTGGTAAATAGTCATAATAGTGTTGAAGATTGCTGAAATGAACAATGGGTCTGTATGTGTACATGTAACATCAGTCTTGTATGTTAACAACTCCTCAGAAATCAAGAATGTTGTGTGATTTGCTGGTAAGCTGCTGGGCATATACATTTTTCCTTTTTAAAGTGTTTTTGTTGTTATTGTTACTAAGAGGGCCAGGCCATCACAGTGAGCTTCCGGTAAACAAAAAAGGTCAGTGTAAGAAAATTATATTTTCCAGAACTGGAACTTAACTAAAGAAGAAAAGTCATAAGGCTAGAATTTAGTAATACGTACAGTCTTATGAAGATTTCAAAAAAGCTCAGTTGGAAAGAAATTGCATACTCAATGGTTCACATTTTTGTTACCAATTCATACCAGGCTTAGACTGAAAAAGTCTGAAAGTTGTCAACATGCAGTAAATAAACTGAGTCTGCAGTACTAAGGTAGTTGCAGAGATGGGCTGTTCACAGAATCTGCCCTCATAGCTAGCACAGGTTTCAGCAGAGGCGTCTGCTTCTATTCTTGAGTGGAGAAAATGAATTGTCATTTCAACTCAAAAGGAGTTAGCTCAAGGATTGCAGTTTTAACTCCTTTTTGGCCAGATGTGAAACATTAGGTAGACTGTCAGAGCTGGAATTGCAGGCCAATAGGGTCTGGCTGAGCTCTATTTGCAACAAAATGTTCGTTGTCATATTATTGAAAGGTTGTTGCAAGCTTAAATGGCAATAAAACTTAAGGTATTGATCCACAGTTTATGTTAAGACCCCTTTGAAGCTTCCTAGGAGGGAGATGGGAAATTAAAGTCAATATAAATAGGAATGAACTGAGTATACCTTACAGTACTACTTTGTGCTGTTCAAGCAATGAAAAATGTATTTACAAGTGGGAATCTGTTGTCTTTAATCAGAGCTCATGAGTATGATTTTTCTGTAAAGCTCTTTGTAATTTCCTTTCTTCAAATGCAAAAAATATTTAAGGAATTTACCAAATTTATTGGAGGCCATTTCTGATCTGTGTAATGAAATAATCTGAAAATATTAATTAATTTTAGGATTGAAGCAAAATTGACCCATAGGAAGACAGTGTATTATTACTTCTGTACAGTCAGGATGGTGTTGAACTGACTCGGGCACTATATTAAACTATCTCTTCGCCTTTATTTTTTTTCATCACAGAAACAGAACTGACAACTTGATTTTCCCATTTGTAGAAAGGACAAAGAAGCAATCCATAAACCTTGGGTTTCCTTTTGATTTATTTAACACATTTTTATGTTAAAAGAAGTTAGTTTCAAAATGAAAATGTTTTCTAAGCAAAATGCCAAAAATGCTTTTCTGTTTGAAATGTTTTGTCAGGCTAAACACAAATTTGCAAAAGCCTTGGGTTTCCCAGAAACTGGATTCTTTCACACAACTTCTGCAACTTGTAAAAAAATTAATTCAGTTTTAGTCTTAATTTGCACAGATAAGAATGTGAGAGGAGAGTCAGGCCACATGTTCCCATTTGTTCATTCTAAGCCCTTTTATGAAGTGTCCAATTTCAGCACAATCATATCAGATTTGAGATACCCACAGATCTGCTCTGATATCAGCAAGCTAGAAACATTTTGAAAGGTGGTGGTGCATGTGAGCATGCGTGTGCACGCATGTACACACGCCCTTGGAGGTTTTCTTTGAGGCGATGGATTACGATTTCATCCAATTTTACATAAGCGGTTTACTTTTAATGGAAGCTTTGATCATTAATAGAAGAAAACAGCTTTCATTAATCAAATTTAGAATGCAGAGGATGACTTAACAGTGAAGTGTGTACTCATGTTCGTACACATGCTTCAGTCCCAGTGTGTTAATTTTCCCTGCCCTTTTCCACCCAACCCAAGAACACCATGTTCTGTTTGAAAGATTGAAGTTGATAAGGCATGAAGAGGTCTCTTTCAACAGATATTGAGCCCACAGGTTCACTGTTTTTGTCACTTAATCCTACTTTGGAAATTCTTAGAAGTCATCAGTTATGGAAATGATCAAAAGCAAGAGCTGTAGCATTACGGAGAAAGATTTCTTGTTTAAAATGAATGAGAGTGATCATTCAAGGATTGCCTTAATAACATTCAGCTCTGAAGGGCCAGAGAACCATAATGCAATTTCATAGACATTGTAAAATGGATTTTTATGAAAATAATAACTAACTCCTCTTAAAATAAAAAATTTTATGATAACGAAACTCATGCTGGTTGAAACATATTAGACACTAGCAACAAAGTAAAATATCAAGATATTGGCACAGCAGGGTAGAAAGAAAAGACTAAAAGAAAGACCTGGTCTCATTCCCTGTTCTGCTGTTGGACCTCAGGAAAATCTCAGCTCCAGTAAAATCAATTGGGCTTTGTACTAACTTCAGTTGATCCTGGTTTGGGGTTTGCAGTTGTGGTTTGTTTTTTTTCCCCCTAATGTATACTGCATGAAGAACTTACATCTGTGCCTTTACATACATTCAGTGAAGAAATAATGACAGTAGCGGATGCCCTGATGTTGATGAGTCAGCTGATTCTGTGGAAAGAATTATACAAAAATGAAATTAAAAACTCCCAAAGACTTTCGGAGCTTGCTAAATCAGGAAATGCATATTTGGATGGAT